>NW_024962334.1:29197014-29765876 GCF_019238085.1 Lagopus leucura | reverse complement strand
AAAATAAAATAAAATAAAATAAAATAAAATAAAATAAAATAAAATAATCTGCTGCAAGTGTCCTGCTTTGGATAGTATAGAGTCACTGAATCATTAATCTTGGAAAAGACCTCGAAGATCATCTAGTCCAACTGTCCATCTACCTCCAATACTGTCTATTAAACCATGTCCCCCAGTGCTTCATCTATCCATTTCTTGAACACCTCCAGGGACGACGACTCCTCCGCATCCCTGGCAGCCCATTTCAGTGCCTGTCCACTCTTCCAAAGATTAAGCTTCTCCTAATATCCAACCTGAATCTCCCCTGACACAACTTAAGGCCATTCCATCTCATCTATCACTGTTACCTGGGAGAAGAGGCCAAACCCCCACCTTGCTGCAGCAGCTACAGGGAGCAATAAGGTCACCCCTGGGCCTCCTCTTCTCCAGAGGACAAAAAAAAAAAAAATCCCAGCTCCCTCAGCTGCTCCTCAGAGTCACACAGAGAAGGACAAGACAGACAGACATCCAGATTTATAATTTGGTTTATTTAGAAAGCAAGCAAGCCCAAAGTGAATACCTTATGAAAGAAGATGTTGAAAACTGTGAAATATCTTTGAAGGGTCTTGAAGGTAAAATTATCACAAATCCAAGGAAAGGCTGTGATACCGCAACCTAGTATTAAATAGGAATGAAAAAAAGCTACAGAGATGCATTTAATAGCCACAGAGAACACATAAAACACTGAAAAGAGGATATTACATGATCTTTCAAAGATACTATATTGTATTTGGCAAACGCCAGTCTAGCACTTCAGTAACCAGAGATGGGAGCACTGTCCAAGTGGTATAATAAGAGATGGTTTGCCCTGACCAGAGACACGTGGGAATTGCCTTTTGGGAAAAGGAGAAGGACACTAAGATTTAGAATCAAATCCCTTAACAAAGCACAGCAGCAGCTAGTGCCTGGTAGTCCAAATGCTCCGTATTGAGGTTACCCCCACATACAGAAAATGCTGTAGATTATGAAGCAGGAATAGCTCTGGAATAGAGTATAAAAGGAACAGTAGGGCCATTAATAGGACCACCTACCCTGGACAGTCTTCTACTCCACTGTAGATGAAGATTAATTAATAATTAATAGATACAGATTTATTAGAGGGCAAGGAAAAAGTTCCATTGGAAGGTTGAATTCCAAATGAAAACCATATGGTGCTGCAGTCACCTAGTATCTGTGACTGCTTTTAGCTGTCATGGTGTCAGTCACCTGCTATACACACACACACAGGTGTTTACTCCTCAGGTAACTGCAATCAGAGTCTGGAACTGTTCTGAGAAATGCAGTCTCTCATTCACTGGATTTGGAAAAAAAATCCATGCTCTACCAGCCTCTTGAAACTCAATTCCCCATACTGCACATGATTCACTTTACTAATAGATGAAAAAAGAAAGAAGGATACAGTAATGTCTCCATAAGCAAGTATCTTGCACAAGTTCCTACATTCACATGGTATTCAGAAACTCTTCTGCAAACTGTGTGTTTCAGTTTGGTGACCTGTACTGCACTTTCTCATTTTTCAGTTCAGAGATATTCAAGGGACACAGGTATCTACATACATCCAGAAGAGGCCGGAGGACATTTCAGCTCTCTCTTGTAGTGAAGCTCTGGTAGTTTTCCCCAAAAAGTTCATGCAAAACAAAACCTCTCCATGAACCAAGCCAACACACACAGCAGGGATCAGCAGGAGAAATGATTCAGAATTGGACTCTGAGATAAAACCTCAATATAAATGCAGTCCTGTCTCTATTAGATTTGCGGTCAACAGGTATTATGCTTTCTGAGGCTCCTGACACAGACCTGTTGTGTACAAACCTGCTACTTCTCATCATGGCACAGAAGGGGTTAAGGCCAAAAGCTTGGCACAAATAAAACAGTGAAAGAAGTGAGCACTTCTCTTTTTAAACACAAGGAGTCCAGACTGTGTATCAGGAATCATCAAAAGTGGTTCAGTGATAGCTCAGCTAACTTAGCAGCAGACAAACATTGTGTGAGCCAGACTCACCACCCAGGAAGGCTCTGATGTATAGGAAAGATGGCATACTGAAATGCTGTAGTAGCTCTTCAAAATAGTCAGCAAACGTTTCACTGGAAATAGCCCTTCTGCTGTGAGATATTTAGACAAAAACACATGGAGAGAGCAGCACTTTTATGAGCCCAGTAAAAACAGCTTTACAGTCTTTCAGTAGCCAAATTCCCTTGCAGCCTGCTTTAAAATTTGTTTTGTACCTTTGTCTTAACGTTCAGTCCATCGCCTTCTTTTCTTGTCCTGGAAAGAAAAATATCAGTCGCACAGATTTGCCTCCTTCTGACAGCAGTATGAATCCTCAGTCCTTTCCCTTCTGCTCTGCCTTCTGTCTTCAGATCTCTCTCCCTTCTGTTCTCATCCTTTCACATAGTCTTCTGTATACTGGCCTCATTTCTCCTTAGACTCCTCTTTCTACTACTGTCTTAGTTTAGTGTTGTTTTGTTGTGGTTTCGGTGGGATTTTTGTTCTTTGTTTTTTTTCCACGTGTACTTTCCTTTTTTCCTTCTGCTGTACTTTTTCTCCTAATTCTCTTATCACCTGCTGTTTAATTTCAGCAAGTCAGTATCTTTTTTCCTCCTTAACCCCTTATCTAAAGAAAAGGTGGGCTTTTTCCCACTTCCATGTTTCTTCTTCTACCCAGGAACCTGTGGCTCACAGAAAAATTCCAGCTTTTGATAGCATCCTAAGAGTTGCAACTCATACCTCAGGCACTGCTGTGTCATTGGCTGGTTTTGTGGGGTTTTTGTTATTTTGGTTCTGTAGCATACATCAGCAAATTCTGTGCAGTAACTCTCTGGCTATTGATAATAACTAGCCACGTGCACACATCTCTTAAGTTCACAGCAATATACATACTTAAGAATATATGAATTTCTAGTATGCTATGACAGTGCTAGTTTTTAGATTAAACCATTCTTGCACAGTACTGCAAGATGACATCATAAATCTGTTTTGTGGCTGAACATTTTTGTGTCTCAGTATTGATACTTATTTCACAGCAGGTCAAATCTTGCCTGTCTTATATACTTAGTAAATTCATTTCACTGTTTACAGAAAAAGCAGTGCAAATTCCAGCAAAGCAGGCAAGTATTTGACTGTGATACACATCAGTAAACAATGAATCTAACATTGACTTCTCCATTTACCCTGTCCATTCTGTAACAGAGTAATTATATCCTCCGCTTCAAAAGAAAAAAATCACAGCAGAAAATGTGTCCAAAATAGCCAGTTGTTAGATGGAATATTATAGTGCACTGTGTAAAAACAGTGAAAATAAGATTATGCCAAATCTCAGTGAAAAGCATAAGATTTTAAATGTTTCTCTATTTTATTTTAAACATAGCAATCTTGTTTCTCTTACAAATCATGAAAATGATTTTAGGTTATTATTACTGTTGTTTTGGTTTTGTTTTTTTTAAGAGAAGACATCAGTTTACACAGAAATCTCTGATTTTGGAAAAAAAAAAAATACCCAGGACAATTCTATGGTACATCAGGAGGAAAACGGCAAAATCCTCTGCAAAAAATGTATTCTCAACATCTGTTTCTATGCAGAAACACAGGAATAGCTTAGCATGCATAGCATATAACACTCCTCCTGCATGTCTGCTTAAAAGAAATAAATCAGATGTATAGGTCTCCAAATCTAAAGGCAAACAGCACTTTACCTTTTCCAGATGGTTACTCAATCAGCAGGGCACCTCCAAACCACCCACAGTTGGGGCTTACACCTGCTTCAGCTATTGCTACACGTGAAGATTACAGTGCCCACGCTGTCCATTTCCCCTAAAAAGCCAGCTCCTATTAACTTTGAGGTAACTAACAAGTGACACATTTTCAGGTCTTCTTCCTGGCCTATGTCACTGATAACTGAAGCATCTAAAGCATGATCAGTTCTGCCTCAGTGAAGTTTCTTAATTCTCCAAAGCTTCAGCTTTGCCTCATAAGCTATCACAGAAGCTTTGCTCTTGGAAGAATGCAATCCTTCCAACTTCTGATGCTAATGAAGTAAGAATCAGATTTAACCATGAAAAGGTCTACTGTTATAGAGCCCTTGTGACTCTTCAGTACAAAGGAAGAGAATCAGCAATAGGGAAGAAAGGGATCTCACAAAAGAAACAGCCGAGATTAAGAAAGATCAAGAAAGAAATGTTGAGCATAATGGGGTCCACAATGAGAGATGCATGGATGGACATAGCATGGGAAGACACTGGATCAAGCCTGGGTGAAGGATAAGGGAAAGATGAAGAGAGATCTGACTACAAAACAGAAACAATGTACAAATCAAAAAATCAAATGCAGAACACTGTAAAAAGGACATCTTAACTTCATTCCCTAGATCTTAATACATTAACCAGCGTGACAGATTCTCATCAGCTTCATAAATCTCTTACGTGAAGTTCACTCTAGTACTTATAGTGTAATTGTTATAGCAGATTAATCTTGTATTTCCTCATTAATCAAAGCAATTCTAGGTAACAACACATCCATTCTAAAATAATGAAATGCCATGCCCCCATTTTCTTTTCTAAATAACAAACTAGTTCATTGTACCTATTCTGCAAGTTAAGGCAGGTTCTTTATAGCAACATACCAACAACAGAATTCACTTAGGAATTCTTTTTTACTCTTCTGTAGCTTTTGAAAGCTAAAAATCTTAAAAGAAGCAACAGAATATATTTTAAACTCACAGTCCTTCATACTCATGGAGGAATGATTTGCAGACCTTATCCCAAAACAGAGTACTTAAATTTCAGTGTTAGAAACAGAAGTATCTTTACCATTAATATCCAAGCATTTCTGTCAGGAGCATCCCACACCAGAATTGTTTTCAATAAGTACCTCAGCTGATGGAAACTTTCCTGGAAAGTAAAACTTTGAGCAGGTTCTCCCATAAAGATGTGGGACATGCATGTAAGTCTGATATTCTATTGCTGACTTCACTGATTAAGCACACACACAAAACGTCACCTACAGCATCAACTTTCAGTCAAAAGGACGTTGGCAGTTTGAAGATGATCAAAAACCATAGTTGACTTCTACTTGGCCTTACCCAAACACAGGTAGACTAAAGGTAACTAATCTTGTCTCATTTTCCATGAAACTACTACCAATTTTTTAATTCATTTCCTTAGCGACAATAATTTCACTATTTGTTCTCTAGAAAAGAGTAAATTATCTGGAATGAGGACTCATATTGCAGAGGACAAAAAGGCAAAAAATGACTTTCTGAACCAAAGCAATGCAAAAATACTTAGAATTTATTTAGAAATTTAGAAAAATACTTGGTGCTCTTAACAGTCACATCCACAGAATAAATTTGGCTACCAAAGAACTAACTGAGCTCATTTCACGTTTTGGAACTACCTGATGTTGGAAAGAACAAATTGTGACCTCACAGGGCAAATTATCTGAGTTAATACGTAAATGACATGGGGAAATTTTCCTCTTTTGCAAGAATTCCATTAACAAATCTAACTTCAGGTCATATCAGAAACATAGCATATCAGCAATTTAGAGGACAGAATTATGTTGCTACTGAGTTCTTTTGATTTATCCTTGAAGATTCCAGCAGCAGTGATACAGCATTTAGTTTCATTCCTAATGACAGCAAACTCATGATTTATCTCTAACATCAAAATTACATTAAAAAGCAACGAGAAAATATAATAAATACTTTTTTGAAGTTAGAGTTCAGGGCATACCCAGTGAGAATAGAAAGATTTTTTTTCTTTAAATGCAGAATTAAGGTAATTTATCTTATTACCTGGTGTGTACTGTGAATCTATACTTAAAAGTTGGATTGCCTGGAGCAGCCCTCACTAGAAGAGTAAAACTAATCAAGATACTAGCATAAATCACAGAAGAGACATAAATACAATGTCAGAATTAAAAAAAAAAAGTGAGATGCCCTTCATTTTTATCCTTTTAATTGAAACTGACATATTCTAAAATGATGGCTTTCTAGATAGGATACTATGATGCTCAATTTCAGTCGTGCATGAGGTTCAGTGGGATCAACCCAGCTTCGCAGGCTAAACACTATTGGATTATAAGGGAAGAACCAGGGCAGACTCTTCATCCTGTTAACCTTCCATTGATCAGACAGATCAGTTGAGTGCATTTTGTAGGTAGAAGTAGGCCCCCTGCTGTGCTCTCATCTGAGATATGACTGTTTTGGTCCAAAAAACACATAACCATAGTATCATCATCAAGTCAGAACTAACAGAATCCCTCAGAGGAAAGTTTATCTCACCCCAGTTATGCGAATACTGCATATCCAGGTCTACAGCAGAGAAAGTTTACACCTCTGTTTCTGTCCACATACATGTATGTTGAACAATGCATTTCACACTGATTATCTAAGGATATAGCACATTCTAGACATCAAGGTATGAACTCAAATTCACTGCTAACAAAGACTACACTCCTTTTTCTCCTGAGCCAGTCACTGCTTTCTTCTGTGTACTGTAATTTCCCTACTGCAATTTATTTTTTAAATTGCAGCTTTCCTATCTCTTTCACCTTTTTCAGAAAGGAAATTTGCCATGGGAATATTTTTGCTTTGGTAAGCTCCTTTCATATTTTCTCTACATGTTTATTTCTAACATTTGCAATTCTATCCTATGGCCAACAGAATTGCAAAAGGTCTTCCTCAGCATTAGAAAAATTCTCTTGGGCCATATGAATGTCAGCGAGTATCATTTTTTCCACAGAGAGGAATTCAGTGATGCATCTTTACTTCATGAGTGCTTTCACTTGAGATGCCATTTCTTCTGCCTGCCCCTCTGCTGCCATCTGTGACACAGCAACAAAACATAATGGAATACTGGTGGGAAGGTTCATTCGCTACTGCCACAGTAAAAACATCTGTCTCCAATATTATGGGCCAATGTAACAAAATAGCAAAGATTGTTTTTGGAGCAACCCTCATACAATTACACGAAGATATGCATTTAGTTCTCAGATACATGCATGCCAGAAAATAAAAGTATGTGGAAATATTTGCATGTGCTCTGAGAGCCTAGCAGAGACAGAAGACAAGTTGGAACAAAGCAGTAATTAGCAGTTCAAGTCCTTTTATATTAATTCTTATTACAATATTGTGAAAGATCTGAGAAATCTGCATTTTGAGGTTTGAAACAGAACGCTGTTGGGAACATTAATTTCTATGAGGCCTTGTTCTGTTCATGTCTCGAGTTTCCAGGGAGTCGATCCTCAGGGATTTTGAGGGCTGACTCTTCTATATTTCTTCACAGGAAAGTTATCTATCCGGCTGTTCTAAACAGATGTTCGGTAATGTACAAAATTATCTTTTTGACAATAGAAAATATTTCTGAAAGCAAGTTTCATAAACAGCTACTTCTACTGTTCTACAGTATCCCTCCCACCATCCAGATGTCATGTGGTTTGCTTCCCTGTGAATTCACTCCAGAAATCCTGTAAATAATATTGGGTTTACCAATTATCACTATGTTCCCTCATAAGCAACAAACCACAGACGTAAAATAATGAAGATCTTGCTACATACCGCAAAGAACTCTATGGTAAGCTAATAAAATTAGAAAAACAGAAAAAAAAATATCAGAACTCAAATTTATTCTTCTACTTCCATGACAAAAAGAGCAATAAATCTACAAATTCAGCCATATCATACTAGGTTGTGGAAAAAAAAAAAAATTCAATTTTTTTTTAAATGATGCAACCTGTATTAATTTAACATTCAGAATCTTATTTAAAAATGAAAAACATCTTATTATATTTTTATTTTTACTATCATGAATACCCTAAAAACATGGTCTCATTGTATAAAGCGATGAACAAACAAGACTTTAAATGGAATACTAATTTCTAGAAACGTCATTTTCTTGTAATTCAAATATAAGCTTTTCACATGAGGCTTATTAGCTATGTTTTAATCTGCATTAGTCTGGTTAAAATAGCAAATTTCTTTTTTTCCTCCTGTGATCCTACTAGTCTTTCTTCAGCCATTAGCAACAGTAATAACAATTAGCAACACTACTTCCAGCACACAGTCATTTCAGGCTAAGCTGTGCAGGCTTCATGCTTAATGATTCCAAGCGTAACTACAAAGGCATGAAATAGAAAATTCAGTAATCACAGAGGAATGGCAGCCTCCATCTAATAGTCCATACTAAATCTTACATGTACAGTTCTGGACTGTTTCAGCTGTATTTGGCTCACAAATGTAAAGTGTGAGGAAAGCAAGCATTTCGTTTTCTGTGCCTTCAGCACGGGGAAAATTAGGAAATCTATCTGGCCTTTGTCTTTACTTACCAGCATTCACTGCTCCCAGAAAGTCCCCAGTAATACCTCCCAAAGGGGTCACCGTCACAAGTGCTACCAGCTTTAATGAAGACATTCACGCTGTGTACCTGCATTGAGTGTAGGTGGCAGTCTGCTGGTAGCAGAGAGGCTACAGGTGTAGCCTCCTCGAGGAGAGGCTGAGGCTGCCCTGAGCAGACACCACATCTCATACAGCTCCACAAGCCCCACTGCAGGATGCAGCTGGTACATCAGCCAAGCTGGGGCACAACTTCAAAAGCATATTTAAGAAAAGGCACAAAATACTCAAAGCAAAAGAATGGAAACAGGAAGAGGAGATGGTCAGTGATGAAGCAGTTGTTCCTGGAGGGACCAAAGCCCATGGAAGACTTAGAATCATAGAATAATTAAGGTTGGAGGAAGACCTCTAAGACTGTCTAGTCCCACTATCCACCTACCACTAACATTGCCCACTAACCCAGTTCCTTCATACCACAAACTTGCGATGGACTTGTGATGGAGCAGATGAGAACAAGGAGCAGCAGCAGCAATGAACTGCTATGCAATGAACTGTCCTGACTGCAGCCACCCTGCCCTGCTTGTTGTATCACTGAAGAGATGGGGTATAACTGTGGTGTAATTGATCTCCCTATTTCTTCATATTTTTTCCCTTCCTCAAGCCTGCTGAGGCAAGGCAGAGAGGTAGACAACTTGGTGTGAGGTTGGCAGCCAGCTGGGCCAAGCCCCAACACATTATTCCTCATGCCATTATGCACGTGATTTTTGTACAAGTAGCGCTACTTTTTATGAATAAAACATGTTGAGTTAAACTTCCTTTAATTCCCAAGTTACTACACATTAAAAAATATCACTTTTTTGCTTGCAGTTTTGAGCTAAGAAAACCTAGCCTTAGATATACTCATTAGTATATCATGCATGTCCAGAAACCAAAGAGAAGATAAAGTCCCTGTGCCTAACTTTCATTGTGACAACTAAATATTTTTACAATAGGTGGAGATGGATGTGAACTCAGAGTATAACTGCACAGAATCTGCTCTCTGCTCCTTAATCTTTTCTTCCGCCCCCCCCCTCCCCCCACCAGGGAAAAAGCACTGTAAGCAAAGAAAATAAATGAAAAAAAAAAGCCAGAAGGTAAAATGCTAAACTACAGGACAAAAATTTTAATTCCTTTCCTCCACAAATCATCAGTTATAGGTAGAAAAGATGGTTTGTTTCCCTGAAGACAGCAGTAGTTTGGGTATATTTTGTGTCCCAAGAACTTCAAGAAGTAGGCTGCAGAATAGCCTTCTGAAGTTTCACAGAATGGAACCAATCAAGAAATAGTCCCAAGTATTTTTATTTCCATTTCTCCTTTCCAAGAAAATGCTGAAGGAATATTTGTGGAAAAGCAGAGGGGAGAATGCGCTCTTTAAAGATATGAACAGTTAATGATAAGTTATTCACACCCCTTTTCTTCCCTTTCTAAGGAGGAGTTACAGACAAGTGAACTATTTCTTCAAAACTCAACATATGAAGTAGATATATAATATCTAGACCATACCAGTATTAAGAAGCAATGCATAATAAGATAGAAAATGGGTTAAAATACTTTAAACATAAGTAACTTAACAGAAAACTAATGATACAAAATGAGTAACAAATCACAAGTTCACAGAGACAGAAAGTAGAAGAGAGGATATATGAAGAATAGGACCACATGAATTCTTTAATTATCTATTATTATACAACTTAAACGTTAACCTTTGAGTACACTTGCTTGGACAATGTTTAGTAAACTCCAAGGATATTAAGATGTCTAATGGATTGAAGGCATAAAAATCACTATAATAAAAAGCCAACATATAATCAGATATAAAAATGAAAGCATAAGACGAAAATCCTAATCATACAATAGCGTGCATCGATCTAGTGATAAAAGATACCATAAGATCTGCAATATGCATGTATGGAACTGACAATATAAATTCACCATGCTATCAAATGAGAAAAATTAATGTGAAAGAGAAGGTGACACAGATGGTAAGTTAAGAATTTCTCAAGACAATAAATAATAAGTGTTACCACTTCTTGCCTGCTTGTTTCTCTCCAGAGAAAACTGTGGATGCTAGCTGCCTCTATGGTTTGTAGCTCATATACATCTTTCACCTCTCTCCAATGAGAAGCGTGCTGTGATACTGTGACTGGCACCAAGGTTTTCAACTACTGTATTTCTTAAACAAGCAGATTTATTATTAACTTCAGGCTAACAACAAAACAAATTGTTATGCTGTCAGATACATCCATCATATATGTGGTATGCCTAGAACTATAGCTGGTTCTTAAAAAAAAGAAAACTTTGTAGTGAAACATCTTACATATAGCATTACTACAGAATGACGTGGAGGCACATGCAATAGAAAAAAATATATATTTTTATTTTTTTATTCTGAAAAAAAAATCTGACCCTATTCTAAATAGATTCCTGTAACATGATGGAAAGTGTAGCAATAACAGTAGAGCAGCAAAGTCCTAGGATACAGCAAGAGAAGATTTGCTCAAAGGTAACAGCTATGGGCACAGAAATAAAAGAAAGCTACTCTCACCTTCAGAATGACTTAAGTACACACAGATCTCCAGCAAGACACCCTTGCCTCCACTACCAACACTTAAATGAGATCTCGGAATGGGTGGATTCTGGCTGCACCCCTTCCCATACACTGCATACACCTGAGCTCCCCTGGGTTGGTCCTGCCTCCCCCCTAGGTGCTCAATCACTGGTTCAAGCCATGACTTAGCATTTGTGCTACAACTCCTAACCAAGTTTTCTGAGCAGATTTCCCATTTGCTCTTCTCCATGAGATACTCTGTAACTTTTTTACGTCCATCTTTGCAGTCATCAAATTCCTAGAAGATATTTTAAAAGATTTTATTTCAGAAAAGGTATTATTACTGCTGCACCTGAAGCATGGTAGAGTGCCATAGTTCCTCAATCATAACACTGTTTACAGTAGCTGCCACTCAGCACTGTCCTGAGCAAACAAATTTAGTCAAAATTAATATCAGGAATAGCTGATATCAAGAATATATATCAGGAATAGCTACAGTTCTAGGGACAGGTAAGGTATAGCTTATCATTGTGATTATGCCTACTGAAATCTTATAAAAGCTGCCAAGCAGGCTGGGTCTTTAGTTACATGCATTATCAAGAACAAAGCTGCCACACATGGCAGTTGGAAGAACTTAGCAAAAAAGTCTGTCCACTCTTTTCTCGAATTAGAACTGCCACCAACAGCCAGGGGGCTATCATAGCCCTGGGCAACATGATTGTGTGCCACGACAAGCTCCTTCACACAAAGTGAAAAGCAAAACTCCAGTTGGAAGTATCTTTAGGCTATAATGCTTTTATGGATACCCATTACAAAAAGCAAACCACCACTTCCTATTCCTAGCAATTTGATAATTATCTCATTGCAGGACTCAAAATGCTCCTAATCCCATAGCCCTATTTCTCAGGAATGTCAAGGGCAGAACAAAGTAAGACAGTTTAAACAATCATTTCCAGTGTTTCTGTAAACAAGAATCATTCTCTGATACTATAACATTAAAAAAATAATAATAATAATAATCTGAACTTTGTGCAATTCCTTCCTCACTAGTTGTGTTCTTACATAAGGTTTTATTAAGTGTATTAGAGAAATTTAGAAAGAAATCAGATTACAAGTTAATAGACTTCTCACTAAATTTTACATTAGCACCTACAGTCAGAACAGTAACTGCTTTGGAAACAAAACAATACAGTACCCCAGTTTATTCCATAAGAGAGTAATACTTTTAAATCCACCCTGAGAATCACTTTCTGAATCCTACTCAGTATAGTAGACCAGCTGACACTGGCACACAGATGACTCTACTTTCAAAGTATTCAATCAGGAAAAAGAAACAAGAATTAAAAAAAAGCATTCACTTAACGCACTCTCATACAAGGCTTCCTTAAAGAAAAGCAAAACAGTACCAAAATGACATTACCTGGTCTTCACCAATGATGTACATACATTTTTTAAATTCCATAATACAGACTTTCAAAGCTGCATAAACACTACAAAAGAAATATTATCCAGGTTTCAGCTGGTACACCATTAGTATCACAATGATATCTTGGTTAATGCTGAGCAGCTGAAGCACCACTGACTTTACAACACAGCAGTGGGGGAGGCAAGGCAGAGTCAAGACAGGTGGCCTGAATTAGGCCCAGTGTTATTCCATACCACCTGACATGATACAGAAAGCCACAAAGGTGTGGGGACCATATATCTACCCTTGAACATATCCAGGAGTGGGTGTCCACAACCTCTCTGGGAAACTAATTCTAGTGCCTCATCTTTCTCTCAGTGAAAAATATCCCCCTAACATTTAATTTAAATTTCCCTCCTTTAAAACTGTTGCCCCTTGCCCTATCGCTATTTACCTGTGTAAAAAGTTAATTTCCCTCCTGCTTATAAGCTCCACTTAAGTATTAGAAGGCCATAATGTGGTCTCCCTGGAGCTTTCTCTTGTCCAGATTCAGCCAGCCGCGCTCCCTCAACCTGTCAGTATAGATGTGCTCCAGCAGGAGGATCATCATCTTGGCCCTTCTCTGTACTCTCTCCAAAACAAAAGTTCCACATCTTTCTTGTGCTGGAGACCCTAGGCCTGGATGCCAAACTCCAGGCAGGGCTTCACTATAGCAGAGTAGAGAGGGATAATGACACCCACCTCCCTCATGCTGCTGGCCGCTTCTCTTTTGATGCAGCCCAGAAAGAGTGGCTCGTCCCTGGGTGGGCTCGAACCACCAACCACCACCAACCTTTCGGTTAACAGCCGAACGCGCTAACCGATTGCGCCACAGAGACTCCCACAAATACATAAGTTTGTGATCCTGCAACATATAAAATGAGCATCCTTCATAAAATTCTTATTTATGGAAGCAATAAATATTAGCAGAAGTAGAGGTAACTTTGCCTGATGTTCCGTCACAAGTGAGATCTAATTACAGTGAGATTTCTAATTGCTACTAATACTGTGCAGGTGGCTTTGGATATCAAACACTGATTGCCAGCCTGAAAATATTCAAGATGTTTTTTAATCAAAACTTTCTTCAGCTATCTCCTTGGTTCCTAGATGAAAGGTAAATACTGTTAGAAGAATTATTTTAAGGTTGGGCACACATGGCTTATAAATAATAAAAGATTTTTGCTCAAATTGGAAAATTACATTGATTCTTGATCATGTTACCAGTTCTAAATGTTTGTCCTACTTTGAAAACTTTGAAAATAGTAAATTTAATATCTGTGGCTATATTGCCCCTATGCCAGTGGCCATTTCTTGTAGAAATACAAGCACATGTATATGTGTGCACACAGAATGGGAGACAGACTCTTTGCCTTGCCAAGTCATCTTTGCATCATTCTGACACAATGAAGTAGACTGCCACAGTAGACTGACAGACTGAAAGGAGCGGTCCTTGAGAGCAGCCCTGCATAGAAGGATCTGGGAGTCCTGATGGATGAAAAGCTTATCATGAGCCAGCAGTGTGCTCTTGCAACAAGGAAGGCAAATGGTATCCTGGGCTCCATCAGAAGAGGGGTGGCCAGCAGGGACAGGGAGGTGATTGTCCCCCTCTACTCTGCTCTTGTGAGGCCACATCTGGAGTACTGCATCCAGGTCTGGAGCCCCCAGTACAAGACAGAGAGCTGTTGGAGAGGGTCCAGAGGGGAGCCACGAAGATGATTAGGGGGCTGGAGCACCTCCCCTATGAAGACATGCTGAGGGAGCTGGGCTTGTTCTGCCTGGAGAAAAAAGGCTACGGGGTGACCTCATTGCAGCCTTTCAATACCTAAAGGGAGCCTACAAACAGGAGAGAAGTCAACTCTTTGAGAGGGTAGATAACTGCAGGACAAGGGGAAATGGTTTTAAGTTGAGGGAGGCAAGATTTAGGATGGATGTCAGGGGGAAGTTCTTTACTGTGAGAGTACTGAGGTGCTGGAACAGGCTGCCCAGAGAGCTTGTGGATGCCCCGTCCCTGGGAGTGTTAAAGGCTAGACTGGATGGGGCCCTGGGCAGCCTGGTCTAGTATTAAATGGGGAGGTCAGTGGCCCTGCATGTGGCAGGGGGGTTGGAGATTCATGATCCTTGAGGTCCCTTCCAATTCTGGCTATTCTGCGACTCTGTGACACCAAACCAAACTGCATCAGTAAAAAAAAATAGGCAAATTTTCTGGGGAATAGTGATCAGCAGAGGAGTCTGGCTGAGGAAAAAGGGATTGTTGGGTTCCTGGTAACTGTTCTTTTACTAAGCATTCAAGAGAGTATTTCCCATGTGTAGGGAATGGCAGGCTGTTCCCAAAACCCCACTCCACACACCTGCTGCTAAAGCAATCATGTTTTCCAGCTGCTCTTGTGGCTGACAACTTTAGCACACATTAGATGGGTTTTAAGGCCCTGTGCAAGGGAAGACCTATCGGCATAATTTCCTCTGCCTATTCAAAAGAGTAGCTGAGATTTCTTGAAGGTGCAGAGAAATCAGGCCTAATACATAACACAAACTCTGGTAGACACCCTAGCCTCAGTATACAAAAACTGAGATAGCCTGACAGTGCTGGGGGTTATTCCATTGGCATATCATTTGGATAAACACTACTTTTGTGTTCCAGCCAGTATGGATACCTGCATGCATCAGTGGAGATGGAACCTTTGAGAACGAGCTCATCAGAGGACAGCTGCTGGTGCCAGCATTTGAAATGCTAGCAAATGCTAAGCACAATTTGGTGGTGGGATCTCTCAAGATCGGGTAAACAAAGGAAGGGTACAATCTTCTCAGCCATCCCCACCATAGAAATGCTCCTGGAAAAAGTATGAGTACAAAGGGTATCAAAATGTTCAGAGCATGAACATTCTAGTTAAACTATTTCTCACAAGCCAAAAGATATTCATTCTCCTTAAAATGAAATCTACAATTTTTCTTTCAAGTTTGAACCTATTTAATCATTTAATCATAATGTCTGTGATAACTTTTACCACTCCCATGTGCAACACTAGATTTGGTGTAACACAGACAGAATGTGGCAGATAGAAACTCTACCAATGAGGTGGAAAGAAAAGCATTACAGATACGGTCAGTTGTAAAGAATGTTGCAAGAGAACATTAAGTAAGTATCAAGCAAATTCTGTCCTATTGGCTTTAAATTATTATCTATCATTTTTGATAAATGATGTTCCTACAAGTAGTAACACGTTTTGAGTTGGTTTTTGTTGTTGTTGTTTTGTTGGTTTGGTTTTTTTTTTTGTGTGGCATTATGCAAGTGCACATGGAAATTATGGCACCCACTGTCAATCATTGATGCTTGCAGATCATTTCTGGAGACCAAACAGTGGATGTGAGCATGTTGAGGAGTTGAGTGTTGCATGTCAGCAGCAGTGACAGCAACGTGAAAGACAAGCCATGCTCCTGGCAGCCATGGCACAGCTGTAACACCACAGCAGTAGTCAGCCCTTAAACGGGGTGTAGGAGCCTTCTGGTCACACAACTGAACCACCTTCACCTGTGCTCCCATGGCTGACCCAGTCCATGCCTCAGGTGATCAATCAGTGGCTCAGGCCGTGACTCAACAGTTCCCATACAATTAGGAAAGGAGCAATCCTTCTGGATTTCCTGGAACACAGATAATCCATCAACTCTGGCCACCATATCATAACACTAAGCTGAAGGCTCAAACTCCCAGGGTCAGGCCAGAGAAGACAACAACATTTCTCTTGTAACACAATAACATCAAGTCCCTTTACCAGTTTGAAGACTGTGGAGTGCATCGCCAATCTTGGCTGAACTGTGCTACCACACCCACCAGACAGTCCAGATTTGACACCTTCTGACTTCCATCTGTTTGGGCTGATGAAAGATGGACCGTGTGGGCAACATTGTCCAAGCAACAGCACTATCATAGCAACTGTGATACAGAGAGTCAACTCTGCTGGTACAGATTTTAACAAGCATAGCATGCAGGTTTTTCTTCATTGCTGACAATGCATAGCTAAAGGTGGTGATTATTACTGAAAAACAGTTGTTTTTTTTTTTTTTTTGTAGCTGAGAATTTGCTCTATCAAATAGTGTTATTGTGTTCTTTGTATCTGTTGTATCTTCCATGGAAGTGATGGGTTTTCAGTGGGGCTTCTTGTGTGTGTAGGTGTGACCTGTCTCCATATCCGCCTGAGTTATTGCATTTTTCTGTTGCATAATGATGGAGAAGGACCTAGTGAGCTTTTTCTGCTTTGTAACACGAGTCACAATGAGAAGAATTCAGTTTATCTGAATAACTGGAATAAAAAGAAAATAATAATCTCATCAGCTAAGTATATTATTACTATCCCATCAAAAACACTGTGAATAAAGCTATTTCTTAGGGAGAGTTTGCTTCTCTCACTTCATCTATTATAAGATGCAAAAGCCCATTGTGAGCAGCCAGAGCTCCATCTACCTCTAAGTGGGAGCTACATGTACTCTGTGGTGGGTCATCTTTACAGGGAAGGTATAGATAAATGCTCCGATTGTTTCTATACAGGTACTCTCAACAAACAACCCTCCAGTTAAATTTTGGTTTTCGAGCATCCTAAATTTGCATCACTGTGCTTATAGCACTTTAAGCTTATCTATTCAGCAGGCAGTGTTTTAGAGATAACAACAGCTTTCTATTGATTATATACACAATGCTTATTAACCAAAGCTGTCATCACTGGGATGCAAAATAATAATAATAAAATCTCCATAACTGCAATATTCTCTGTATTTCCTAATCAATTCAAACAATTTCTTTTCCACATCTTTGAGTCACAGGTGCAGTACTGTTCCCCTTTCTCTCTCACTATTTATGTTTGATTATTTTTATACTGCTTTCCCAAAACTTATTGACAACATGCTGACAGTGGAGAATACTCAACACCTCACACAGACACCGCTAGCGTGTGTTTGAGAACACACTTCTTGTTTTCCAAGTTGCTTTCAGTGAATTTACAGTCCAATATACCAAGCACAAACAACAATCTGCTGCTTAGCAGCAGGAGACCTCAAATATCCATCCTTCTAAGTAATGTCTAAAAGCAGATAACTTCTGCACCTTCTGGTTCTGTTTGCTATAGGCTGAAGGGGAGAGCAGGCTGGCAATGGCTGTGCAGGGACAGAAAGAATCAGGTAAACTGCAAAATGAACTCTGAAAGCAAAGTTCATAAGCTGGCTAATTTACAAGGATGGGTTGGAGGGAACAGACTGGGATTTTTTTGTTTGCTTGTTTATGTTTCTTGCCTTTGCATGAGTTTTTGTTTGCTTTTGTTTTTCTTATTTTGTTTAGATAAATCTGACTTTGGAACTGACCTGTATGTCAGTACATCAGAGGGGGCTTTACTTTTGAGGGCTCAAGTGCTCCCACCTCTCAGAAGCACAGGCCCCAGGTGCAGCTTTACAAAGACTCAGACTCGAGGAGCAATCCCACTTTTCCAAGAGACCCAGAGCTCCACGCTGAGGCTTGCAGCAGCACAGGATTCTGCTGCCTTTAGGGCTCAAGGTACATTAACGCAAGTCTGGGAGACTGAAAGCACATTGTCTGGTTGTTCACAAAGGCAAAACCTCCCTGTGAATTCTTGAAAGCTTTCTCTTCACTGATCTTGGTACTTAAGTTACTACCAGAATAGTTAGTGTTCAAAGTAACCCTTACTTTACGTAACTATTCCCAGCTCTTTTCTGCTGAAGTCAATCTATTTCATCCACTGAAACTGCCCTATCTCCTTTCTGATAGCACATTAGCCATGTTCACACAAATTAGCAGTAATTAGCCTGCAGACACTTCCAGCAATGTAATGAGACTTAATTTCTCTTCTGTTGACTGAAGAAAATTGGATCTAAGAAGCTATATTTTAAAGGTTAGTTTAAAAGAGCACCAAACTGAGGTGGGAGGCATCAGTGTACAATTTTTCTTATGGTTATTTTGCTCTAGTTCCCCCCAAACGTGAACAGACAGATTTCAGACCAACTTCAGATAATTGCTCCTCTTTAAGGAAATTTCTGAAGTTCAGAGCTGACACACTGGTAGAGTTTAGTGCAAATCCTGAGTTCTTTACAGTGAGTAATTTGCCCATAAAGAGTAAGGAGGGACAGAAATATAGAGAGAAACAGACATATTTATATGTTAATGTGGGGACAAATGCTAAAAATGTTATGATCTCCTTCCTGGCATCTTGTGTTCTTCTTTCCTTACAGGAAATGAGACAGCAATAGTAAAAAAAAAAATATAAAAGATGGTTGAGGGACTCGGTAACCAAAAATGCTTAACAGAACTGCAAAAGCCTGACACAAGAATCTGAAGGAAAAGATGCTTCCAAATGCAAAGTAGCTGCTGGTTAGAGGCTTAGAGAACACACTGGAGCTCAAACTGGGGATTTTTTATTTTTATTATTTTTGATTTCCAAGGGAAGGAAATTAGTGTTCATTAAGGCAGTAATACCTAAAATCACCTTAATTTTCAGCTGGCTGAAGTTCTGTTAGTTTGAATTGGCCATTAAGTCCTTGTTTAAATCAAACACAAAGCTTCAGTTTCTTGGTCAACTCAGTCATGGGGTTTTGCAACATGTAGGAAGAACTCAGTTGCGAACAGTGCCAAACAGCAGTTGTTGGAACAGGGTGGAATCTCATCTGTTTCGTTTTACAAGCACGAAAGAAAATGAAGAGATGAATGAGAAGTCAGCTATGAAATTATAGAAACTTTTAAATGGGAAACATCTCTTTTTTTTTCCACTCTGCTTTTCCAGTTTTTTCCCATTGCTGAACTCAAGTTCATATCTCAAGACCTGTAAGCTGAGTGATGGGTGCTCTGAAGCCCATCAGAACAGGGCCAGAAGCAAATCTCTGTTCAGACTTTTCAAACTGATTTTTTTCTGAGCACAAAATACTAAAGAAAGGCACATGCTGTGCAGGGTAATCTAAACAGAATGTTACAAGGCAAAAAAAAAAAAAAGAATTTCTATCATATTTGATATTCTGACATTTCGATGTTTGTTTTTGTCCCAGATCTGAATGCAAAAGTTTAAATTTAGAGATTTGTGGGAGAAGCAAATTCTTTAT
Organism: Lagopus leucura; assembly: GCF_019238085.1. Lineage (NCBI taxonomy): Eukaryota > Metazoa > Chordata > Aves > Galliformes > Phasianidae > Lagopus > Lagopus leucura. The sequence continues at coordinate 29,746,387 of NW_024962334.1, read as the reverse complement.
GTCCCCTCAAAGAGCCATTTCCAAAATGAATCAGAATATTTTCTTTCAAAACTGTCAGAACATTCTGAAGTGATATATATATATACACACACTTCGAATTTATGACATAAAGGAGAAATATAAAAGAGATTTAAACATTATCAAAACAAAATACTTGAAGGCTTTTCACAGAGAATTGTTAAAATAAAAAAACTTTGTATTTCAAATGAACTGCTCATTTGGATGCAAACTTTTTCCAATGAAAAAAAAAAAAACTTATCTAGTTCTACCTACAAGTCAGGAAGATCTTATTTCCATATCTACAATTAGAGCTGAATTGTCATTCTCTGGGCAACCTTGGTTTTGTAGTATATTCTTTGCATACAGCCCTTCTTATTTGGGGATTCTGAAACATTTTGCATGGATGATAGACAGGAGTATGTCACATCTGCACCGACATGAAAAAGAGCACCCTGTTTCACAGCAGGAGTCTCAACCCACAGTGAGTTACATGGTATACATGATGGTTCCTTTCCAGGCTTTGAATGAATGACCTGAATGGGTCCCTCATCAGGAAATCCAGCATAGCACATGCTGTGATCCTAGCCACGTGTAAAGGGTGGATCCTGTACCTATGTAGATGGATAACTCCAATCTTTGTTATCTTGACTGCAGTTTAAACTGAGATAGGTCTGAAGACAGTTGCCTGGATAGTAAAACTGGATATTTTCCTTCCAGCTCACTTCCCTGTTTACTTGTATACTGTCTATATAGGTTGCTCCAAAAGTATTTCTTGGGACTGAAGTTCCTATTTATTTCCATGGAAATTACAACAGATAAAATGAGCACAATAACACTATGCAATAGAGCAAAATCTTAGCTGCAAAACACAATCTTTCAACGCAGTCATTACCATTCGCTATGCATTTTTACCACAATGAACAAGAGCCTGCATGCTATACTCATAAAAATCTGCACCACTGGAGGTGGTCCGCTGTTGCTGTCACTGTGTTCACATCCACTGTTTGCTCTCCATAAACATACAGTAAACATCAGTGAACATCAATGTGTGCAATTTTTTTCCACAGGAAGGCATTCAGTTCCATACTTTTGCTTCACACGCACTTCCTTGTTAGATGCCATTTTGTCAGATTGCCACTCTTCTGCCATCTGTTACATGGCAGTGGCAGGGAAAGGTTCAGCCTCTACTGCCATACCACCATCTGCATCTGACGACATTGGCCAATGTAATAAAATAGGAGGCATTATTTTCAGAGCAGACCCTATGACTTACACAAGACGGCGGTAGAGCTACAGCTTTAAAGACCCCTTATCCTAATTGGAATGATAACAGAAGGAAAAAAAATGTGGAGACATCACGTTTCAGAAATATTGTGTGATGGGTAGAAAAGAACTCAAAAGATCCACCTGGGGATTTCTCATGTCTGCCTGTCCAGAGATCAGCATGACATTAATATATTTCTGCAGGAATATTTCCTCCATCCGTCCAAAGAAGTTCCAAAGTCCTGCCTTGACTATCCTACATATTCTTTTTTTTTTTTTCTTTCCCCTCACACATTAATTCTTGAATAAACTTTTGACATTAAAATAACACTCGGGATAAACGTTCTTTCTTCCTCCTATCTGGAACTTTCAGCCCCATCACAAGGACATGCCTATTGTGGTGACAAGTGAAGTCATTTTTCTCTATCAGACAGTCCTTAAAAAATGTTAATTATGGTTCAGTATCTGTCTACTAACTCTCCCCATAGTACTTTTCCTTAGGTCAGCAAAAAAATATCCTTGCACTTGCCTCTGGAGATCTGTAGCATAAGATTTTGAAGGGCATCTCCTTATGAGACCATCAGACTTGATCCATTTTTCTCCACAACTGACAACAAAGCAATCCACCTATGATTTTATAGTAGGCAAATGTGTGATCGATATTCAATAAAGGTGATATTAGAGAGGTACATAAGAGAATTCCACCATTGGAAATGAATATTCCCTTCTAAAACAGATGAAGGCAGATTTAGAAAAAATACAGATTGCTCCTGTTGCTAGAAAACTGTATCATGACTAATCCAAACTTAATCCAGAAAACAGAATCCATCACTTTTATCTTTTCTACAGCTCTTCTATTATCACATTCATATTCAAAATGACAAAGCTTGTCAACAAGGCTGATTCACTGCAGTTGGAGATGTTTGGACCTACAGTCCAGGCTACTTATCTAGAAAAAAATCATTTGCCTGTCCTACTTGTAAAGCCTTGTCTAGTGTATCGTAGAGAAGGTGTTTCATTTCCTCTACAGACACAACAGTGTGCCTGTACTTCTACATAGCCATCTGAGTCCTTGTTTTGTTGGGCAGAAACTTTGGCCCTGCTGAAGCGGGTGGCACTGACTGAGGATTTTGGTATCATCAGTGCTTCACTCCAGGTTTCTGTCACTTCCACTGCAGGCTGACATCTTCCTGTCACAGCTGCAGCAAACAACAGTTATATACTTGCATAGCTGAGCATTATACTGTCACTCAGCAGGAAACTATATCCAATGTTTTCTGATGCTTTTTGGTGCCAAAAATAAAAGCGTTTTCTCTATGGATTAGTTAGTGATAAATGATCTTCGGTTAGTGTATTTAATTGTCTGGAGCCTGAGAACCATTCTCTCTCTCACACACACACAAAAAAACCTGCTTGAAACCAAGTCAGCCTGAAAAGATCTTTTCCTTTAAATTACAGTGGCACTCAGTCTTTCTCAGATATTGTAGCTCAAGTGAATTACTGGAAAGAATGGATATTGAGAACAAAAGAAAAATGATTGGTGAGAATAGAGGCTGATAGGATAGAAATAAAAACCTTCCAGTGGGGAGGCCTGAGCATAACTGCATGTCTTTGCATATTTCCCCAAGGAAGGAGGTAACAAATGGTTTTGGCAGGAGGGAGACATTTTAAGGCAGCAAAATAAAAGGGTCATGTATCAAACCAAATTGCGTTGGGTTTGAGATGTATTAAATCTTTACATGATCTTGTTTTTCTTTGAAAAGCATCTTTTCTCCTGAAAGAAGCTGAAGATTCTACACTGAGTTTCTTTGATAGTAATTATACACTGCATTCTTTTGCAATTCTGCCTATACATATTTTGAATAAGATAACATCACCACAACAAATAAAAAAACAAAAAGGAAAGCTTCAGTTTAAAGAAACATTAGGGTTGTAAAGGCTGTAAAATCAAGAAATTCAAAATTATGAGATGCTGAAATTCTGGTTGCTGTACTTAATTGAAATGCTCCAAATAAAGCATAGGAAATTACTTGTAATTGCATACTCACGCATACCCTCAGCCCTACAATTTCTTTGCCTCATACCGTGAATGAAATGTTTTCCACCAATGGAAAGCTTTAGCATCTGGCTAAAGTATCACAGAAGAGGAATTGCTCTGGGGTGGTATCAGGCCCACTGTATGTCTCGCTCCAATTTATAGGAGGGAGAGGAGGTAATCTCACGCCAGGTATACATACATTAAAAAAAACATGTACACCTGGCGTGAGATTAAGAAACAATGGTTCAAATGTTGGTCCAATCAGTTATTATAAATCCTAATCAGGCAGATGGGGAAGGGAAGGACGGCGACTATTATGAATTAGGGTGACGGGGAAGGAAGGAGGGAGATAGAAAAGATAGGAAACAAGCAAGAATTGCATGAAGCGGTGATAGTCACCACCAGGATCCAGCAGTGGTCCCGTTGCACGCTGTTTCAAAGGTCCGAGGTAAAAGCACAGGAGGAGAGCAGCAGCAGTGTGGCCAGCCTTGGGCAGCACGCAGGTAGCAGGAAGAAGTCGCAGAGCCAGCCTGGGAGAAAGCAGCAGGACTCAGGTAGCCGGCCCAGGAGAGTCCATCAGCATGCAGGAATTCCGTAGTGAGGAATCTGATGGCAGACACCTTTGTTCTTCTTCAGCATGCAGGTAGAGCGCAGAGCAAGTCCAGGAGGGAGAAAGGTAGGTCATGAGGCTTCTCATGTCAGAAACCTCTTCTTCTTCATGAGGAATCTGTTGCCAGAACACCTAAATCTCATGGCTGTAGGTCCCTTTTTTATCCTTCTTCTGCCAGTGTGGTATTCCTGGGCACTTGGGTAAGAGTCATGTGCAGCACCTCCTGAGATGGCCATCCTCCTCGAGATAGGCTCACACAAAAGACTGCTTACCAGCCATTAATTTGCAGCTTATCTCCCTCTCGTTGCCCCTGGCCTTGTCCATCTGTGTCCCTCAGACAAAGGATTTCACTACCTTTGCCCAGGACTTGTTTGGACTTGTTCATCTGTGTCCCCAGCAAGCTTTGAGACAATGATGTAAAAGAATAATCTCTTACACTGTGGGAGTCAAATAGATGGATCTAAAACGCAAAATTCATAAGGGGAGTCAAAAAGAACGATTGTATTGAGAATGAAGGAAAGAAGTGAAGAAAGAACAGAGAAAAATGGCAGAAAGGGGAAGAAACAAAGTTTGTGGTAGGGACAGAGAACCACTTGTTCATTTGTGGGAATTGAGTGGGATTCACACAGCTGTAAAGTTGTAGTCAACTGCTGAATGACTGAACACAATGCTGGAATTGGCAAAAAGAAGAAATAGAGTTTCTCAAAAAACTTACGCTTTTACATCTGCAATTTTCGCTTATTCTTGTTTTAGCAAAGCAACCTTCAGCATCAAACCTAAGGCATTTCTGTCACACTTCAATCCTCCAGTTCAGATAACCTAGCAATCATGCAGATCCCTATCTTTCCCCATCAAAATCTGCTGACTATGTATATGAAGGCATAAATAAGTCTGTGACACTTTTTCATCATTTACAATCCAGTATCCTACAGTTACGCCAGGAAATGTAGATTTCCCCTTGCCATTTAAGGTCGTTTCAGAAAAGCCCTGAAAAAAAAAAGATTTTTATCCTGAGGCCCATCTTTCCTGGAACAGATAAAATGACTTGGTTGCACCCTGTGACAGATGGTTCAGGACCCCTATATTCCTGCCTCACTGAGATAAAGGAACAAGATACTCACCAATAGTCTGAAATGTCACCCAGACCTTAATACGTTTTAGCAATGTACAGTCTGCTTCATGTATTGAAAGCATTTTCTTCTACCAGAGTTCATTATTCTCAATGAATATATGTCTCCAACAGCCAGTGATAGGAAAACCACAGGGAATGAAATACTTCTAAGCATATACTGAGCAAATGCGTCTAATCTCCTCATCAGACTTCCACAGTGGAAGAAAACAACAGATACCATATGGACAAATAAGGACCAATCTTCAAGTTACCCTCTGTTCAATGGAAAATTATTTGCAGTAGGGAAAGGCCCCCTCAGGATATCAGAAGGCTCAGTTGGCAGCGTATACGCATGTCCAATGCAGCCAGACACAAAGGAATTGTTCTGACAACCAGCATGACAAGCCTAGCAAACAAAACAATTAAGCTCTGTGGTTGGGATCTCTCACTGAGGAATAACTGCAATCCTGTTGTCAGCTCAGCTGCAAGCTTTTGGCCCCTCCAGCCCATTGCCCCCCACTTCCCTTTTCATCCTTTTGGTCCCCCCTGGGGCACAGCAGTCTTTTCATGGGAAGCTGCTGCAAGGACTTTCCAGGAGACTGAAATGGTTTCCATTTAAATAGAAGATGTTCTGGGGAGAGCAGATTAGAGTCGGAAGGCTATGTGACCAAAGACATGTAAAAATAAACTGGGAGCAGTGTCTAAACAAAAGGAATAGCTGACTTTGCTGCTTCATACTTTTTTCAGTTTTCTGCATTTGAAAAAAAAAAAAAAAATCAAAAACGAACCAACCATACAAAAAAAAAAGACAGCACGAGGCAGAAATTTTATCAAATACCAGTTTGAACATGCTAGACTTGACCAACACCTTCCATTACTGGTTATTTCTCCATTTTGGGGTAATTTGTATTCTGATCTCTCCCTTAATGAAGGAAAAAATCTCTTATCACTCTCTTAAGTGTAGTGAGGTTCTCAGTTGCTTTCCATGGATGGTGCTTCATCTTAAACAGAATAATTACCATGCTCTCTATCAGCAACAGGCAGAGTCCTTGCTGTTACTCCACTTATCCAGGAACAAGATCACTTATACTTAGCATTCTCAACAGATATTATAGGTAATACTATAATATTCACAGGATTGAGAGCAAATTATTACTAGGCACACAATTCCAATCAGTATAAATACATTATTCCATGACATTCAACCACCTAGTGATGGAGAAAGAATGGCTTTCAACAGGATACCTTAGCGGGATTTCTCAGTTCTCCCTTATTTAGCTACATCTTAGTACCACAGCACAGCATGGCTCATGCCACATACTCATTTACCTTTTATTTTATTCAGGGAACAATGTATTATGATTTTAAAATCACTTGTACAGCTTGGGTGAATGTATTCAATAAGTACTATTCAGTCCTTAAATAGATACACAACACTTTTTCACTCTTTCTGCAAAATAAACTGGAATATATTTATCTGGATATAGGCTACTCATTATCCACAGCTAACAGCCTTCCTTCCCCTCCCACCTTTCAACTTCAAAGGATGGATGCAGTGATTGTGTTTCTTTCCACATCTTAACTTCCCACCCATCCAGAATATCTTTTTACACTGAACAACTGTGGTGCCAGTTCCCACACATAGAGTTGATGACAGAAACACCCAGGCTTTTCAAAATGTATCAGCACCTACTTTTAGTTTTTCAGACATGCACTCATTCAACAGTCTCCAAACACCCAAATAGCTCACTTCTCCAAAAATCCAACAGAAAGCCTCAGCAGCTAGGGAACTAGAATTAAGCTCCTAGAATAGCACCTGAAATCACAGCTTAATTAACACTTTTAACAGGTGGAAGCATCAGTGAATGTAACAGCAAAAGTAGAAAGTAGGTTAGGCCCAAGGCTGAACAGGTGTTGCTACCCATTCTACATTACTGGTACTGGTATCCGTAATGGATTGCTCTGTACATAGAGGCATAAGAGTTTTTAGTATGTGGGTAGGAAGACAGCAGTGCTTAGTAGTATTTATTATGCAGTAGTCATCTGCAGGGATCAGTGAAGGTGTTATGCATGTATGCATGTACATGTTTACATGAATATAGCTGCTCCAAAAGTACTGCCTCCTATTTTATTATGTTGACTCACATCTTCAGAGGCAGACGTTGGTGGTATGGCAGTAGAAGCTCAACCTTTCCACCAATATCCCATAACATTTTGTTGCCATGAGACAGATGGCAGTAGAGGAGCACTCTGACAAAATGGCATCTGACATGGAAGTGTGTATGAAGCAAAGGCGTATCACTGAATTCCTCCATATACAAGAAATGGCACCAATTCATTGATCCTTGCTGAAATTTCTGGAGACCAAATAGTGGATATGAGCACAGTGAGGTGTTGGGTGGAGCATTTCAGCAGTGGTGACACAGCAACAGTGGGCCACCTCTGCTGGTGCAGATTTTGGCAAGCGCAGCATGCAGGCAGATCTTGTTCATGGCAGGTCTACATACATACCTAATGGCGGTGAATATGCTACATAACAGCGTTTTGTAGGTGATAATTTTCACTATTAAACAGCATAATAGTGTTTTTTCTATCTGCTGTAGTTTCCATGAAAATAAATAGGAGGCATTATTTTCAGAGTGACTTACTTATATAACATACTTTTTTATTTTCTTTATTTTCAATTTGCAAAATTAACATTGAAACAGTAACAAGAATTAAGTAGGATTAAGTAAATCTGATTCATTTCCTACTGAATTCAACACTCAGTGACAGTGAGCAGTGTCATTAGAAGTCTAGAGGAAACCATTCCAGTGCTCATGGTAGCCCTATAGCCCTATGTTGTATTTGCCTACAAGTACTGGGAACAGTGCCACGGCCAGGCCACACAATGGCATAACTGGTATATCTTCCCCAGGATCATGCAATGTTCTAGAACAAGTCTGCACCGTATCTCAAGCAGCCTTCCAACATATGGCAATCCTAAACCATTGCTAGCCCCTGTGCATTTGCTCATGACCCAGCACAGCAGCCTTTCTGCACTGAAGCAAGTATAGATGTGACAATCATATCTGATTTACCATCACCCTTGCACTGATATAAGAAATGCAAGCAGCAAGATAAGGGAATGAAATTAAGCTTCCTCCTTTTCTGAGACTCATTTCAATTTTTCACCGCAGTCTGGGTAGATGCCATGCCTAGATCTGGCCTAGAAAAAGTAATCTGGGATACAAATGCAAATACAAATATGGAACTCTTATTCAAAAAATCGCTTAGTTCTGGTACTGGGTACATTCTGATTATACTCTTCCTGTTAAATGAAAGATTAGTGCCATTCAGGTCTTGCATAATTCCTGAGATTAAAAACAGGAGTAATAAATTAAGGTCTACTACCAACAGATGTGACTCAATTCGCACCTGTGAAGTTTCACCTACATCTATGTTTGATTCAGTGAAGTTATGGGAGCTGACTGCAAAGTATCATTTTAGTCAGATAAAAATGTTTTGTGAAGTTTGAGAATGTCTCTCCTGTCAGGATGGTGAAGGCAAGAAAGATTTTTCAGTTTGGGATTATTTTCCTAATATTAAAACATGAGATTTGGCCAAAATCATGGAAAGTTTTACAATCCATATCAGTTTACATAGAAGCTAACCTTTAAATGCTGCAGTTTGGAATGTTCCTCCGACTGAATTCCACCACAGTTCTTAGCTGTAGGCTCAATCCCATGATTTAAATGGATCTTATTCAGCAGCTTTTTTGTGTAACACCTACAGTTTATGTGACAAACAATGTGATTTTTAACTGCTTTCTTTATTTCTTTCACTCAAGTCAGGAGATTTTCTTAGGAAAAAATCCAACAACAGCAACAAACCACACACACAAGTGTTTTAGAGTTTATCTGAAAGAATAAGGAGCCCTGGAGAGGCAATTTAATATTTTCAGTTTATCTTCTCACGCTCATGGGCTGTGGAGGGCATTATGCTGTAAGTGCACTGTGAGTATGTGGAGAGTGTGAGTATGCACTGGGCAGAGGAGGAACAATCCTTTGTGCAGATACAGTTAACACCTTAACTGCGATACATCACTCAGCAACCTTGTTAAAATGTCACTGCCCTACTCATATTTGATTTGAAAGTCTACATCATACTAAAACAAATGAGATCAGCAAAACCATACAAAAACATTTTTCCCTATTGTCAAGGCATTTTCCTTGTAATCTTCATCTGACACCTGGCCATGCTAATGTTTTAACTTACAATTTGGGCTTGTGAATACTTATTCTGAAACCCAAGCAAAAGAGGGCATTAAAAAGAGGGCATTTTTTCAGCAGAAACAGGATGTGCTCAAACTTACAATGCAATTGTTCTTCCAAACACTGTTTTTATATCTACAAACTCAAAAAACATTTCTTTTGCAGAAAGAAAATACCGCTTGTCCTTTTGCCACTCCAGTATTGACATTATCTTTGTCTACAGCACAATTCTTCGTTCATTTTTTGGGCTACTTTATATCCATGATATAAAAAGCAATGTTTTAGGATATAAGTTAGAAGTATGCAATTTAATGAGAGTTTTTATTAAAAGGAGGACAAAAAAGAATATATATTTATATATATATTATTAGCTTGAACATAGCACTGTTAGAAAGAGGTTATGTGGCTCCCAGTTCAGAGCTGATTTACACCAGCTGGCTGACAGCATAGGAAACATCAAAGAGACTGAGAAGATCAAATCTACACACCAAAGAAAAAGATCTTGTCTTCCTTAGCCTGGAAAACAAAAGCTAAGTAGAAATACAATCTTATAAACACAGTTGAGGTCATACTAGAAGGACATAAGGAATCTAAACTAAAGGATGAGACTAGAGCACGAATCAGTGAGCAATAAAGAGATATTTACTGACCATTAGAAAAGTCAGATTCTGAAGGAGCAACTGTACAGTGAGGAGAAATACCTAAATTACTATTTTTAGAAGTCAATCCTTTTATGAAAAATATTACATGAACTTGTTATCTCTAATAGGAAGAAAGAGAACTTGATGAACAGTGCAGTTCCTTTCTGATACTATTCACTTCCTCAAACCTTCATATGTTAGTTGACAATTGTTTTCACAACCGCTCTGTATCAGCCTTTCTGAAAGTTTTATTTATCCAGTTATCAGATAGAAAGGACTTGAAATCACTGCTGACCTGTGATTTACCCCCAGAATGAAGGACTTCAGATCCTGCTGGGGGACTCCTTGATCTCAAGATTCTCTTTTCAATGCATCAATTTTTTTCATCCCCTTTCATCTTTCCATCTTAAGCGACTACACTTTATTCATCCATATTTCAAAACCAGCCTCATTCATTCTCTCCAGCGCACTAACAAGATAATAACTCCTGATATTTAAGTTGCTATCGCAGCTCTTGCTTTTCAACAAAAGAATTACAAATTAGAGCGTAGAGATTATTAAAATATGAATGGCATGCAGTGCATCTATCAGAGCATCATCTCTTATTATAGGTAACAACCTGTCTAACATATCTTTAAGGAATGTAGACAGTTTCTAGAGGTCTAAAGTCAAATACATCGCCTTAAATAGTAGTTCTAGAGCTAACTGCAGAGTTCTCTACTTGGTAATTTAAATGACTGACCATTCAATTTATGAGCGTTCTTAGCAATAAAATTCAGCCTGAAGTTAATAACAGCACATTTTATGTGACAATGATGACAATTACAATCTATAGTTACTGCAGTCACCCTTTGGTCCAGAAGGATGACAGTATTAATTACACACAGTTGCCATTTGTCAGACTTAACTTAGCAGGCAATTGAGCTCTGATCCATCTTCAGCTTGAATTCTACATTTTCCATTTGCTAATCCACTGGAATCAAAGTAATTAGAACATAGAAAAAATGAGAGACTTTCTTTCTCCTGACTTGCTTATAGATGTACCCATCGACACCCTAGCACATATTCAGTAACACTACAGTCATACCAAGGCTATGATACTTCAGTTAAGAATCTGTTGGCATTAACTTCACAAAAAAACTATGCTGCAGAGGTACTACATGAGGTACTACTGCCTCATTCACTTTAATTTGTGTTGGATAAAATACAAGCTGAAAAGTCTCTCAGCTTGTATGTAACTCTCATATAAATAATTCTATTATTTCTTACTAATTCTGTCTGGAATATTGTTTTCCATGCTTGTTGACATTTCTAGTTAAAATATATTGTTTTTCTTTAAAATTTGTGAAAAGCATTTATCTAAATTCTTTGTTAACTGAAAGCTGTTGATTCAAATTTAGGAATCTATTTAGAAGAATAGAAAAGTATTTGCTTATTTTGTACTTAACAGTGCAATTTCATGTAAGGATACGAGGTCAAATTCTAAAGTAGGGCTGGACTTAAGCAAACATATTAACCTTTTCTTGAGCTGGTATATCCATCTAAACAGTCCTTCCAAACAATCAGTTTCTCTAATTCTTAACTGTGTGTGGGGAAAAAAGAAAAAAAAAAAAAAAAAAAAAGAAGGATAGGATAGGACAGGACAGGACAGGATAGGATAGGATAGGATAGGATAGGATAGGATATTCATGATAACTCAGCTCTTTCCAGGTAGACTTTAAGAAGGAAGAACTTTAAAGCATGAGATTAAGTCAACAAATTTGCATCATTTTAGACTCAAAATAAAGGCCAAAACAGGGAAATGTTGCATGAAAATGTCCACTGGCAAATCAGATGTGCCAACACTGTCAAAAGAGAAGAAACATCAAAAGGGAAGATGACCAGAGACCTCTCTAGGCTCTAATGGAAACATGCAAACTTGAAGTTTGGTATGATTTTTAAATAAAATCTGCACTTATGAGTAAATCTCTTCCCAACAATGTGTAGCCACAAGAAATGCTTTACCATATCTAAAAGGCAAGGTATTCCACGTACCAAAGTTTGCTCTTCAGCTCCACACAGTGATGGGCTTTTTAAACATCAGTGCTAGATTGTTTGCATGGCTGTCATCTAAGTTCCTAATTTGCTGTTTCCCCATTTTGTATGTAAAAAAATCAGCCCAATCATAGAGATACTAAGGGATTCACGGTTATTCTCTGTACTTAAAGGTGAAAATACAGCTTGAACAAGTAACATGTAAAGAAATATAATGTCAAACAGAATATTTTAAGTAGCTACATCATTTTTAAGCATTTATCATGAGCACTATTTACTGCAGATTATATCATCTTTTTAAAATTGAAGATTTAAGATTGCAATAATGGATGCCATTTAAAAATATCTTGAGGCCTTCATATTCAATTAATTCTATATGTATAAAAAGGATATTAAGTGTATCTGGGAATTATTGAGTGGCAATAAACTGAAAACTAATCGTTAAAAGCAGTAAGTCCAGTACTTCAGTCATAACAGTTTCACAGCAGTCAGATCCACAATCTAAAATACCCCTCAAAGTGCAACAGTCAGGCACATCCATTAACAATCACACTGTCTGACAGAGCATATTTTGTATCAGCTATGGCTTAGAAGTTATATAAAATATTCTAAAAATATTTTTTCCTATTTAATTGAAATCCCCTATAACTGATGCTACAGTTTTCCACTTGAGACCCTCTTCTCTTCAGCCATGAGCTACCATTGTTCCACAGAGAGACACAAAAAATCTATGCCCATATAAATGTGCATAATACAAACACTGCACACATTTTTCTGGTTGGAGTGTGGAAACCAAAAAAAATTGTTGAAACATGTTTTTTGCTGTACAGAAAAGGATAACTGTAAATCCCAAATTATTTGCTTAGTGGCTATGCATGTGCTAGTCAATAAACCTTCAGCGACTTCTGCAAGCAACCCTTCCATGGAGATTTTTGAGAGTTTCAAAGGGTTCCTGAAAATATCTTGTTAAAGTAATGCTACAAAACAAAATGGATCTGTGGGGAGGATTTCTTCCTCAGATTGTGTTTACACTTTTATTAGCATACTTTCGTGTGGATAAAACGCAGTAGGAATAAATACAGACATACATATCCAGTGTTGCTTCAGTGTAAACAGAAATTTCCTTTGAGGGCAGCAAAAGTTATGCCTCACTGAAGAACAGAAACATATTTTGAAACCTGTTTTTTGTGTGTTAGTGTGTCTCAGAAAATTGATCACTTTCAGATGGATGCTATCTGGAAAGGGTCTTTCTGACATAACAACTGTTCAATTTATGTAGCAATCCCAGGCTGTAATTGCCTGTGGACATCCTGTGTCCCCTGGGTTCAGGCAACATCTCACTGCAGAGATTTCAAAGAGGTGATCTTTGCACACTGTCCCTTAAACAGAAAATCGTGTAATGCAGCATATGCATCTATGTAACCTTTATAGGTAACACCTTTATCCACGTTACATGTATCAGGAGTTTTAGGAGTTTGGATTGCTGTGCAAAGAACTCTCTCAATTTCTGTTCACTCGCATCTTCAACTCTTTCCATTGGTGGTGCAACAAAGCCCTTCATTTCCAATTTACTTCCAGATGGTTTGGCATTTTCTGTTCCACCTTCATTTTCCTCTTTCCAAAGGAATAAATTGTAGTTGTTCCCTCTTGTCCCAAAACCAATTGCTCAAAAGACAGGAGCTCAGATAAGGACAAGGAGCAATCTTTCTGCCAACTGCAGCGTTCTAGACTCACGCAATGCTCTTATAAATATGAACTGCATCTACAAACCACTGTACCCTTAATATGACTGAGATGTATCTTGCATATGTGATATCCTAATCTCTCTTACTTTATTCTCCTAAACTCTATTTTCTGTTGCACTTTTGACTGTAGTGAGAAGTTTTTCTGCTCTTTCAGCACAATGAGTGTTGGACTTATTTCAGATTACTTAACCTGCAATCTTTTTAGTGATGTTAATATTTTCTAACAGACACTCAGTTAAGAAGGTCTAGGAGTTTATGATACACATTCAAACCTAGGGTGTTCACACTGAACGTCATTAGATAAATATATGGGATTCTGTGTTCATCAAATACAAACTTAACACACTATTGTGCTTTAAATAGGATGTGCAATCTCACAGGAAAGTGAAAACTCACCATTTAAATATATTCTTTGCTGGTGTAAATAATTGTCTCTTTGCCTCCTCTGACATTCTGATTTATTTAAGATTTCCTTTACATTTGTTCATGCCTATCTGATGTTTAGGTATTCTCTTAATCAAGCCAAGAAATTGCCATGTTTAAGACATATCATTGGCTCATTATTAAGAGTAAATAAACAGTTCCATAGTACTTCTTAATACAGTTTTTGGTGCTACCTTGTGTTTACTTTAACATAATGCAGGTATTCTGTATAAATGCTGAGAGGTAGTGGTTCTTTTTCAATGCATTTATATTTCTTATTCCAATACTCTTCAGTATATTTTCCCACATCATTTTTTTTTTCACTTTCTACACTTCCGTGAAGAATTTTTCTTCATTCCCATTCCCACTGCCATCCTGATAAACACATCAGCGTCAACGTGCCTGCTCTTTTTTCTAGTTTAATTTACTACTTCTGACTGCATGCCCTTACAAAATGCTACTACAATGTCGTAATGTTTCCTAGTGGTGGACATGTCTGGAGCCCTGCATGTTTCCCATTTCAAGCCTCTGTTAAAACTTTTTTTTTGGCATTTGCTCTATAATGTTTCTCTGACATATTTAGCTTCCTCACATCTTTCCTCTTCCAGGCTACTTGTTCCCTTAGACAAGGTCTAATGTCGCTGTCTCTAAAATTTCTTAAGTGGTTTTCAGTATTTTCAATTTCTCTTGATTTCTGCAAGGTCTGAGGTTTCTCAGGGTCCATCAATCATTTTAGACCTCCGATTCCAATCAAAATCAAATCTCTGATAATAAAATCTGCCTACGTAGCAAGATTTCACATCTGACTTGCTAAGTTAATGTCAGTCAAAAATCTTTTTTTCACAGTTTCATTTGCAACCTTTATGTTTCGATTGCTTTGCTCTTCTTGAGAACACAGCATTCCTCATTCTCATAAATTAATCCTAGCTTAAACTATCAAAGACTTTTGTGGTTCCAGGTCTAATAATAGTTGAAGAAATGTTAACTTTTCTAAACTCTCTTCCTCAGAGTCCATCTGCCCCCATCTAGATATCAAATCCTTATTTTTCTCTGTTCCATGACTTTGCTGCATTGTTTCAGCAGCAAGGGTTTTCAATATTTCCATTTTTTTTTTAATTTTCCTTTCTCTCACTGCTATTCTTCACTTTAAGTATTTTCTCTTTTCCAAATTTCATCCTGGGTAGTACGCAGTACATAAGCTTTTTAAAAAGAAGACTCTAGCTTGACATACAGTGTAAAATGCTATATACAGCTGTCTGCCACATGCCTCTGATTCTTGCAGGCTGCTTGAACGACCCTGGCACGCACAACTTCAGCCTGCTCAGATCTTAAAAGGCAGTGACACATTCCCTTACAGTGACAGCCTAAAGTTAGTCTCTTAAGGATGTGATGATTACCCAGAAACCTCGTGAAATCAACAAGGCCCAATACAACATCACACTTAAGCTATTGGTTTTCTGTCTGCCTGTGAGCTCGCCCTGAAATGAGTTTCAGGAGATAATGGTTGATCAAACTAGGAAACCAGAACAAGACAGTTTAGAGTTGCTTGTTAGGATCATTACAAAAAACAAAAAAATTTCCACAAGATTTTTTCTTCTTTATTCTCACAGTAAAAAAAAGAACTCTCAGCCATGAACTGAGAATATAAGGATGAAAAGCCAACATGTATCTTCTCAAGCTACACTGTTTTAGAGATACTACAGTTCTTGGAAGAAGTTTTTGAGAAGAAGCAACAGACAAAAGTAGAATTTGCCATATAATGTTTTTAATTTCTTACCTTTTCACCTATAGTCCTTTATATTGTTAGATGACAAGTCACAAAGTAGCGTAATCAGGCAATGATGACATGGCTGTGATTGTTTTCTTCACAAACACAGTGCCAAAGGCATGGACAGTGGGAACTATCACTTAAAAAAATTGTTCCTTGTGTTTGTAGGAGACTTGAAAACACAAAAGAGAAAGAAAATATGTAAATGCAATTTCTCTCCAGAGCAAGCCTTGAGGTAAAAATCAAGTTCTGTTGTTTTTTTTTCCATACAGTTTTTTTCTGGATATCTCTGAACCAACTCTGCGGTTTCATGAACAGTGAAACCAAATCTGAGAGTTTTCATTTACAGCTGTGCTGACCATAGTTGCTTTCACTATCAGAGCTATCATCTTTTTAAAATAAAGATATCCAAAAAAATATCCCAAGGTTTGTGTCTTTTTTCTTAATTCTAAAGATCATCTTATTGGAATCTGATGCTTAAATATGCCTTCACATTATAGTAGCCTCCTGCCAAAGACTATTTAAGATCTCTGCAATTGAAACTCATTTCCTTTAGACGTGCAGAAAAAAAATTGAATATTTTCCACCAAGATTTAAAGACAATTATGATAAGAAGTTTTCAATTAGAAATCATTGATAAATTATTTAACAAATGACACAAGACAAACTGAGAGTTAAACTACTTTAAAGTTTTACATTTAGTTAGCAATTTTCCTTTCAAAATAATATACTGCCTTTAGAATTGCTCCTATTATACCTCAAAAATACAAGCTATTTCTGCTGTATCTGTAATAATAGGCCAATATAGTAACACCTGTAACAGTCATTTATAGTTTTTTTTTAAAAGGTTATCATAACAGATACTTGAATTCTAACTTCTGCAGTCACAAGCTTTGGTTATTCAAATAGTATTTATTGTCAAGGTAAATTCTAATAATTCCCCCAAACAGCCACCCACTTACTGGTATAAATTTCCCACTGACTCTAAAAGGAATTGATTTTATATGTTTTATATATATATATTTATATATATACTTACAGATATGCATGGGCAATAACACTAGCATTACAAAATTATAGAGATAATACACTAGTACACTTGGCCTCATTAAAAGTTTCTAAGCTTGATCTTGGCTATAGCTATAATGCTCAGTTTCTGTAGCAAAAAATCCAGTTACCTGAGAACTGAAATCAGATTCTCCATTCTGCAGGATTCTCTCTTAGGTCTTAGGATAGATGCTCCCAGAAAAAAATAATATTAATTTCTTTAGTTGGTGACCTTCTTTAGGCATCTATTGTATCATACATAAAAAAAATCTTGTTCCTTATAGATAGGTGCTGATAAATACAAGAATTGTTGTAATACATAAAAATAACTATTTGGTATCATTGCCTGTGCCCATAGGTGTTTGAATTAATGAGACAGGATTTCTCTTTTCACCGTTACAACAGTAGTCCGAGAAACAGACTGCAGTATGATCTGGAACACATGATGCTACTAAATTAATTATATTTTAAAAATACTTATCAGTAAATCTGATTACATAAAAATTGTTTTAATAGCTTGTGTCTGTCAAGAGTATATCTAGAAATCTGTTATAAAAATATGAATCCCCTAAGGCCGGAGATCAATATAACTCTCTAGTCTAGCCACTAACCAGTAAGAAATGTCCAATCTGTTACATGGAGAACATAACCAATTCAACAGGATATACTAGAGCTTACTTGAATTAATCCGAATGGGTAATTTAAATCCTACTTCTGTCTTAAGCATTCTTAAGAATGCCTCTCTACAGGGTAGACATTAATGAAAGATCCTATAGACAATGTAGTAGCTGAAATATGCTGTTTATAAGGGAAAGCAAGAAGATAAAATCATAACCTGAACTGAGAGACAGATGTGAGCTGTTTCCAAGCTAGTGTTTGCTAAGACTTTGACAGACCTTGGGGAATATAATGAGTCATTACATTGGAAGAGTTGATGTATGGTTTATGAGAGAAAAAGAAAAAGGTCTCACATAAGAAGTTCCAACAACACTGACAAAAAAGTGGACTGTAAGAGTAGCACGTTCTATTTGAAAACACAGTTTTTGCTAGAATTAGTCTGTTCAGTCTGACACACAGATTTCACTCTTCTCTATCAAAAGTTACTCCTAAGTTTAGATTTGTACTCATAAAGATAGCTGACAAGGCAGTCCAGTAGCAAAAGAAAATGATACAAACAGGGGAGCTTTCAAAATTAACAGTACCTGTAAGAGCTAGGAAAAGAATTAAGCACTTAATGATTTGGATGATGATGCAGTGTGCATCTTCATCAGGTTTGGAAAACTGGGAGCAGCTGACCAGCACACCAGAGCGTTGTGCCATCATCCAGAGGAACAGGCTGGAGAAGTGGATTGACAAGAACCCTGCGTAGTTCATCAAAGGGAAGTGCAAAGTCCTAACTCAGGGGGAAACCAGCCCAGGCACCAGTTCATGCTGTGGGCCACTCAGCTGGAAAACAGCCTGACACAAAACCTGTTGGACACCAAGTTGACCGTAATCTAGTAATGTGCCCTTACTGCAGATAAAGCTTGCATTATCCTACCTTGCATTAGGAGAATTATTGACAGCACATGAAACTTCCCCTCTGTTCAGCACTGGTGAGGACACACCTGTTCTATACTACAAGAGAGACATGGACATAGTGGAAAAAATCCAACAAAGGGCAATGAAGATGAAGGAACTGGAGAACCTGTAAGGTGCTCCTGTAAAGAAAGGCTGAGAGGGCTGGGTCTGTTCAGCCTGGGAGAGAAGCAGATCAGGTGGATCTCATCAATGTCTATGAATACCTGAAGGGAGAATGCAAAAAGAATGGAGCCAGGCTCTTTTTAGTGATGCACAGTACCAGGACAAGAGATAACAGACACAAATTGAAACATGGGAGATTCCCTCTGAATATCAAGAAACATTTATTTAGTGTGCAGGTGATGAAACACTGGCACAGGTTGCATAGAGAGGTGGTAGAGTTTATCACTGGAGGCATTTGGACATGGTTCTGGAATACTGGCCATATCAGAGGCCAAATTAGAGATTAGGAAGGTTTCTTTCTCATATGAAAACACTCTAATACTGGTTCAGAGATGGTAAAGACTTTCAACCACCTGCAATCAACTACATAGGCAAAGACACTGAAGACTAACTGGAAGTTGTGCTACGAAATGTGGAACAAACTGAACTCTGTCATTGCATGCGCTCTCATGTAGTCTCATACCTCATCTGTTTTCTTTTTCTTGCAGTGTAATATCTTTAGCCATGCTGCTCTGAGATTATTGTTATATTTCCTTTCATAATTCTACATCATAACAAATGTTCAGCGGCAGAACAAAATTAGGGAGATAATTATTTCTTCTTAATCAAACTGCTATATTGTCAGCTACCATTTGGCTATCATACTAAAAGCTTCTCCCCAGCACGATAGTGCTGTGTTGAGCTATGATGTCTGGTAGAGCAGGTCAGAAGAAAGAAGGTGGACCTATGGATCCAGACTGGGCAAACTTGCTTACTTCCTGGAAAAGGGGAGCACCCAGCACCTAGCAGGCCTCTTCTGTGTGTCTGGATTTCAGTTTCTACAAACTTAGGCAGAAAAACATGCAGGATACAGATACTCAGTAAGAAAACTTATTACATAATGACGCATTTGGAATAATCTTCTAAAATCAAGGATCCACACCTTTGTGTGTTTTGGAAACCCAAGTAATGGATTTAAACAGCAGCAGTATGTAGCCATTAGCTAGCAGAAGCAAGCAGCTTCATAAATGATATTTTTTGCAATGTGAATTTGCCTTGACATATTATCCCAGTTATAGCTCCTTATGCTGCTTTTAAAATAATTTGAAGGTCACATGAAAGGTGGGGCATCTTAAGTAAATAAGTTCTAGTTTTTCAGTTCTCCTCTGCCCCTACTTGGAAGCGATAGCTTTTTCAAGTCAGCAAAAAAAAAAAAAATGATAAAGCTGTTGTCTCTTGGAATTGAATTGCCTTCATGGAAGATTGAACATACTGTACAAAGCTGATTAAAATACAAAAATTCAGGAGGAAAGCTGCTCTATGTCTAAAAGAACGTGGTTTTTGCAAGCGGGCTTTTTCTTTAATCTTAGCTAGGATGTGTTTGATGGGACAAATTCTGAAAGTCTGATAAAAGTCACATCAATTTGGCTTTGTTTTCTGGCTAATAGTTCTCTGGGGTAGTCACTAGATATACACATGCAGCCTGTTATTCCTGAATATGCATATTGTGAATAAAAGCCTGGGAATTGCAGTTTTTGAACTTTTAAGTGACGGGTATACATATTTTATCCTCATTGCTGGCAGAAGACAAAATTCTGACAAATTTGCCTGTAATTTGCAGAGGATGTAGTCTGTAAAAGGTCCTTCAACATTCATTTTTAAAGGTACTTGAAGTTGTCTGCAAATTTAGGGTACTGGTAGGAGGACATGTGGGAGAAATGTCATTCTGGATATGAAAAGCTTAACCAAAGTCCTTCGACTCCCTTACTGCTGTGAAATAGAAATGTGATTTTCCATTTGGGGGGAACGGCTGAAGCCCTGTGCCCAGTCTGGATGAGATGCAGCTGTCTCAGACCAGGAGCCCATGTAGAACAGCAAGACTCAGCAGGTAGGCAAAACAGCACTGATCACATCTGCTTCTGGGAGATATTGGGGTTCCAGTTTCTGTAGAAATAAACTGCAGACATGAAGACTATGAAAAGAGATAACAGCTGACATACCATACCGTACAGCTGGGCAGTACTGGGAAGATGTCTGGAGTGAGGCAGGTTTTTCTGGGGCCTCATTTGCAGTGCCCTGCAATCCAGCTCAAGGCAGCAGCATGCTCTGGCAAAGTCTTGGCAGATGCATGCATTGTTTTTGTCCAGCTGCAAGGCAGTCACACCAGCTGCTGCCAACCTTTCACAGCTGCTAGGAATATGTTACACCTAGTACAGTAACCCCACACAGGTTGTTGTGGAAATATTTCTTATTGTAAATAAGCCTTTCAAAGACCAAAGTAGATTTTGGATCCTAAGGCCCTGTAGTTATTTCTACCTTGTACCTGTGCTGTTTCTGCAGCAACACAACAAAACATGACTTGTAATACATGGATTTCAGCAGGATTCAATGTACTACATTAAATACTGTATATTCTCACTGTAGCGTGCAACAGTACTAATCCATTACTTGTTCAATTATGTTCACTTTAAGAAGCCATTATATCCCCAATGGTTAGAGGACTAACAGGATCCATCCTCCTTGTTAAGCCCAAGGCACTTATGCACAAAAAACAAACAAACAAAAAAAATCTCTTGAGCAAGTCTGCATGTCTAGTTTCCTCAAAATAAAGCTTTTTTTCATTACAAATCAACTAAGACAGGATTTCCTTTTCAAAAATATAGTGACATTCCATGGATTAGCCTGGCAGTGTAAATAACTGGATAGGATTTTGTTCTTTACTTTGAGCAGTGAGTTTGAAAGACTCAAAAATCAAACACCCATAGCAAAAGGGAAGTAATAAATAAGCACTTATTTTTATCCACAGCAGGTAATATTCAAAAATCAACATTATGCAGGATATTAAAAATTATCTCTTTCTTCAAGCATGTATGTGGCAGTAAAGGGAAAGTGGTCTTTTACATTTATCCCAAAAGTATTGGCTTCTTAATAGCAACCAATGGAACTACCTCTAGCAGGGTATGCAAATCACTCCCCAAGCTTTGGAAACGTAGCAAATCATATACATATATATATGTATAAATCATTATACATATAAACATTTCTTAGTAATGCATAGTGATGTGTATGCATATATAGGTACATACACATGCCTGTGTGACTTCTAATAAGTGCACATGTAGATATATATGTGCATATATATATCACTAACATTTTAGCTGTGTAACTTTTACTTTCTCAAAGTGTCTTAATCCCTGTCTGTTGAATTAACAAAGCTCTTAGGGGTAATATCTATGTATTTAGTTCAGAGCTTTCAAGCTCCTATTCTATGACTGGTTAGTGTGCATAGAGCATAGAACACCCTCTGAGTTATCTTGTGAGTATCCCATTTGAAAAAACTTAAAGTTTATTTTTTGAGGAGGATATTTTAGTTCCCTCAGATAAGGCTGGCATTTTTTCTACGATCTCTTTCCCACATCAAACAATATACTATTTACACTACTGCACTTTGCTGCCATCATTATGTTCTATTATCCTGTGTAGTTTCCCTGTTACAATGTTTTTCCACTACTATGTTCCATCCCAAGAGTCCAGGAAAAGTTTGAGATAACTTGTTCTACGAGGATACCTCAGCCACTTCTCCGCACAAGGTGAATGTAGGGAGGTTAGTGTGTATGCCAGGATCTCTCAGTGCTCCTAGTCACAGGAACTCCCAGCCCTTTCAGTCGCTGGATAAGTTAAACATTCTTGTTCATTTTGTTTACTCTTGTATGTAGCCTTCTAAACTCTACCATATCTTTCCTGAGATGCAGAGGCTAGAACTGTACACAGCACAGAAGAAGGAGATTCACTAAGGTTTTACATCACGGCAAAATGTTGATACTTATCTTGTCAGTACCCTTTCTGCTGATATCCAATATTTTGTTAGCTATTTTAGTTACTCAATGATTGCAGAGAACCATCAGTGATAATTCCAAGATCTCTTTCCTGAACTGTAACCGTAAAAAGGAGCATTACTTCCCTATCTGCCCATTTTACTGAGGGCAACAAAGCCTGAGAGACACTGAGGGAGGGAAAAAACAGGTTTGTCTGAATGCACAGCACTTTCCGTCTACTAGCACAAATCTGTCTGTGCTGGAGCTTCTAATGGGTAAGCAGGACTCCCAACAGCCCAGCTCCTCTGGGACGCATTGCTAGAGAAACACTCCTGTGAGCAAATCACAGTCTGCAGTGCTATCTCCAGCCTCTACTGCTCCTACTTCAAGTTTACTTACAGCTGTTCCTGTGAAACCGCGTTACTGAGGAAGACAAGCTCTTTTCTTCAAGTTGTCTCAGTCCTATTTCAATTCACTGGTGGCAACACAGCCTTTCCCCTATGTTTTATTATTCTCGAAGTTGCAGTTCAGCCTCTCATGATAACTGTACAGCAAATCTTCTAAAAGTCTTGCATATGGCAACTGCATTATTAGCTTTCCATTACTGCCAAGGAAAGTATCTTAATTTAGCAACTGTCTGTTACAGAGAGTGCTACTTGACAGCAAGGCTGACATAAATATTTATTGAACTCACAGGGAAAAAAAAAATCTACCAAGTAGGGTAGAGCACTCATTCATAGTGGAAAATTAACAACTATTTCACTAACCTGCTTCTCCTATTTATGGCATTCCAGGTAGTACATGCACAGGAAATGAGTATGTGTAATGACTGCCACCAATGCCACAGGGTGAAACCACAGCTAACAGAAATAACATTGGATTCAAAAGTCCATCACGTCTGTACAGGGCTTCTTATCTAACTGCTTTGGAAACAGCCAAATTACAAGGTGCAGGGAAATTCAGCTTTTCACTCTTAGTAATCACTATATTTGCTGCTCATGCTATCCAATCTTTTCTAAGTTTCAAACTTGCGCTGACAGAAGAGAGAACAAATACCAAGACAAGACATCTTTAAAGAAAAAGAAGTGCTGAGTGGGCTAACATCCAAAGAGCTAATATTATAGGAATCCATACAGTGGGAAAAAATAAATGAACATAGTTGGACTTTTCTCAGGGTCAAAGAAAAGCATCCACTAAATCCTGCACTGTGCTTCAGGGTAACATCCATCAGAAGTCACCTTTCCACTTTATCCTGGCAGGCATTTAATACAGTAATATTCCAAAAGAGCATCTTCCTTAGTAGTTTCGGTTCTCAACACTGTAGGCTTCCACAGCAGAATATCTGTATACCTAGTTCAACAGAGTAAATCCTTCCCTGCATAAAGAGGTCACAGTGTCTTATGAACTGAGGCCACTAGAACCCTCTCCTATAAAGTTGAATTGCTTTCAGAATATCAGTGTACAGAATACCCTTGAGATCCACAGACATTAACTTTCTAGATACATATTGT
The DNA here is from genome assembly GCF_019238085.1 of Lagopus leucura. Taxonomy (NCBI): domain Eukaryota; kingdom Metazoa; phylum Chordata; class Aves; order Galliformes; family Phasianidae; genus Lagopus; species Lagopus leucura. The sequence continues at coordinate 29,722,406 of NW_024962334.1, read as the reverse complement.
ATCTGATCTGAAATATTACATACATTAGCAATCCACTGGAAGTGAAGTTACATCTGCACAGTGCCTGAGCACAGATCTAAGGCTAGAAATGTAATCTTCAAAAGCCTTGAATGAGTCCTCAGATAAACTTTGGTTTTTTTACTGTGAAATTTAGAAAGCCCTATTTGTACATGAACACAGATCTGCTTATATTTTAATAAACCTCTGCTCATGTCACAGACAATGCTGGAAGAGCCTGTTCTAAGTGACCCTGCTTGAGCATGGGTTTTGGATAAGAGCTCTCACATGGTCTCCCCTATTCTGTGATTCCGTGATATCAGAGTCAAAGAAGGATCCTTAAGTTACCGTCCCTATAAAGTAAATCTCTAAATGTCATTCAGTAGATTTTCTCAGTGGGCTTCATAGCCACTGCTGACAATACAACAGGGAAAACAGAACCTTCTTCAGAAGCACGGAAGGATGCTGACTCAGTTTTAGTAAGTAGTTCCATGGTTTAATAAAGGACTTCTATATGATATGACAGATTTGATCCTCCTTCACCTAAAGGTTCATATCCTCCTCTTTGATTAGAGCCACACCAGTAAACCAAAAGAATACGCTTCCTGTCCTTACCTGTGGCACAGAGCTGATCTCTAGAAAGACGAGGGGCAATCTGATATCTGGTTCTCGTTCCCATTCCTAGTTTACCCTACACATTGTGCCTGAACAGTCATAGTTCATAAAAAGTCACAGCAGTGGAGTCTGGAAATCAGGGCTTTTTTTCTAAAACAAAACTTCTCCAAACAAAGTTTCCAAACAAAGTCAAGGGCTCTGCTTTCTGAAGAGGCAGGTTCGGAAAATTTCAGACATGAATCTATTATCTGACCACATACAACCAACCCCACTTGTGTCATTTGGTCCCCAATAGGATTTCAAGCCTATTCCTACAGTTGCTCCATCCCACATTCTGTTGCATGTCGAGATTTTGAGACTCTCTTAATTTTCCTGTCACCTTACAGTAAGTAGATGAACTTCATCTGTGGAGCTACGTATTCTAAAATGACAGACACTTCTTCCTGCTGTGGATCCACAAGAAAATTTCAGGGTCAAGTACCAATCTTCAATATGTTAAAAATGAAACACTAAAAAACTTCATTATTTCTTTATGTCATTTATAAAAATAAATACTTAATATAAATAAATAAGGATTTAAATTATTTATCAGCTGCAGCAGTTTCAAAATGCTCAGAATTACATTGGGAAAATAGAATTATTGTCTAGGTTATTATTGATGCTTAGATTTAAGCATGATAATGGGGACACACATCTCCCAAAACTACAATAGCGGTATTTTCTTTAGCAACATGAGCTCAATTTATTTTTAACTTTAAAATGTGTATGATTTACTCTGCAAGCCACAGCCATTATAAAGCACTTAAGGAATTTTCATCCAGTTATCCCATCAGATCACTCCTTTGGATAAACACGCCTAACACTATAATTTTGAAGACACTGAATCATTCTGAGTACGTAACTGACTGCCCTCTATTCACTTTTAATGCTTTTTAAGGGCTGTATAATATTATAGTCAAGTTATGATTTCCAAAACACACACAGACCTACAGAGCTTTCCCCATTTTCTCTCCCGCTGGCACTGTAATCTCCATGTGAGCTAATTTGCTTATAGTTGACTATAACACTAAAGACTTTTCAAAGTCTTACTGTAAAAAGAATAAGTTCATATGTCACAATTCACTGCAAGAGTTGTGACTTCTGGATTGCTTAGTAGAACTGGTAACAAAGATGGATCGAGCTGAGACATAAAAAGATACACAACAATACAGCTCTATCTGCACCCTATGTCCCTGGATAACACAGGGCAAAGGCTCTGGTCTTCTATGTTCTCTCCATGTTGCATTACACCGCTATAACAACAGGTAAAATGCTGAGGTGTTTGTGACAGATAGATGTATTTCTTAAGGCAACAAATGTCCTTTAAATAACAGGAAAATTTCAATACAGGTAGTAAGGCCTTTCTGTGCTGGCAAGTACAGAAAGCAGCGATGCTTTCACAGGAAGACTAAGGCAGTTTCACATTGGTAGGCAGCTCAGCTCGCCCATGTTCTCACTCTGCCTCCTCAAAGAGTCGAGGGGGACAAGCACAATGAAAAAAGCCCTTGGGTTGCCAACGCAAGCCAAGGAGATCCTCACCAATTACTGTCATGGAGAAAATTAGCAAAAGAGAGATTAATGTGATTTACTGCAAACTAGTAACAGACTTACGTAGCAAGAAACTAAAAGCAAATACCACCTTCCCCCATTCATCCCCTCCTACCTACCTCGTCTCCTGAGCAGCACATGGAAACGAGGCTGTGGGCAGCCCACAACACCTGTCTGCCCCTGCTCCACAAAGGGTCCCTTCCACACCATAGCATCCTTCCTGCGCTGATCGCCACGGGCTTCCCACAGGCTGCAGCTCTCCAAGCACTGCTCCAACACAGCTCCATACCACAGTGTCCGCCCTCCAGGCACTGCTCCAGCACTGCCCCCACAGGCAGCAGCTCCCCCAGCCCTCCTGCCCCACCACAGGCTGCTCCACACGACCTGCAGCTCCGGCCTGGGCCTGTTCCTGTGGTGGCTCTTTGTGGGCTGCGGCTCCTTCAGGCCTCATCCAGTGCTGCTGCATGGGCTCCTCCGTGGCTGCACGTGGAAATCTGCTCCTTGTGGTACCCATGGGCTGCAGGGGGACAGTCTGCTCCACCACTCCTGGGCTGCAGGGAACTTCTGCTCAATGCCTGGAGCAGCTCCTGCCCTCCTTCTGCATGGACCTTGGTACCTTCAGGGCTGCTTCTCTCTGTTTCTCAGTCCTCTCTCCCAGCTGCCGGGAACTCTGGGTTTTGCCAGACGTGGGGCAACCCCTGGTTCCCGCAGCCCCCTCACTACCAAAACTTTGCCCTTTAACCTCAATACAGTGACACACCTCTAAGCTCAGTGAACCACAAAGATAAATACACGCACACACACATATACATATACATTCACTACAAAAAAGACAGCGATAAAATTCAGACCTTAAGCTCTGAGATTGCTGAGTGATGTATGGCTCTTTCACAGACAGGGAGCAGGCAGGCAAAACAGAAGTTGATGACATTAGAAGTATATATGGCTTTGGACTATGTTCATCATTTTCATTTAAAGATGGATTTGATTGCCTCTGAGCCCTCGAGGAGCTTGGAAATAGGCTGAACTTCATACTCAGACCACATCTGTAAATGAAAGGTTGGCTAAATTAGAAGGCTGTCTCAGAGGCAAGACAGAAAAGAAGTTCACACGCAGACTTTGTGAAACAGAGGTGAAAAGAAAAGGTGCTATTCTTGCTGCAGATATTACAGTATGTGTCTTTTTACCATGGAGATACATTTTGCAAAGCCTGCCTGTACATATATTTTCGCTTCTTTGTTCTTTTACAAAGCAAAAGCTGGAGCTGCTGCGTTTCAGCACCGCAATCTATTTTTTTTCTGAATTTGTCTTTAAGTCCTCATGTATACATGAATAAAAGCTATAAGAGAAAAGATTAAAATATCAGTAATTTGAAAGCACTGTGCAAGTTTAATTCCTACTCTCAAATATTTCAGCTTACTGCATTCTGAAGGTAAGGGTGAGATTATCGATTTTATCAGCCTTCTGTTGTGGAACATATTTTTTTTTCTCTCCATTCAGTACAATATACACAGACTACCTGAATTTAATAGAAAAGAAAAAATTCTCTCTCTTTCAATATGCAATCTGAAGCCAAGGTACAGAGACTTGATTTCTTTGAAAAGGGGATAGTCTCGAGATCTTCCTATTCCTCATGCACACCAAACACAATTGCTTCACAAATTCAACTAATCTAATTTCTACTTAAAGCCAAAGGGATGCTCTCCATTGACTCAAATGGAGCAAATCTAGTGAGACTGCTACACCCCTTGACTGGCCCTACTAGGACTAAAATTTCCTTTAAAATATTGTGAGATTTTTTTGAGATACTTCTTCCAACTCATCTCACAGGTAACAAAACTACACTTGCAGTAACTTTCCAAAATACACTGAGAACAGTGCAACTCTTGAATTTAGAAAGTAAGGAGATTGCTGAGATATACACCACTCCTATTCCACTGTTTTGCCATGAATTCTAGCCACATAAGTTGCTTAAAAGAACTCTTAGTGAATTTTGAACTTTCAGAGAGGCTGTTCTGAAAAAAAAATAAATTAATAATCCAATCTCTGAATTTAAGTACTTAAATATAAAAATCCGCCATATCACTAGATATACTACAGGTATCACAATGAGAAAATGAAGTAGAGCATGTAGACCGCCAGAGGGATGACTGTGCAGTTTATGCAATCAGTGCTTTGCAAGCACAAAAAGAGACATTTCTAATTCATAAGTAATTCTGGGATATTTCAAATATTTTTCTACTTATCCTACATAAATTCCTGTGAAATTCTGTCAACTACTTTGCATTCATATTTCCTGCAGTTTTAATAGAGACAGTGAAAACTGCTGGGATTAGTCTGCTGATTGCATAAGGAGACAAAATAGTGTGGGATGAGTATCTGCTCACTGAATTGTTCCTCTGTAACTCCTATAGCAAAAAACTGTTTTAATTGGATGAGGGGACTGTATCAATTTTGTGCAAGACAATTAGGGTTATTTTACTAAGCAAGTAAATGTGTACCAGTTTTTGTTCCAGCCATGTTCATTAACACTGCCTGTCTTTTGAGCCTAAATTGCAAAGGTACTATTGTCCCTTATTCTGAAATACCATCAGAACTCTATGTGAGATATTTGACATTATTGGCATCCAGTATATTACATGGTTACTGACCACAAGACTTGGAGCTACCATGGAAAAATGTTTAAAAGCTTCAATCTGCAGTCCAAATAAGACCATGCAGTTCTGTTTGATTACTCCTACCATATCTAAACTTTTCCAGACAATTTCAGCTGCAAATCAGGCAGTGAAACAGAAGTGGAACTGGAATTACAGTTTACATGTAATTCCATTCATCTAGAGAGCTACCCTTAGCAAAAAGATCAAAATTTAGATTGATTCTGGATCTTCTCTGATTTTGAAGGATTTATTATTTTGTATATCAGGTTGTCAACAGTTGCATAATAATTTTCCTAAGTATTATGTTTCTATCATCATCTTGATGCCTAAAAAAGTGGGAACAAACTGAAAATGATAAAACCCAATCTACTGGGAAGAAAAAGATAATGCTTCTGAAACCTAAAAGAAAATTAGTTCCAGTTTCTTTCTATAACTTGAAAGAAAAAGATATAATTTAAAATATATATCCCTTTTAGAGAGGCTTTTTATTGAAGTAACTGAAAAAATTATCTTTTCAACAAACTTCAAGAAATGTTAACAATGTATTCTCTACTGAATACTGACAGTCTTTGAATGTTAAAGTCACTAACTATCTAAAACTCCTGAACTTAAATATAACTTTGACCAGAAAAACACTGAGTTCTAAGGCAACCCTGAGCTATGGTACTGGTTGTGAGCCCAGCTCCCGGCTTTAGGTGATGACAGACATTTTCAAGTCAGTGTCTGCAAAAATGACAGATTGTGCAAGGTGTTTTTTCCACATTTTGTCACTTGACATCCACAGGACCACAGTCTTTGTTCTATAGGGAGGAAAATTCAGGACAGCCCTGTCATATTCTCCTAGAATAAGTTTTATCGGTTGTGTGGTCAGTCTTAAACTGTGGCACTGCAGAAAGGGGTAGTGGTTTTAAACAAAAAGAGGGTAGGTTTAAATTAGGTATAAGGAAGAAATTCTTTTCTAGGAGGGTGGTGAACTGGCACTGGAAAAGAGAATCTAAAAATGCCTCATCCCTGGAAATGTTCAAGGCCAGGTGGGTTGGGGCTTTGAGCAATATAATCTAGCTGGAAGTGTCCCTGACCATGGCAGGGGGTTTGGAACTAGGTGAATGAAGATCTTTCAAGTCTCTTCCAACAAAAACCATTCTATGATTCTATGAAAACTCCGAAGAGTTAAGGTTTCCAAAAATATCTGGTAAAAATTGTCAAATGTGGGAAACTAATAGGTCTTATTCCAGTATGTTTGGCCCATCAATACACTTAAGACAAAAAAAGGGCAAAAACAGCTTACACTGAATCAACCTCATCCATCTTGAGTCAGATCTCCCTGAGCTGATCTAAAACAGTATTATTATAATACACTAAATAGAGCTGTTCTTATTGATGTTGACATCAAGACAAGAAAGATGACAGGTATTCCATTCGAGTATTGCTTTCAGATTATATTTACTCAGAAGTTACCCTGGTAGGAATAGGAGTCAACAGATTACAACAGCACTTGCTGAAGCTTTTTTCTGGTTTACAAGATTAGAGATCTTATGCTGCAGGCAGCAGGGAAGCAGATCCATACATGCACTGGAATGAGTGAATGGGCAGTTTATGCAAGAAGCAGTGAAGCTGAAATGTGCTCACAAATTAGCAGAGAAAGAGGGTCAGGGTCAACTGAAGGAATATAACCACAAACACGTTTGACCTGTGAAAGCTAACAAGTTTTTTTCAGTGCATGATTTTGGATGTCAGGTTTGCTCATCGCACATAAGGCTGGACAGTTTGACAAAGTCATGAAGAAGATATCAGGTATCAGCTGCCTATATTTAAATTTTGCTTTAGGTTGTTATAGGACTGCTTCAGAGTCAGATGAAGTTCTTGATCCCTGGAAGGCCTTTATTTTGGGTTCTTGGGTGCTGACAGCCAAGTTACACTTTTCAAATCTAGGAGATTCATTGAGATATCTACAATTAGGCTGTAGGAATTCAGACCTACTTAGCAGCAGAGAACAGAAAGAGGAAAAGAACATTTGGAAAGGACCTTCAAAGATCAGGCCAACTGCCTGACCTCTTCAGGGCTAACAATAAAGTTCAAGTACATTAATGAGGTATTAAAATTGAGTCTTTAGGAGAATCTTCCATTGCTAAACCAGCAAAACTTCCATTGCTTCTATTGCTCTAAAATTGCTCATACGGAGAAAAGACTGCATCCTAGTACATGAAGTTTCATCATAGATTACTGATTTTATGGATATATTATTGTAATCAAGCACTGAAGTCTAGTAATTGCTTTCAGTGTGAGGATGTTTCAGACATTTATTGCCCATCTGATCTGTTGTTCCCATAAAGCTGATGTGTGTCACTTAAAATCGTTCCCAAGTCTATCCTTTATTCTCTTGCATGTTTTGATCAGTACCTCAGGGCTCTTCAGTACCATGTTACTGGATATAACACTTTGAAATTACTTCCATCTTTTTGCTGTTGGGATGTAATACAAACTCCTACCCAAGAAGCATCATACTTTTCAGAAAATTATCAATATCAAAAGTACAAATAATTCCTAGACATTCCAAGAAGCATGGCAGCTTTTTCTGATTTCCCATTAACCTGATTCTGCTGAATATGCTTACTGATGTAACAGGAATTGAGTGTTCAAAATATACACAAGTAATCAGTGTCCAATTTTGCAGACTTGTCTTTCTGATGAAGACAGATAACAGAATTTCACGCAGCTTAGCAGTTTAGACATCCTTGGACTAACTGGGTACAATGTGGATAATAGAGATTGGTAGTCTTCTGTTAGCTGCTCTCTCCATTTCTACAAAAGGTCTTTAAACATGAGATCTTTAAGCAATTCATTATGAAGCTTCATTTTCTCTGTGTGTGATACCTGTTCTGTTTCAAAGAACCTTGAATTCATTCCTTAATTATTTCCTGCTTTATTTTAGGACACTCAGGAAAAGCATAGAATACACCCTACATTTTCTCAAGCTCTGATTTCACAAAATATCCTCCTCTAAATCTAAAGAGCATATATTTCTGCACAGTTAGAAAGCCTCTTTGAGCCATTTTTAGCCATACAGATATCTGTGTAAAATACAGGTATGATCTCTCCGTTCTGTTATTTGCTGCATCTAAAGGACAAGCAACAGGAACTGGGGAGATAACCTGTTCTCCCTCAGTCCTTCTCTTTGGTTTTCCTTTTTGGTTTCTGATAGCCTGTGGCAAACCTCCTTACTAATTTGTGTTAGAGGAAGCTAAGTGAAGAAATACATGTTTATTAGATTTCACAATGTCACGTATTATAAAACCGCTGCTAGAGAAAATGAAGGATCTATTAAAATTCCCTGTTGAGAGTAGTACTAAATACACTCTAAAGTGATACAGACATAAAGAGTAACCAATTGAAATTTTTCCAAAAAATTTTAAGTAATTTTAAACAGTTTTTCAGGATTCTGTGGCTTATGCACTTTATTTCCCTATGTTTCCTGCCTTTCCTCTCATACATTCTTATAAGGTAACTTGAGCAAAACTTACAAAGGGGAAAACGCCTCTAAGATACTGTCTTTCCACTAGCCTCGTGAAAAAAGTCTGAAAATGAAGCATGAAGGAAAGTCAGAGATGTACAATAGCCTCTTATTAGGCACTGGAGAATGGACCACGGGCCCAAACCAAACTTATTCCTTTCAGTGCTTACAGAACTATTTGTTCATTCCTGTATTCTTGTTTAAATAATTGGTAAATTTTGCTTCGTAAATATCAAGGATGCGTAAAGCAGCTAAGTGAAAATCCCCAGGGTTTAGTGGAGTCTATCAACATCTATCAACACCTTACTATTGACTTTACTCTGGTCAGGATGTGACCAAAGACCTTTCTTTCTAAATAGACAAAACAGACAAAAAGGTAGGAGAGCAGATCAATATGACAAATAATTTTTTCCCTTTAGATTATTCTTCCAGCTTTAAAACATACATAAGTCACTTCTAAAGTAATGCCTCCTATTTATTTCCATGAGATTCCATTTATTTCCACAGAGATCACAATAACTTTATTTGATAGAGCAAATTCTCAGCTATAAAGCACTATTTTTCGACATATCCACCACCATTAGCTACGCACTTTTACCAGCAATGAACAAGAACCTGCATGCTGCACTTGTAAAAATCAGTATGGCCATCCAGAACATGGATGGTCCTTAATGCTGCTATTGCCATTGCTGAAATGCACTACGCACCATTTCACTGCGCTCTCATCCACTGTTTGGTCTCCATAAACGTTCAGTAACTGTCAATGAACGCCAATTTTTCCACATGGAGTAATTAAATGACAAATCTTTGCTTCATACACACTTCCAGGTCAGACACCGCTTTGTCAGAGTGCATCTCTGCTGCCATCTGTTGCATGGCAACAAGATGTAATGGAATGTTGGTGGGAAAACTCAATTTTTACTGCCATACCACCAACATCCACCTCTGACAGCATGGGCCAGTATAACAAAATAGGAGGCATTACTTTTGGAGCAGTGCTTGTAGGTACCCAGTGTCACCATACTATCCTTTGATCTGGGAAAAGATTGTTGAGGACCCCAGCAGGAAAGCTACCAAGGATGATGATTTGAGTGGAATGGTTTTACTGAGATTTCCTTTCACCACATCTTTTCAGAGGCTGTTAAAAACAAAATTACTGATCATGCACTTTCAAAGAGAATCTGAATGAACATGAATATGCATGTAATAATTGTTTTCAGGCCGAAAGACATCTATTTATTGATTCCCCGTAGAGCAGGAGAAGTTTCAATACTATTCTTGAATCTCCTATTTTTATATCCAGTGATTGGATTTCAGAGGTGTGTCCATGCTTTGCAGACTAGAGATAGCCTATGGGACAATTGTCTCTTATCAACTGTCACATTTACACCTGACAAGTCTGGAACATCGGGTGAGGAGGAAACCCCTTAACAACAAAGAACAAGTCAAATTACCCAGCCGTCACTCAAAACCTCTGTTTTCTGAACCCATACAATAATGATGTGCCCCCTTGGAGGAGGCTGCTGTAGTCCAGGTACTCCAGAATTATATTTTCTCTTGGCATATCTAAGTCCTAAAATTGGTATCCAGATGCTGATAATGTCTAACTCCTTTTGTTGAATAGCTATAGGGAATCAGGTTGATTTCAGTCAATACTTTTGTAGTGAACTATGACTAGAATACACAAATTTTACAGAGAAACATTATACAGAGTGTGGTATCCAAGCCACCACAATAACTACTTATATCAATTACCTAGTTCTCCTAGACAAGTAAAGGGAGAGAAAGCAGAAAGTTTCAGTCTACTTTTTATCAGTTTTAGCTTGTTCATTCTGTATGTGTTAAATATCACAACTCAATCGATTTCACCCGGCTCAGGTAGCAATTGTGCTTTTACTTTCCTAGGCAGTAATGGAAAACTGTCTAATTTAGCCAATGTCAGATATTAAAAATTGCTCCTGACTTCAGAACGGGCACAATATAAATGTTTACTGAGTTTGCCTCAAACAATCTGCCTTACTTTAAGATTTGGTGTTAACTCCTGCTTTGTTGAGAACGTACTTTCTGTTGTCGGCTTTCAATTGCAATAATGTGACATTCTAAGCACAGAAAAAATTGCACAGCACATAAACAAGCTTTCCTTCCCCTTTTCAGTACTACTAAGAGAATATCAAAGGGCAATTGCTATGCATTCAGTCATAATCATTTAGTATAGAACCCTCAAAGCTAACTCAGGAGATCTCAGTTCTTATATAAATGTGAATAGGGCAAATGCTATGCCCAACATATCAGGGAAAACACTGGCACAGTTATTAAGGGAAAGGTAACTCACTGAGCCTGCCTCATCAATGCACAGCGCATTGTATATCGGGGAATTTTGAAAGCCAGTCCTAACAATGTGTGTATGAAATGTGAGGGCTTACCTTCACATTCATATTACTCTTTTACTTCAGTGCAACATGGACAGATGCTTTAATACAAACTACTGAGAAATGAAAAAACTCTCTTTGTCCAAGCCATCTGAACGAGTGAAGGAATAATGAGTAACCATGTTCCCTAATTACCTTAAATGACAAACAAGACCAATAGCCCATGAATATCACCATTCCTGGATCAGAAGTTATGATTTCTAAATACAAGAGGTAAGGCATCATGTGCAAACTTAATACTTAAGATATCTGAGCAACACGTTACATTCTCAGTTTTTCTGCTACTATTATAATTGATGGCATCCCAGTAGGCACCCACAGCATACAGGCACACTTACAGTTGTAAAATAGTAAGCTCTGAAGGAGAAATTGTGTTGAGATTTATAGACATGTGTCTCAGTGGGTACTATCGTTATCGCTGCTGAAAACACATCCTTAGGCCATGGCATAAGACACAGGGGAAAACATATTTGATCTGCTTTTCTGAATCACCAAATTTTCATCAAAATTTGTACTGCAAGCGGGTATGCTGAAGGAAACCTGGAACAGCAGCATTGAAGCAGGTCTGAACTGAGGTGCCTTGTTAGATAAGACTCCATTTGCGCTGCTAAAAATAATTGCTACAAAGGCTTTTGGGCATGTGCACTTCACAGATTTGGGAATGGAGAAGAGAGTCATTGGGGTTATCTCTGGAAAGGAGAGGTGAGAGCCAACCTTGCAACACATCCAAGACCATACAGGGGGTTACCTCAGGACTCTGCAGGAAGACAGGAAGCTGAGTTCTCTCACACTCTCTACCCCATCTCACCGCAGACAGACATTTGCCCACTCTAGCAAAGAGGCAGATACAGCCTCCAAACCTCACAGAACAGGCTACCCAGGAGCACCAGTAGGGCTTCTCAAGGAACCGTAAATGAGGGACTCGTGGAAAATAGACTAGGGAATCAACACATAAGCCCAATAAGGAGCCCTACTGGCTGCAAGTCAGTAGGACAGATACTGAAGATATGAACGTATGTTTAAAAGCTGCATTTGTTCTTCATCTAGATTGTTCTTGAAATACATGAAAATTACCTTGAAAAATAATAGCGGTAATAATAAATAGTTGCTGGTAAGTGGAACAGAACTTACTGTTCTGTTCTTGTAAATGGTATCATTAGGATTTCACTTTTGCAGAGATAAACTAATGCATTTGTTGTGGAGTCCTCTGCTCCTTCTAAATTCTTTGCTGGCAGTTAGTATTTCACGTTATCAGAAAGCCTTGGGAAGCTTTGTTATAGCCCAAGATCCCACCACAGAAAATCTCCATACCAAAACCATATAAATAAAGCTATGAACAATTTTCCTCACTGGCTCAGAGAGATAATTCAAGTATTTTTATTTATTAATATCACACCCCACTTATCTGCTTGCATTCCTTCCTTGTTCAGCAAAAAGCATTAAAAATGAATTCTGTTTTCATTTTAAAGCACCTGAGTTTGCTTTGAACTGATATTATCCTCATGGTCCTCCAGCCGGCAGTGGGAGAAGTGCTAGCAAATGACCATGATGTTTCAGGACTTAAAAGCTACAGGACTGTGACATGATCTAACTGATGAAGTAAATTATGCTAACTCAAAGCATTCCAAATTATTAATGTCCTTACCAAGTTCAGCTTGCTGACCTCTTCTCTACACTGGTGAGCTCACCTGCTGAAAGGCCAAGAACTCAAAAGTTTGACATTTTCTTCCTTCTAACAAAATGAATAGTATTTCTCTTACACAGAAAGCCAAATAAACACAAGAAAAATGCTGATGCATATATACTTCTTATTAAGCACTTTCTGAAAGATGGTCTATGTAAGTTGTATGTTAGTAACATACATACTAACATGTATGTTAGTGTCTATGTAAGTACTATGTAGTACTAGGTATGTAAGTTACTAGGACATCTAGTACAATGTAAATGTGCACTGTGTGCACAAATTTGAATAAATTTTCATACTCTGTAAGATATCCCACTCATGGAGTTCTGAGCCCATGCAGTACCATGAGGAGGTGAGCAGAATGTAACTGCATCACCTGTTGCACCTTTCTCAATCGGTAATATCTCAGAGCAGAACCTGATCTTACTGCACCTGTGCTACACACGTCCCTTTTGGCACTGATGAAATGCACCAGAAAGCAGTATTCTTTTTACTCGACCCTTTGAGACACAAAATAATGGTTCTACCTCTTTTTAATCCAATACTTGTAGTATACATACATATATATATATATACATATATATACATATATACACACTAATTCCTGCTTTAACATCCTGAGATAGACTATCCTCTAAAACTTCAGCCTATGCTCTTGCTCATCTGCATTGGGTGAGAGTAATAATTTCTGAAGAGTTTGAGCTAAGCCTTTCTCCATTTCCTTACAATTTTTAGTTACGATTTTCTTCCTAGATTAAATAAATTACTAATGAAACTCTCTATTTAACTTAACCAAAAGATTTCTCAGCTCTCCACCTGACTTCTTTTAGTAACTCATCTATCATATAAAATAGTAGATCACTTCTGATAACTCTAAAAGACCATACTATGTGTAATCTTTATATTAGACAGTTCATCTGGCTATCAAGGGCAACATAATTGACTTTCATTTCAATATCAAGGGTGACATAGGTAATTTTCTTATTGACAAGGATGAAAAATGTTCATCTGTTCTGAGATTCAGACTGAAGAAAGCAGGCATTAGTTTGGATGATGGATTCATCTGAATATTGATATGATAAATAAAAAGGCAAAGTACATTCATGATAGGTGTATCTCTGCTTGGCAGCAATACTTTAACCATAACCTAACCCACAAAACTTGAGCTAGCCTTCACATATTCTTTTGCACAGCATCCCTGTTTATGTGTTTAATTCTAACTGCAACGATGCCCAAAGTCAAAGAGAAAAACAGTACTGCTTTCCAAAGACTGCCCCAGGAGAAAGCTGCCTTGTGTTCCTGGAATGACACAAAATGAAATTCACCTCATAGGAAACTTACTGCCTTCTGTTCAGGATCACATAGGAGGCAGGTTGTTATACCTTAAAATGCAAAGAGAGCTCTCAAGTTGTGTTGAGGGACCATTGGTCCCTCAACAACAGCAGCATTTGACCAGAAAGATTTGCTCCTCTGGTGAATAGAAAGAGTAGTTTTATAGTCAAAACTATTTCAGTATATTTTGCTGTATCATAACATACTATTTTAATCAAAATCACAGCTTTCTTCAGAATGCATTGATTTTTCTCATAATAAGGTCATATTTTTAATAGAAACCTTACTCTTGGAAGGAATTTCAGCATTGCCCATAGAGCAAAAGTCCCCGGCTTTAAGCGGCCCCATATGGCAGCCAAGCCTTCATCTTTAAATGCCAGAAGCAGTCTGCTTTGCTTCCCCTCATTTTCAACAAGTTATTTTTCTTTCTAGTCTTCACTCTGCATTACACAGGCCTCATATGCAAAGTGACTATCTTCTGATGAGCCATGATTCTATTTTCAGCGCTGCAGTTATCATTGAAGTCTGTCAAAACCAAATTGCAACACTTTGCAAAACAAGTAATACAAGCACAATCCTCAGCTGCATATGTTATGTTGGCACAGCTTCTAATCCAGAAGGTATAGGCTGGCTGTAAATTTCAAAATGGAGTGGTAACTTCTGAAGAGCATTTACTATAGCACACTCTTTACCAAAATCTTTAATGTGCAGCTCTGTGTGCTTCCTAATATCTTTCTTGGTTGATTTGTGGGTGTGACTGAAACACTGCCTGATGGCCTGGCTGACCACTGCACAGTTGAATACTGGTTGACTCGTATTGGATACGCAAGAATTCTTTCCAAGCAACGTGCCACTGGGTTATGCATTACATTCGTGCCAACAGATTCATAAGACTGTGAAATAGCTTTTTACCAAAGACAAACCTGCTAGGAAGGGCAGAATAACAGAGGTCAGTACCCGGCCAGCTTTGAATGCTTTGCTGGTTACAATGTTTTATGGCAAAAATCAATCCAGAAATACTCTCTACTGCATTTTGATTCCAGTTCTCTGCAGCTGAAGGCTTCATTAGAGATCAGTTTTTTTCTATCACTAGTCATTTTAGTCAACTTTGCTTTCCTTGGAAAAGCAAAAGCATGCATAATGAAGACTGATTATATTCATTTTAGGCACCCCATGACCTTTTTCATTCTTAGAAGTCTATTTGTAATAACCATAAAGACAACGATAGAAAAGATGAGCTACTGCATCTGAAACGCAGTTGTTTTCACCACCGAGACACTCTGTTTTCACTGCTTTTTGACACAGGTTCTGGTATTTCTCCCTTAAAACAGTGTTGCAGACTGATAGTACCAGCTGGCCACCTTTTGTCCCCCCTGCTGACTCTGGTGTGACAGATGGTGAAAACAGCCCGGCATATAGTTCTTGGATCAATATAAGGGACAAAATACCTGCCAGACTGCTGATGACTGAAATGCTACATTCTGGAGCCAATGGACAGCTTAGCAATGATGGCCCCTAGCCTTAAGGGAAAATAACCAAGATTATTATTTTTTTTCTAGGGTTGTTCCAGGATAACTGTTACATTGTTTACAGTTTGGGGGAACAAAAACCTATGAAAATCAGCTAGAATTTTGACTCAGTAACAGAATTATAGTAAGACTGCATTTCAATAACTTCTGCTTTATTGCAACTGTCTGCCCTCTCATTACTTCTTCTCAGCTTCACTTCAAGATCTTGCTATGATTTCAGATCTCCCAGCAGTTCCAAAACTGTTTTGTGCAAAAGCTTTCCACTCTAAATGCGGCTTGGAATATTTTCATTTTCCTCCGAGAGTTTAAACAGAAAACTTAATCCTCTTCTGAGTACAGGAGGACTCAAAAAAAAAAAAGTGGATGCTTGGAGGATGTTGGCTTTGTTTGGCTTGGGCTGGGTTTTGTGGACATTCAGCAGTACAGCCGGCAGTGCCAAAGTTGGCAGACAAAACCAGCTCCCTTCCTGACAGCTATCCAAATGCCTGGCCATGGATTTGTAACTGCATCTTCAAAGTTTGCACATGGCTGGCATAAATAGATAACAGGTGAAAGGCAGTCCCAAACTGAGGCTTTTGTGTATGATTGATAATTGTGTGAGAATCAAGAAAAAAATAGAAGCATACTTAATGAGGCTTTTTCAGTTGAAAAGTGGAAATGAAATGGCACAGACTTGTTGGAGGCATAGG
This sequence comes from Lagopus leucura, assembly GCF_019238085.1. Classification (NCBI taxonomy): domain Eukaryota; kingdom Metazoa; phylum Chordata; class Aves; order Galliformes; family Phasianidae; genus Lagopus; species Lagopus leucura. Next base: position 29,706,376 of record NW_024962334.1, on the reverse strand, counting down.
AATGGGAGAGGGAACCAAAAGCTAGCAGAAACTAAAAGCAAGCTGTGAAGGAGCACATGACAAGTTCTCATCCAGCCTGCCCGCATGTTCCTGAGCACTGCCAGTAAAGCTCAATTCTGCATGAGTTCAAAGGCAGCTGAAAGCCTGTCAGTTCACGACATCAGAATCCCAGAAAACCCTCTTGATATTTTGTAAGGCAATTAAATATTTTCTGGTTTTGGAAGGAAGGAAAATCATTCCTGAATCCTGAAAAGAATGCTGGTTTAAATCAATACACGCAAAAAGCATTATTAATTACTGAAATAGAAAGCTACTTGCCTCATTCTCCTCCCTTACATACTTAATGAAGCCTTTGGGAAGGTCACTGTTTTGTAAGAAAACCCTGGAGTAAATCAGAACCCCAGCCCTGGTTCTGTATCAGCCTGATCCCTCCTAGTCTGAGACAGAAGTCTAAGAGCAGCTAACGATTCAGACAGCGTGTGCTTCCAGCTTCAGTCTCCCTACAAAGTCAGTGAAAGCGGTAACATTACATTTGAGTTAGAAGAACATTGTGTGCTTGAAATGTCACCCTTCTCCTTCGTTATTCTAGGAGGAAAGCAAGATCTGGATACGAGGAGGTATGAATTTCTTGTATTGATCTCCAGTGTTGATTTTATAGCAAACAATTCAAATTCAGCCTCTGCGATTAGACTGGTTACTGCTATGGTGCTTTCAAGGCCGTCTTTTCTGTTTGCCTTGACTGGAGTCAAGCACAGCAAATGGTGGGTGCAGAACTACTGCCATTGGCTGCAAGAGGCACACAAATAGTGGCTGCAAAGATTGATGCACAGACTTCAGCAGTCAGTAAGAGGGAACACAAAAAAGAGTAGGTAAAGCAAAAGAGAGATGTGTGTAAAAAAGGTAAAGGAGGAAGAAAGGTAAAGGCAGAGAAAGAAAAACATGCAGACGACGACAAAAGCAAGAAGAAGGCAAAAGAGCAGAAGGGAAAGATTTAGAAAGACAGGAGTCTTCTTATGAAACAGACTATAAGTTGGTTTCTCTGTAGTTCAGTGTACAGAAAACTTCCCAGGTGCCTTTTTATGTTTCCTGCTTTGAAATTACAAAATTTCCTATGAATTTAGATCCCACATTCTCAAAGATTTTTTTGAATACAGCTATACAGTAGAAAAAGTGTCACTTCCATAAGGATGACTGATATTTAAAATCAGCTCTTATATTTTTCACTGGCAGTGTGTCTTATGATATGCAAGTCCAAATTCCTGGAATTTGTGATTTGAAGAGAATCCCAAAATTAAGTCTGAATGAAAATGGTAAATTGTCTAACCTCATTATTATATTAAGAAATTGAAAATCTCTCAGTATGAACATTATTAAAAAGAGGAGCTGATTTCTTCTTTTAAATATCATATTTTTGTTTTATTGCCATAAGTAAGAAGTTGACTTGGCTATTCTGAATGCCAGAGAATGGAAAAGAAAGGACTTCAAGGATCTCCAAGTTCCTTCTTGGAACACCACACAACCCCAACTCAGAAAGCAGAGCCCAAACTACAGACAAATCAATCCAGCTTTCCAGTATGGTAAAATCCGTATGTTGTATCATTCAGCTTAAGTTACACAGATTTTCCATCTTGTAGCAGAGAAAGTGAGTTCACATTCACCTGAAGGACAAGTAGTTCAGAATTGCATCTGCTTACAGTACCCAACGTAAACATACCTTAGTCCTCATGAAAATGTAAGAGTTACTTTAAGTATGAGAACAGTTTGCTTAAAACCAAAAATATTATTTGAGTGGGTTGTGTGACCTTTCTTTTGCAAAACATCTTCGAATACAAACAAGACATCTAAAAGTTTCTTCATTAAATAATTAAAATTCACTCAAATCTCCCCATGACACATGTAGAGCACAACGGAAGAAGTACTTTATTAATTTCTTTAATACATGCCATTTCAAATCTATTGCTCTTATGTTGGCTTGAAATCTTTTCTGTTCTTATCCAAATGGATCAGCTGGCTTAATTAAAGATAGCACTGTGTTCATCTCCTTGCTAATTACAAGTAACATTACATTGTTATTATAAATACATTGTAATTATAAATATTATGCTACCTTATGCTTTTCAGATACCTTCAGATGCCAATGAATTTGCAATGAAGTCATGCATATCAATATGAGAAGATGGCACTTTAAAGCATAACGATTCCACAGCGAGAGATATTTATGTCTCTTCACTCTCCCCTCAAAGTAATGCACTGTGTACATTCTTAATATTTTCGCTTCTCTTGCTAGTTAACAGTGACCTGCTGTCTCCATGCATAAAGATTAAAGCTTAAGTTAAAACATTATTCAGGGACTTCAATTACCCACGATGGATTTTCTGCCCCCGGACCTGACCCACTCCCCCAGCAAAAATATATTTACAGCAGAAAAAACATCAAGCTGGGACAGGGCTGCCCGTTTGGTCCTTAATATCATCTGAGAACATAATGACTCAATTAATTCTGCCCTCAGATTAATGGAGCAAGCTCAAGTATTATAAGAAGCACTTTAACTCCCTCTGATGTTTTCATTATGAATTCCTTTGTGGCAGAACTCATTTGCAATAATGCATATGTAATTTTGAAACCAAAAGGAAATCCTGTAGCCTTCAGGACATTATTAACCTGCAGAAATGCTGAGGCACACATAAAACTCAAATATGCTAATATGTTTTGAGAGGTTGCTCATACTAAGGATAAAACTGGTAAGTTAAACTGCATGTTTCTATTTGGAAGTTAAAATAGCTTAATTAATAACAGTTATAACCCTATGATATTAGTGACAAGCTGCCTGTTCAGATAGTTTCCAAGAATGTAGAAATACACATCAGAATAGTCCAAAAACCTTTTAAAAGCTCATTATCTATAGATGTTTGGAAGTTAATTGCTTCCACCACTTTCAGCATTCCCCTTCCTCTCTTTATTTTGCGTGGTCCATTGTATGTTTCCTTATTTTCCAGTGTTTATGGGCCACATGTAGGACACCTGATTCTTCTGTGCCAACCCGAGAGATTGTCTTCTTTGAGCTATTTTGTCTAGAGACGCATTGGTATATTTTGATGCCAACATAACACCGCCTGTTGTAAGGGGTCCAAAGACTACTTCCTCCAGCAATTTTTGGAATAATGTGAAGTAGACAGTGACAGATTTCAGAAAGGATCTTCTTGCTTTCAGATGGTGGCATAGCTCTTGGATTGAATTCTAACTTCTCCGTACCATTCATAATTTTTCTGTCTTTTTCCCCCTAAGTCATTTCTTTTCCAGACCAAGAAGCCCCAGCTTGCACAGTCATTCCCCTTGCGAGAGATAGTCACACATTTGACTGTGCTCATTACCCTTCTCTGGACCTGCACCAGCTCTAATGCCTCCTTTCTGAGCACACATTATTCAATATAAAGACAAACATGAACATGTCCAGTGGCATAATTCATCTTCGATGTTCTATTTCCAACTGTGCTATCTCAAACTGAAAATGGAACAATTTCATGGGAGAAAAGTGTGAAAATATCTGTCCTTCACCTATTATTCTTTATTCCTGTTAAAACTCTTCTCCCAAGCATGAGTTATATTACAGTTCTTCTAGCACTGGCTGTATAACTGGAAAAACTACTTTCACTAATAGTAAATATTTAATCTCATTGGTAATGTCTTCCAGTTGTCACCTACAAGAGGAATATGTAGCGGTTCCAGTTAGTTTTGCCCATGTTACGTGACAAAGTATTTTTAAATACTGATTTTAATTTTTACATCTGTCACCATCACTGAAGGATTGTTTATTTCTGTAATGTTGCATGTAATGTACAAATATGCCAACACAGGTGGCAGTTAAAAATATATAGATATATACAATATTCCAAATCAGGAATTAATTACAATTGGATCTTTAGTATAAGCTATTCTTGTTTGTTCCATTGGTTGTCATTCATGTTATTTGTCATTTGAAACTTCTTTAATATACAGCAGAAGTAGCTACTTTTTTTCTGTGTGGGTATGTCTTAAAGCCAACCCTTACTAAAATTTGCGTTTCAGAAATTCTTAACATAAATCAGAACAATGCCATGAGGTATAAAATTCACCTCTGAGCTGATCACAACATCAAAGCTCTTAAGAATATTTAAAGCCTATTTTAACTGATCTGAAAATAATCTTAAATATTCATTTTGTGACACGTTTGGCTCTACATGAGCCTCACTTGCCCTCCTTCCTTACAACAAGATATCTTTTCCAAAAACATATTTGCTGGGCCCAGCTCCACATTCCCAAGTACAGACCAGAATTCTGTTTTCTGACTTCTTCAATAAATTCAAGAGATTAGCAGCAATCATCCCCAAGGGCTCTTGAAAATATTGAAAGGAATTTGTGTCAGTATGTTACTGAAAGCTGTTGGTGTAAGAGACTCAGACTGACTCCTGAACTCTGCAGTTACCATTCAAAACAGCAAATGGAGTAGCACTCCTGGCCTCTGAAGGCCCAATAGAACTCTCTTGGTGCTTTGGACAATCAGAGCAAATCCTTGCACCTGAAATATAAGTGGCTGCTAATTACAAGCGTTAAATGAAACTACATTAATATGCACACATTAAAACACTAGGATAAGAGATACAAAGACAAAGGAGCAGGGTGTAATTAAAATCACTGCACCATTTGCTTTTCTGCAGTACAAGCTGTTTCAAAGGCTGGTTGATGAAAAATAAACAGGGCTCCACCTCTAGGGTTTTGTGCTATGATTAGTTGTTATCTCTACAATGATGTAGTACAGTTTTGGTAAAAAAAAAAAAAAAAAAAAAAAAAACCTGTGTTGTTAAACACAAAACATAAAACTATATTTTTCTCTAAAAACAGTTTAATTTTGTCAGCCCCATGAAATGGAAACTTTCTCAAGCTCCCTTTGAACTGAAAGCTCTCCTGATTCTCAGCTGCTGAGTACCCTGCAGGCATCCTCAGTAACCACAGGGCCTTGAAATGGCAATTCCCTTCTAAGCACTGGTAGGTCATCCATTCTCACTTTAAAGCCAGTGGTGGTGAATAGGCAGCTCAAGACAAGTGATTCAGATCTACACTGCAAACCACTGCTAACCTGGATGAGTCCATTGTGAGAGCCTTATCCAAGGCTGCTCTGCCTGAAAATCCACCTGTGGGCTGCAGCAGTAAAATGATGGTTCCTGTAGAGACAATCGACCTGTTCCCAAACCAGCAAGTAAAGCAGTGCAACTGAGTTTTCTGAAAACCAAAATATTTACTGTGGAACAGCTAGGGATCATCCATGGCATGTTTTTAACTCTAACAGGAACTTCCCTGAGCAATTCTGGGGAAGATGTGACATCTGGTCCATGGAAAGAACTGCTTACCAACAGGCAGCTCCTCAGTGCTAACACTGAGGGAAAAATTAAATGCTCTTCAGGATGGCATGGTAAATTATACAAGCAGTTTGCCTAGAGCCAGAAAAAGCTCCTGAGTCTGTTTGACTTACTGCTCAGTAGCAGCACAGAGACCAAGCTGGATCCTCACATCCTGCCCTGGATTTATTGAGGGGTCACTGAATCCATGACATTCCCAGATAAATATTTCAAGCTAATGCTTTTGTTTTCTAATGAAAGCAGAGTTTGTCAGACGTCCAAGCCATAGCTAGCATCAGATCAGTCACTATAACTTGGAAAAATATATTCTCTTTATCCAACATGGAAACTGAAATTTATCTTAATTCTGATCAAAGGGATCATTAGCAGTAATTTACTTCAGTCTCTAGAGTTCACTCAATTCTTGATTCTGCCTGGAAAAGCCAGTAAAAGTGTCAGTCAGCAGTTAACTGTCCACTAGACTTGGAAATAAATTCCCAATTATCTAGGATTGAAAATTATCATTCTAATAAGCAAAGGCAATTGAGCCTAGCTAAGGTGAAACCTATGATGAGTCTTTATTGTTTTACTTCACTCTTTTCATTTTGAGCATCAGTTTTAAAACGCTTTCTTAACTCTCATCAACACACAAATTTCAGTCTGATTTTGGCCAAAACACTACATCACATCAATGCCTACTTATTATGATGGTTATTCAGGTTTAGTTCTATATCAATTAATTCAGTCTTCAGGGATGCTAGAGCCAAGACTAAAGACAGCTTTTTAAAAGTCAATACACAGCATCTTTGAGAATTATTTATACAAAACATTCACAGATAATTAATTGCCTAAGTGTATGTACTTTTAGTAAATCTATTTTATACTGTTTGAAAAATGCATGATTGGCATGAAAATGTCTTGATATATTAATCTGCATTGTATAAATTCAGGAAGTTGTATTTTACTAACAGTACAATGGCTGCATTGCAGATAGAGAAGATATACTAAATAGAAATCTATTGTCCATGGATGAAGATTTGTTCTCCTCCAGAAGTCTCAATCCTGGCATCATAGAAAGCACGCAGTCCCTATTGGATACAGCTAGCAGTGTTAAAGGCAATATTCTTTCCTTTTAATGGCAGACTCACTTTCATCCAATACTTTAGGTTTGGCCTCATTTTTGACGTATCAATGTCTTTAATCTCTGGATCATTTTAGAGTACTTATTTCTGAAAAAGGAAAAAGCTTTCATTTTGAAGGAGGAATATGCGATTATTTGTGACTGGCCTCTAATCCCACAGAATAGTGCTTTGGAGTATAGTAATGGTTTAGAGGATTTAAGTGCATTGCTTTTATACTGCAGTCCAGGGGAGTGTTTTAAATACAAGTAAAACCTCTAGATTTCCAGTTGGTTTATGCTAGAAAATCCACTCCAGAATTTTCTTCTGTATGCAAGCACAATAAGGTTCATAAACACTTGCTGATATTAATAAGATGGCTATATTGAAGTTTAAGGATACACATCGAACTAAAAAAAAATTATAAAAAAAAAAATATCAAGAGACAAAAGTAGGAGGTGATAGAGAGAATGATATACATAATGTTGGCCAGGGACCAAATGCCTTCATAGAAAATGAATAGGACTTGGAGTCATTAGAACGACATGTGATGGCATTGATGCACAATTGTCTGGGCATTTTAGCTATTCTTCCTTCATGCACTAGAAAAAAATCGTGACCTCAGTTTTCCAGTTCTGTACATATGCAGTTGCCACAGTGATGATCATATTACCAGATTTAGACATATTATGATCAAAGAAACCATTCCTCACTCAGTCTCCTGTCCTGTTATATAGAAGCATCTTCCTGTGATGCTATCACTGCCCACACTGAGGGCAGACTGGTTGCATCTACATACCAGAGGGACCAGATTTCTGCAACATAAAGTCAAAGCAATCTCCTATGTGTAAGTCACACACCTGCAATCCAGCTATGTGGTACAGGACATTAGATCTAGAATTAACTACTGTCCACTGACAGGACTGACAACACTCTCAGGCGCAGCAAAGGTCTGCACTGTGCCCTATATAGAGCATAAGCCATACTTCCACTCTTCTACAATCAAAACCACATAAATTAATGGAAAGCAGACCAAGAACAATGTAAGAGGCCATCTCAAGGCAGCTTTCAGATGCTGACTGATCCATTCATAATGAAGAGCTTATGTAGCAAGGAAAAGAAACAAATAATTGGAATTTGAGACTTCAAAGCACAATCTGCAAAATTTGACCACACCACTTCCTTGCAATTAATAGAAAAATAGTAGTACATGCAAATACTAGAACTCTTTTTATGGCTTTGGTTCTCTTATGCTATATATCAGTGGAAATAAAGGCATAACAGATTCTGGAAAGAGATTTATTGCTAGGATAGGAGGTTTCACAGGATTATATGAAAAAAATATAAAATAGAAGCCTTAGCTACTTGGCAGAACCCTTCACTGATAGGGGTGAGATTTATTTTTTGCTACTCCAAGCATTCAGCAGATTCAGTCTAAGCACAGCTCATCAGTTTTCCACTTCTCCTGTCACCAGGTAAGCATATGTCACAAACCATCGAGCACCTCAGAGTCATTCACCAAACCCATCCCATAACAAGATTTTCACAGGTGATACAAACTCTGTGCTTGTGGCTTCAAGGTAGCATTCGGGTTGCCTGCTGCCTACCAGTCCTGCTCTGGGCTAGGGCAATGGGTATCGGCATTCTGCCCCATGGGTAGGCATTCACACATGGCTTTCCCAAAGCCACAGCTGAAGGAAAATAGAGCTCTGTTACTTTGGTGACAGGAAAGATGTTCACTCTAGAAGGCTTCATTTATTTAAGTCATGGAAATGGCTCAGATTTGATAACCAGAGCACTACAAAGGAAACTTAGGGATTGATGCCATCCCATGCTCTCTGCTACCTCCTGCCCACACTCTCTGTGAACGCTAGTGGAAGATCAGGCTGAACCAAAATGCAAGGCCAAAATACATGGTGAACCAAAATAGGTGGTGTACGGTACGAAAGAAAAGTCTGGTGAGTTAGAATAGCTGTTTCTTTCCTAAACCATGGAGCTGGTAAGTTTCTAGCAAAATTCAAATAAAATACCATCTTTATTCTCTAAAAGACCTGCAATTGAATTTATCCTAATTATTACTACTGAAACTATTTTACACTATCATACAAAGCATTCACACATTTTATGCTCATTAACTTTTCTTTAATTTGGAAGATGCCAAAGGCTTCTTTCTACAGAAATAAGATAAATACATGTGGAAATATATGGTAAATACGTTTGCACATTTTTCAATTCAGTTTTTCAAAGGAATAATATATGTAGCATTGTTCCACATGTTTTACTTTAACACGTGGATGGATGAAGCATAAAGTCACATTCTCTATTCCTATAATACAACTTTTTCTTTGAGGCTGATAAGCAGTCCTCATGTTGCTGACTTCAATATTATAGCAGTTATTCATATCATTATTCTAATAAACACTGAGTAAGCTTGGTCTTTAAATGCACTCCTCAAACACATGAAACATAAAACAATCATTTGCACATGATCAAGCAGATGTTTAGTATAGACTTCAATGGCAGCTTACATCTCTAGATGCAAGAAGTCTTTGATCCATATATCAAAGCACAGTGGTAATGAGTGCACTCACTGCACTGTACATTGGTACATCAGGTACATTTTGCTCCTCTGAATGTTGAGGCAATTAAACAGAATCTCAGCATTACTACTAATTAGAAAATTGCTCTCTCAGTCTCAACTTTTAACTTTATATTAGTTCTAGAGCATCACCAACTCTGCTCCCAAGCACTGTTTCCCAGTTCAGCTTGACACACTGATAGCCAGGCATTGTACTACTAAGACTAAGATTTTCTTCATTTCTTGAGTGTACACACACACACACACACACACACAGTTTTTGAGCTCAGAACGATTGTTCTGATCAAAGGTTTTCTGATATTTTTCCTCCTTCAACAGCATAAACACTTGGAAGTGGCACAGTCTTTCTGATGGATATTTCCTTACATCTAGATATATACTTTTGAATTCTCTAGCCTTACTATCAGAAACCTATCTGACAATTCCCTATCACTGATAAGTCCCCAAGAGTTAACAACTGTAATTCTAAAGGCAGCAGTATATGAAATGTGAGCCTCAAAGTCTTTAAAATGAAAAGAGCAGAGCCACTTCCCACATACTGTTCCATGAACCTAAGCTGTTCTTTTCAGCTATCTGCTGATGAAGGCTATTCCTATAAGAAGGAGGGTATGCTGTAACTGGTGAAGATTTGTAGAGTCACAGTGCTGTACTTGATTTCCAAAGGTTTTCTTCCTATTGCATTTGAAATCTATATTCAGTGAAACAGTGATATATAAAAATCAGCAAAAAGCCAATTTGCTAGTGAATAGATAACAATTGTCAGCTATTTCCACGAGGGAGATGACTTGCCTCTTCTGTAAATCCTTAGACCTGAAGCAAAGTAAGAACAAAACTTTTTCAGAGACTTGTTTCTGCCCCCCTCCAGGTGCAGCACCTGTTCAGCCCAATTCATTCTGTGCAGAGATTCTCCACTGGAAGCCAGTGAGGAACAATAAATTTATTAGGCAAATAGCTGAGTGTCCAACCAGAAAGTTATATTCCGTTTACATATATAACCTGCATTTCCCAAAATTACTTCCCAATTGAAGTTCTTGTGTTCATACTCATAATGCTGAAAAGAAAGAATTTGGAAGATACTGCTAATAAGCATGAACTCTTTAAGTTGACTCTGTAAAGCCTGTATCTGTAGAACCTAATGCTGTAAGATTGATTTCAGAAAAGTATTTAGAATAATTAATATTGGGGACAGAGAATTAGCTGTGCAAGACTAATTACAACCAAAAATATAAATTAATCTTAAAACCCACACAGAGGCAAATAGAAGGCATTTATTGTTTAGAGGAATTGTATGTTGAATAGTCCAGTCTTATTACAATTATGCTGGTCCTTATTAGGTTTGGTTGGGTTTTTGGTGCCCTTTTTTGTTCATTTGTTTTGGGGATGGGGGGGTTATAGGGAGAATTGAATAATTTAGAAGTTAAAGGAGTTTAACAACTGTGGTCAAAGAAGATTAAGTAAATTTTAAATAGTATCTTAAAACTATGAAGACACTTCAAAGGCTATCTAGAAAAATATTTCTTTCTAGAGAGAAAACAAAACCAGTGGATGATATCCAGAGGTCCCTTCCAACTCCTATTACTTTGTTATTCTCTAGAAATCTGAAGACAGACAGATTTTCAGTTTCACCTTGGAAGTTAGAATATTTTAGAGAATGACTCAAAACCTTGCTTATAGCCATTTTCAATTTTAAAGATAGGTCACTGACAGCTAGAGCAAGAACCTTCCAAAATTAGTACATTTTTCTATTGTAATGATAAATACAACATACAGGATACTCTACAACTTAAGCAGGATAATAAGACTCTTGCTGTAAAGGAGTGTCTCTAGCTAAGGACAGATGCAGCCTCAAGAATGTCCAGAAACTCCTCATTTTTAAAGCTGTAACTTTGATACTTTGCCACAAGGAAGAAAAATTCAACATATATTTTAAGCAGTTAGAAGAGAAGGCACTTAACATCATTCCATTTCAAGAATTAGAAAAACATATTTATATCTTTTATTTTTTAAGTGTATGTTGGTGTAAAATAAGCTTAAAGGGGCATTTAATCAACAGCTGTTTAGACCATGAATAGGAAGACATGACACTTCCATAAGGAGAGTTTCTCTGGAGTCAGCCACTCATCCCTTTGCTTTCTTGTCAGACTTCTGATGATCTAACCAGTACACCCATGAATTATATATAAAGATTAAATGTGCTATATATTGTAAAAGAAGTGCTTTATTGTTTGAGGTGACTGCTGCAAACAAATCTCAGCTTAATAAACCTCAATTTTGATTCACTGATTACATTTTAGAAGCTGCATGAAAAAATATATGCTTCCTGTCTGGATAGTGTAATTTTAATAGCATATTCAGGTGGCACAACCAGCATTCAAATCCAATAAAATGAAGACAATGTAGAAAACAGGAAGCGAAAGAATACTGCAGGAAATGAGCTTAAAGCTTTACCCCCCTCAGTGTAAATTCAAAAATCTTGCAATGAAACAATTCCAATTTATTTTTTGAAGCACAGGACTGCAAAACTTCACACAACTTGCCCATAGAAGAGGCACGAATGAACAGCACAAGCACTTCTCATTAGGGCCAAAGCTCCAGGATTGGGAAAGACAGAGCACCTCCTGCAACTCGAGGATTGATAGAACAGGAAAGTAATACGAACAATATCTCAAACTGCCATTTCTAATTTAGCACTAAATGTAATTATGATATGTTAAAAAAGTATATTCATGTAAAAAGTCCTTCAGCAATATTCTATTCGATATATTGAATAAAGCTGCTTGATGAATTTTAAATCTGCCTTTTTACACCAGTCTTAATGGATTTATGAATCATTCCCACTATATTACAGAACTACAGAAATCTTATCACTATTTCACAGAATTGAGAAATGTATTAAATGTAAAATACAAGAAAAAGGACTTAAGATACCATAGGAGAAATACGACAATTTTTATATTCAATAAAATTGTTATAGTTTCCTTTATATCAATGCTGCTGTCAGAAGTAGTCAAAGGAAACTAAATTTCTCCAAATGACATACTGAATTTCAGATATTCTTGAGCCACTGAAATTTGGACTAACAAATGCCTATACAGGTCCCCTGATTTGTCTGGTAGTTACCACAGAGTGAAGAACTTACATGGAAGACCAACTTCTTAGAGATCATGCAAAATTATTTATGAGTAAAAGTCTGATGCAATGTAACAGTAATTGACCAAACTGAAGGAATTAATGATTTCGCATTTAAAGTCCAAGGTGACTTAGTCAGCTTCTTATTTGGGAACATCCAGAAAGTATTCAGGTATTACCTGAAGCAAGCTGCCCGACTGCATTCTTTTTTTTTTTTTTTAATTCCATGATGAAATATCATGTTTTGTTTAAGTCAGAAAGCAGATTAGAAAGGATAACAGTGCACAGGTGAATAGTGCACTATGATGAAAAGTGATGCTAGCATTTTCACCACAGCTAAGCAAAAAAAGATTTATTTTTTTTTTTGGAAGGCTAAAAATTAAGCCTTCTGGCTATAAATACAACACAAACCCTTTCCCATGTGCTAATCTCAACTAGACAGCACGTGCTGTAGTCTGAGAGCACTGCGAGCGACTGTGTACTAAGCTTCTGTTTCTACTTGTATGTACTAGAAAGTTTTTCTTGGAAGCAGAGCTACACCTCAGCATGGGGAGAAGTGATTTCATAAACTTCCTCAAGGAAAGGCAAGAACGGTGCTGGCCAAAAATTGTTGGTAAGTAGTAAGGTCATAAAATAAATGTAACATGATGTCAGTTTGGACTGGAAGGAGCTGGAAATTGCCTTCATCTTATATTTGGAAAATGCTTTAGCTGAAGACTGTTGAGAAAAGGAGATATTTTAGAAATGCTGACTCATTCTGGTTTCAGATTTCATTTAATGTCATCTTTTACTTCTATTTTGAAATGGCATTTTTCATCCCAAAATAGCCTTTTCCTAAAGAAAATGTTAATAAACATTTCAATTGGTGTCTCCAAAAATGTAATTTTTGAGGTTCTTCTGAACAGACATTGAATTTACTTCATTTTTTTCTAACCATAGCAAAATGTTTATTTTAGCAAATATTTCCAAACATTAGCATGTTTGGGAAGTCAGTGCTTGTGGAGATCTTTGAATCATCACATTAGAAGACTACCACAATAGCATGAAATTATTATTAAAAGAAATCATTCATAAAAGGACTCATACTATCCCATATTTTCTTCCCATTCAGCCTCACCAGCCTCCCTCTTATCTCAGATACATTTCTCAATTCTATCAGTAAGCATGAAGATCTGTCTCTAAGGGACGCTTTGGAGGATATCTTCCTCCTTTCATAGTAGGGCTGTTAACTCCTTCCACTTACGATTTCTCCATTTCAAGCTCTTCCCTACTCTGCCATTTTGCCTTGGGGCACATCTAGCCAATACCACTCTCAAGCTTAGGTCAATCCCACAGCTTCTTTTCCAGTGACAGCAGGTCCTAGCCTAGTAAGATGTTAATAGTGAACAATGAAAATAATTAAGCAATCCAAGCATCCATACACGTACCTAATTAGTCTAGGAGAATCAAGAAGCAGACAGTATGTTCTGAACAAGTTATATTAATGAAGAATGGTCTGACAGAGGCAATTCTAATTGCAGCATGACATGTTTAATCTAATTATGCTAATAGTTTACTTGCACTCTAAATCATCACTGTCATTCAGAATAGTGAAATCTGGAGATATCACAGAGAGCCAGTGAAAATCTAATTATGATATCTCTACTGTTTATATTTGTTCTATATGAACATGCCCATTATGTTGCCCTGAGTATTAGGGTAGTAGGGAATTCCTTAATGAAAATTCTTTTTGAATTATTTCCTTAGAAAAGGCCACTTCATCAAAGCAAACTCTTTGCAAGAATGTATTTGAGAAGATCCTCAGGTAGGAAGCATCTCTTATCACCTTATTCCCTTTCTGGAAATAACAAAGGGATTTTGTTTCTGTTAATAAAACAAAACAGACCTCGTTAGTCTTTTTTGTCTTCCTTCTATTTAGGGGGTTCACTCATTCAGATAGCAAAGCAACAACCAAAACTTTGCAATCCAATTCACATTAAGACGGGCACAGTAGCTGTACACCAGTAAGTGATATGCTGAATACACTGCGTAATTTCCCCATTCTTTTACACAACAAAATATATAGTGCAAAGAAATTAGAAAGTAGAATAGACATTTGGGTTTAAACTGTTCTCAGCCACCTCGAAAGCCTGTGCATATAATAAAAAGAATATGAGGCTGTAAGGCTTCAATATTCAATGTTCTCCCAGAAATCTTAGGTCTCTCTTTATTGTCACAATACTTATGAGTTCACATGGAACTGAATCTCAGAAACAAGGTGTATTTAGCAGATTCAGGTCTTGGTTCTGCAAATAACCACTAAAGTTTCCTCAGAAGAATAGATGGAACTACATTTGAAGGTAAATGTGCTCATATATTTTGAGGACTGAAATTTCACTTTAGTCTTTAATCAGCGTCAGCTCAAGATTTTTCTTCCACTCACTGTTATTTGACTTGGATTTTTCCCTTCTTACACAGATGGTGCAAATATTGAAAGCCTTTAAGAACAGCTTTCATTCTAAACAGCTAGGATTGCTACAACTGTTATGAAAAGATCTGTTTCTAATAAGGATGAGGTCTTAATTGGAAACAGTTTACATTAATTGCTTTTAAAACCTCATTATATAAAAAATTTCAGTGAATCGCTGCCTCTGTTAAAGAAGATTGACAACAGATGAGATTCACATTTTGGTTGCTTATAATTTTGCTAATGGTAACCATTCATTTCAGAGTCCCTCAGCACTTTCATTATTTTTATCAGTTTAATATGCCTCAGTATTTTCAGGGAACAAAACACTTGTAACAAAATTCATAAGATTTTCTAGTAATTGTACTGAGAGCTGTTAGAGACTTTCACACTGTGGAGAAGGGAATATTGTTCCTGGCATCAAGGACATGATTTTTACTTATGTAAAAACTCACACGAGTTTTCATATTTTAGCCCATCCCCCCTAAAAAAAAGTCAGTGCTTGCATAATCTTAATGACACTTGGCAGGCAACACCCAGCAGCTCATTCTTTACAAGTTCCACTGTGTTAACACATTTCTTCTGCTGTGCATTTTACCACAGATATGGGAGTTCAACTTCATGAAGACAGCAGGATTTACAGTTAAGGAAATCTAATAAAATCTGCCCATTTGAAAGTTCAAGAGTCAAAGCAAGGCCCTCATTTGCCCCACTAGCTACAGAATATGCTTCTGGACTATTTCTCCAAAGAATTCCACATAGGGAACAAGATGAGAACACATTGTGTAACGCAATTTGTTTCTAGGATACTTGTCATGTACTGCAGGAAAGAGTGCATACTGAATGAAAAGGAAATAAAAGGTTAAAGGAATGAAACAGTGAACTAGGCAACTCAGTTCTACACATATGCCTACTAGAAATTCCAAGTAAACCATTTCTTCTTGAAGTGCTTGACTCATCACCATCTTTCTTCAACTTTAAGGCTCAATTTCAGACATTTAATACATGGCTCGCAGAAATATTGAATGCTTTAAAATGCCCCTATAAATATTCTGTATTTCAGAAAAGTCTAAAAAGTATAGAGCCTAAAAAGTATTAGTTTTGTGTCCAGTTTATGACAATGGAGTGGGATCCAAGTGGGCCAAAACAGCAAGAATAGACCCCAAGAGGTCCTTGTCTTAGCATTCTCAAGATGTACAATGTAGTTTCAGTTGTATTAACTTTCGCAGAATAATTCGAATGGAGAAAGAAGAAAAACTAACCATGGAATTTGAAAAATGCAAGGGGAATAATTCAAAACATGAAGACTACAGGAAAGCTCAGTTTGTTAACAATCTGCTATAAATCATTACCCTGCAGATGTTAGAAAACTAATTCTGGACTATAGTTCTCATTTTAACAGCTTGCTGTGGGAACTGGTAGAAGTCAGCTTAAGAATATGAATGACTTTTTGAAAATTTGGGTAAATTGAGTGCTATTGTAATACCTGAATTGCAAACGATAGTGAAAAAAATTCAACCACTCAGTATTCACTGAGGAGCTGAAGCTTCTGCAACAGAAACACTGACCTCTACTACTTTGCTTCAAGAGAACTCAACCTTCTGAAGCAGTAATAATTTCTTTCCTGTCTCTCTGTGGAATAGTCACCAGAAAGTAATATATTGCACTGCTTCATGGAAGGGAGCCAATACTACACCACCTAAAAGAATAGCTGTAAACTGAGAACTTCAGCTGATAAAGAACATGAAAAATGTAACTTCCTTAAAAAAAAAAAAAATTCTTTTCCATATGAAGTCTCCTGAATTTTTTTTTTTTTTGTCCCCCATTTTAATTAGGGGGAGAAAAGCTTATTTTTCGATTTAACCAAATCAAAATATTTCTGCTGTCTAACCTAATTGAAATACTATTTGTCTGCTATGATATACTACACTCATTTGTCTATGGGCTCCCTAGCTGTTCATGTGGAAAACATAACTTCCTCCTGATGCAGTTGAGGGGAAAGATGTAAAATCAGAATCCTTGTAGATAATTGAATGCTTAAATACAGGTACTTTTGAAAAATAGAGAACTTTTTAGAAAAAAACATTCTGGAATTAAATAATTTATTTTTTATATTTGAGATAAATCTTTCCTTTTTGATGTTTTGTAAAATTTACAAGTTAATTAGGTTTATTTAATGTAACAAATAGAGACCATGCTTTGATTTATATCTTCCCATACTCAAAGTAAATATAGCATTGTATCACACGCATTTTGTCAACAGGAGATAATGGTCTGCACACACCAAGAATAGAGTACTTGACAAATGGAAGACATTGTTTTTCATTTGTATTTTAATTGCATAGTTTAAGAAAATCCATCTGTCAGCTCAGATTTTTTAAATCTATTTTAGAAATCACTCCCTTAAAGAAAATTACTCAGACTACTTCTCACTTGCTAGAAGTCAGCATGGATCAAGACTGAGGATCACGCCCAAAAAAAAAAACCCAAAGAGCATGACAGTATCTTTCTATAACACTCTTTCCCCATCCCCACATGTATATATCACCATATTAGTACAGTAGCAAAACAGTAATATAAATGTGACCCTTCCTCATTAGCAAGAATGTTTTGATATACTGCAGCAGTACAGATGAAAAAAAATCTAGTACAACAAAATTTTACTTCAGTTTCAATCAGTGGTGCAGCAAGAGCTCTGATGGCTATGTCCACATGAATGACTTCTACTTCAGGTTTAAAACATAAACAATACTGAACACAGCGAAAGAAAGAAGAAAAAGGGACAGAAAAGCAAAGCACACATTGCCACAAGTACTGACACAGTAAGAGGCTAGTTTCATATGAATATGAAGTAAGTGCTGCACTCACATGATGCATGCACTCTAAAACAAAATCCAAATCAAATTAAAAATCCAACTAAGTTCCATGCATAATACATTACATAAGATCTGCAGTGTTTATGCCAAAGAGGTAAACATGTTTTATCAAATATTATCAGATAACACACTGAAACAAACAAATGCATTATTCATGAAAGACTGCAATGATTTACATGTCTCTAAATCATACTACTTTTTCTTACAGGTGTAAAGAGATGCATTTAAATGCATGAAGTGTAGCTTCACAAAGTTTACTGAGAATTTTAAATACATTTGACTTTGGAGGAGTCAAAGCCTCCCCTCACTACAGCACCACACTGAACCCATAGAAGTTTACTGATGTAAATCATCAGAAAATTTACATGGACCTGAAAGGCACAGCAGGAAACACAACTCCATTTTCAGGCAAAGGCGTGGAAGGTCCTACTTAAACTATAGGCTACTATAGTTTAGTTCAACTATACTACATAACTATATTCTTATATTAGGGAACTGCAGATAAAACAATACAAAAACAGACCAGGGCATAGATACTACCTAAGGTCTTTAGATGTTATTAGGACTTTATAACACTAAACACCTTTGTGTATGCACATTCATCTTCTACTGTCCTTTTGAAATTATGTTTTTCCCTGAGATCACAGTCACATAAAGCCCAAGATGCAAACCTGACCAAGCCTGTAGTGTCACTATTCCAAGCAAGCACAGACAACCGTTCTGTGGCGTTTCTGCTTATTTGTACAGGTCAAAACTTTAGAAGCAGTCTCTTAGTTCACCTTAATTTAAGAAAGAAAAATTTAGAGTCTCCAACCAACCGCCACCTTTCTGTACTTGCAGGTGGCTTCAGAAAGATCACCATTCCAATAAGTGCTCTTTGCATAAATGTTTCAAACCCCTGAGCAGAATGTTTTTAATGATATTGTTTTCTTTCAAATACCATTTTGTTACACCAGCTTGTTATCTCCCCACACAGTGAGTCCCAGTGTCTTTTACATGTGCTGTCTCTGCCTAAACTGACCCTTCTGCCCAGCATACTAAAGCAAAAATATGTTATGGTATATCTGTGTTTTAAGTTTGTAGCTATTGCTTTAATTCAAAAAGAAGGTCTACTTGTTTTACCCTCAGTAATCTTTCCCCCCACTGAAAATTTATATTAAGTCACATAAAAACCAAGGGCACCAGTTTGCAATGATATTAAGGTGACTTCCAAGGGAGTGTTTTGGAGCTTCTTAGTAGTATCCCAGGATGTAATCATACAGCTTTGTCTTTTTCATTTCTAAACTCAAGGAAAATGTGATGTCTAATGACACACCAAATAGATTCAAGCAGTGGTAAAGATGCACCACTTACACATTATATTGGAATGTTTATTGGCCCTCATAGTTCTGGGGCTAAAACTTACGTTTTAGCTCTGTTGTCATGTACTCTGAAAGCCCAGACAGCATTGACACTGGCATGACCTGTCTTCCAGCAGGTAGTTGGTACTGGATGGTAATAAACCTCCCAATAAGTACAACGCAAAGCAAGGGCAGCATGACTCCTGGTGAGCAGCTGCAACATCTGCATTTTTCTTTGCTTAGATTGCAAGGGATTTTATCACTTCAGAATATATTCTACAAGATAAGTTGTTTCAGGTCATCACATCGCAAAAATAATTCTTGAATAATATATATTACTCTGGTCATATGAACTATCTCCTGTGTAAGGTTTTGCATCCCAACATAGGACTCCTTTAGAACACTTTTCTCTTTAAACTAAAAATCAATGTAAAGCACCAGTGGAGAAACTTTATCAACAAAACAAGGCTCAACAGCAAAATAATGGAATTATCAAGCTATAATTATTATTCAATATAATATAATTATTCAATTTGACTGCTGAAAATATATCTATATATATATATTAAGCTTTCTCCACTATTTAATAGATGCCAAGCCTTTTCATCTTTCTAAAGATTAATGAGAAGAGACTCAAACAATAATTATCTCTTCTCTGATCCTCCACCAATTAAAAATAAACTTCTGTTTAAAAGCGTCCTTAAAAACAAAGTGTATAAAGTCCAAGTTAGTTCCAAATAACATTCATTGATAAATAACAGGAATTTAAATCAGACCTTAATCTGAAATGCACTAAATACAGCTTCCTGCAAGAAGAACCCCACTAAGCGTACAGTTGGTGCTGCTATACTCTATTCTCAGGAAGTTTCCTCAATGACCAGTTAACTGCAATTGCTGTTTAATGATCTGTTAATGCTCTAGTGAACTTTGCTAACATAAGATTGCTTGAGTGCAGTTTTCCGGAACTTTCCCAAGAAGCGCATATAAGATTACTGTAATGAACTGTTTAAGGCCATTTCTTAAATCCATTCAGAAACTAAAGCCACATCAACAGCTCTTGGGAAGAAAAGGTTGTCACAACATACCTCCATCAGCAATAGCAAATTATTTGAAATAAAAACATTTACTGGCACTGTGCTGAGTTTCACATGATTCTGCCAAGAGCTTAGAAAATTGGGTGGATTTCCATTAGGAGATTACTCAGCATCTGAACAGCTTATAAATCTACAGAGATTTAGAAGAAGCCAAGATCCCCAGCCCTGTTGCTCTAGCAAGGACTCATCACACACCTATCAGGGCAGTTCCAGAAGTAACGCCTCCTATTTTTTTTTCTGTTAACCCACAACACCAGAGGTAGATGTTGGTGGCATGGCACTAGAGGCTCAATCTTCCCACCCATATTCCGTTATATTTTGTTGCTGTGTGATAAGATAGCAGCAGAGGGGAACTCTGACAAAACGGCATCTGAAGCAAACGTGTGGAAATGAATCCCTCCATACAAACAAAAAAGGCACCCACTGGTATTCTTCAATACTTGCTGAATGTTTACAGAGACCAAATAGCAGATGTGGGCACACTGAGGTGGCAAGTGGGGTGTTCCAGCAGTAGTAACAATGGGGCACTACAGCTGGTGCAAATTTTGACAAGCATGGCACGCAGGCTCTTTCATTGCTGGTGAAAGTGCATAGCTAATGGTGATGGATGTGCTGGAAAATAGCGTTTTGTATTTGAGAACTTTCTACATCAAGTAGTGTGACTTTACTCTTTGTTTCTGTTGTTATTTCCATGGAAATAAATCGGAGGTATTACTTCCAGAGCAAATGACATACTATTCCAAACTGAAGTAGCATCAGCGATTATATCTCAGATTCTATGAAGGGGACACAAGCAGCGTGCTGTGCAAAATATACTACTGTTCAAAGCAGTACATCCGCTCTTACATTTATATCCATAGCCTCCTCCTGACTTCCACAGCAGCCTCACCTTCAAGGAGGAACGTCCTTCAAGTGAGACCACTTGTCCATTTCTAGTAATGGATATGGAACACAGAATTAATTAGCCCCTTTATTTTCTCCCACTCCACCTACACCTCTGTGCTTTGTGCTCACTGGTTGTCACAGACATAAAGCATCACCCTTCTTAGCATTTCCCACAGCTCTAGAAACACTGGTTTTCTTCTTCACAATGATGATTTTAAGAGTTGGCCACTACCAACCATACTTTCTCACCTGAAACTTTACTCCCCACCACTTGAGATCCCTAAAGTACATCAGTTGGCTTCATGATAGAGTTTTGTTACAGCTTCATCAGTTTGTTTTCTTATAGAATTGAAAGCATAAGTGACTTGCTAGGCATCTGGCCACCTGAAGAAGTTCTTTAATTTGGGCCAGTGGGAGACACAGCTGTATCCAGGGACCTTAATGAACTGTAAATAGCTACTTTAGTAAAAACCTGGCAATGAGTAGGGGTTTAGTAGTGGAATAGGATTTATTTCCCACTTCTATGACTGTTCTAGATGTAGACTTCTTGTGTTACTGAAAAGGAATTTTTGGTATGGCCTTATATAAAGTAACCACTTATCTACATAGAGCTGATTTTAAACCAAAAATCAAAAGTCAAACTAAAATGGATTGCCAAAATATGAATGTCAGGGTCAAGATTCAAACTTGAGTCACCAATGAGGCACTGATTTAAAAGCTTATCTGTGATCCTGGAAAAACTCAGCTAAGCTTTCTGATGATCCAGACGTAAGTTTTCTCTACTGTTAAGCATCAATTGGTTGCATTAACAAGTCACATTATATAACAGAAAAAAACATCCTAGTAGATAAGCAGAGTATTAATTAATGTGCATTTTTCTATGATTCGTTATCTCACATAAAAATTCAATAATTTTAACCATCCTTTCTCAGGGAAGTGGTTACTGAAGCTACTTAGTTGTTTTTCTTTTCCCACAAAAATGGTTTCTGTGTTTGAGAAACATACACTGCTTCACCCTCCCATTTCATCATGCTCTTTCAATTAGACAAGTAGCTCCAACAAGTCTCTTGTTGCTGTTAAATAATCACTTCAGCTTTGCTCATTTCAGATCTTAATAAAACTACATATAACATTGAAAATCGCCATTTATCTGCAACTTATTAACCCACCTCCATTCCTGAGCAGACAAGAACTCCTAACTAAACATATTCATGTAAGTGCCCTATAAGAGCAAGCAGCAGACATATTTGCCTTCGACCAGTTTTTAGATCACCTAAGAAAGGTATCCATCACAGTCTAGTAATGAAGAAAGTATAACTTACCTGATTCTGAGCATCAAGGCTTACTAGAAACTCTCAAAGAAGACACTTACCAAGCAAAAACACTTCTCTTTTGGCTCCCAACCCTTAAACGAGGCCAGGGAGTTATGGATCAGAGTCCACCCTTTTTAGTCACACAGATGAATTGCTTCCACCTGTGCTCCCAGGACTGGTCATTTCCCTTCACCAGGTGCTCAATCATTGGTTCAGGCTGTGACTTAATGGCCCCCAGGCACTCTCCAAATAGTTTCATTTTTTCAGTGCACAGAACTGAATACTATGTTGGTTAGGATAATTGCTTACTTCCATCAGGAGTTTCAAGACTATGCACATCTTTGGTTTGCTTATTGCTTCTCTTTGGAAGACAATACATTTCCCATTCTGGGAATTCTCATTTTCCCTGGTATACTTGGAGTTGGTTTTGCTTTAACTTACAAACGTAGCTGCTAGTCTTTCACACCAAATATGTATACAGGCAAATATTAAAGTATATAACAAATTGTACGAGTATCATTTTGAAACGTGCTCTATTCTTGTGAAATTTCCCCAGCTGAGGGTATAAATATTCAGTGACTGGTAGATCATCAAGTCCTCCAATCAGTACATATTATGTAAGATGATGTATTGACTGGTGCAATTGAAATATAAAAGTGCATACGTGAGATTATGGGAGGGGGAAAGGAAGAGGAAAGATATTAAGCTTTTGGGAAAGAAAAAAGATACAGAAGACCTTGTCTCCAGGTACTCAGAACTTTAAAAAAAAAAAAAAATAGAAAAGAAAAGAAAAAGACTGCTAGAATAGCGTTTTGGCATTAGGGAATTCTATCTGCAGCAGGGTCAGCTCTGAATGTGAGTAGCACACAGGAATGACAAATCTGAAGGGGAAGGAATTATTTTTAACTGAAGTGTCTGTGATAATAAGTTGAGAGGATACTGAAGGTTCTGCTCTTGACAAAGGCCAGAGCCTGACTGCCACAGCTGTTGCAAATAATAAGTTAAAATCATGCCATGAGAAAAAACACTCTAATTCCAGAAAAATTACGTCAGAACTTCAGGAGTCACAACAAGACAGGGAGGCAGGAAAACAGTGGCTGTGTATGTCCTGTTGTTCCGTATTTAACTCACAAGGGGAAATGCAGGATGTAGTGAATGAGCCTTTATCCGGTCACAGAGCATAGTGTTAGCCTCTGGCTGAACAGTGTAGGCACACTATATACCCTAAAGTATGACATCTGTATTTCCTGCACAAGCTCTGCAAGGGGATTACAGTCACAGCACTACTTTCCTTCCCTGCCAGGAGTTGTAGTCAGTCACTTGCCAGGATGAAACATAGCACAACTCTACTCTACTCCTAAGCCCAGTCCCATTTCCTAAGCCTGGGGTACTTACATAGCTTACAGAGCACCCTGGGGCAGATTGGGAGGCTGTTGCTTCCTTCGTCTAGGGACATCTTGTTCCTGCATGTTTTGTTCTCTGCAGCTGCTGCCCTGCCAGCCACCAGGAGGTCACATCCCTGCACTGAACGAGACCTCACACACCCAGGAGCATGTGCACACATTACACCCAGATCCAGAGGGATACCAGGAACTCTTGTAGCATGTGCTGCCCCACCAGCTCTTTCTTCATCTCTGTCCCTAGGGAAGGGTAGCAGCTGTCAGATAGGAAATACTGATTGGGAAATGAATTGATTCACCTGCCAAAGCCAAGCAGCCAGCTGTGCTGTCCAGTGGCCTCCCTTCCCTGCCAATACTCTTAAATTGAACATAAAACTAAATGGGAGGATCTCTGGACTTGTTGGCATCATAGTGAGGAAAATCCTCATCCACCTTTGAAAATCCAGAATGTTCAATTAACAATTAGATCGTTGGGTTAGGAGTTACTGTACGAAATACAGTTATTGCATAGGAGAGCAATCTTACACAAAGCCTTTCAACCTCAAGTCATTTGCAACTTTTCTTGAATACTTCTTTCCCTATTTCTTCAGGTCTCACTGCTGTGGGAAGGGAAGGGAAGGGAAGGGAAGGGAAGGGAAGGGAAGGGAAGGGAAGGGAAATGCTAGAGCTTTTGTGAAAGCAACTTTAGTAACAAGAATGTTCAAAACTAGATTATTCCTCTGTTTAATTATTAACTTTTGTTTTTCTCTGGGAACTGAAGAATGTTTTTTAAAAAGAGCTCAGAGAATTAGAGGGCATTTATTCACAGTTTAAGATAAAATAGTTGACTCAAGCTCAGGCATGTATGGAGGTGTGAAAACTTGTGATGTACAGTTCTGTCAACAATACCGGATAAAATGGTGAGAAGGAACACCGCATGGAAGACATGCAGTGACAGCAGACAATGTCTCTGGAAGCTACATCACAGCAGTGGCCCCATCAGAAGACACAGACCTAGCATGAAGTGGGTTCATAGGACTTGGGACGATAGCCTGCCATCACTATAGAAGAAAGAGCTTTTGCATGAAACAATGTATTTCAATCACAAGGGATAGTATTCAAGGCATGAAACTACAGGATATGAGTTCTTTAAAAAATGAGAAAAAATCTAGTATCAATGTGCAGTTGCTAAATGAAGAAGCAAAATCTCCTTTGGGATATTAGTTGCTGCCCATATTGGATACAAGTTTGACACAAGATACTCAGTGTTGGGTTACAAAATAAACTGCAGTAGCAAGGCCAGATGTGAAAGCGGCATGGTTATTAAAAAAAGGTTAACAGGGTGAAGTATCTAAAGACTGCTGGCCAAAATCTTCTGTGTGACTTACATTCCTGAAACTTCCTGCTCTTGAGAGACCTGATTTTCAGAGATAGGGTCACCAACATGCCCACCATTTTAATAGAGACTCAGTCCCCAGAATTAAGTTACCAGCACTTGACCTCATGCTCCAGTTCTTAACTTGTCTGATCTTAAGTCTTAGACACTGAGGAGAAAATATTAATAAAGCAAATGAAAATAATCTGTAGTATGACATCTTTGTAATCAAGTACATCACATGTATGATGCATGGAGTACAACAGCGCTTTCTTTTATTCATAGATTGAAAAACATGACCTACATGCAGATTTGCTCATTACTGTATCATGTGTAATCCCACTTGACCCAGCTCCCTTCCAAAATACAGTAAATTTCCACACTTTCTGATTGTTTTCTTGTTTTCTCTTGCCTTTGTTTCTTCAGTGCAGACTGAATTGCTTTAAGGGATTGGATTTACTTTAGGTGTTCAAAATTTTAAAGCGCTTCAGAATTAAACTTTGTGTTCAAGGTAAAGGTAAGTTAGTGCTAACTTAAGGCAATAAGATTTCTTTTTTTAATTTCAGGAGCTTTCTGTAGATTGAAAAATGTTCATGAGGATGCTACTATTGACTGCAACTGATGCAGTAGAAGTGAAGTTTTCTGTAATATTTAGTAATATTTAAACCAAAAAAAAAAAAAAAGTCCTGTGTAGCCCGATCTAAAAGAATCTGTGTATGATAGACAGAAGAAGCCATCTCAAACAGCTGAGCTAACAAACATTTAACCTAGTTCTAAACCAGCCCTGGCTTGCAAAATGCTTTTGATTGCGATCTGCCCAGTTTCCAGTTCTTTCTGTGCAAGGACTGAACAGGAATGAGGGGTGAGAGAAAGTTCAGCTCTTGAGAACCTACATTTAGGTGTCCAGAAGAAGATATCTGGAATGTGTGCCAGGTACTCAATCTCCCATCCCAGCTGATGGAGTTGTAGTTAATACAGTCAGCAAAGGTACCTCCACCACAGTGCATGAGATTAAGAGCTTTCTGGACTCCATTGACAGTACAGATTTCACCTCTAACAGGAGCAGAGGCACCTGCTTCACATGCAGATACCTCTTCAAGCTCCTCAGTGTAGGCCACCCATTCATGAGCTGAACCCCACAGTAAGTTTCCTTCTTTCCTCTGTGGTATCTTCCTTGTGAGTTGTGGCACTGTGCAGCTGGGCAAAGATGAAGCACTGCTAGAGTACTTCAACATCTACTTCCCTATTTGATCTCTGTGTGTTCCCTGACTAATTAACTTTTCTCCTTCAGAGCTATCAAGCTGGTACTTCCTGTGAGGAACGCACTGACTTTCTAAGTAAGTCACGATCCTTCTTTATGTTACTTGCAAATGTGAAGTGTGGCTACATGTGACAGAATAAGCACTTCTCTATGCCTTGTAGCAAGATGTCTTTCAAATCACGTGGGCCTTAAAGATGGTTCTCTCCACTATTAAATGAGAAAACCTAGCAGGAGAGTTTAAAAAGCATTTAGCATCCAGCCTCATCACCATCTGGTCAGATCTGATTATTATACAATCAAGCAATCTCCTGCTAGCTGCATCACAGGGGAATTTCTTAAAAGGACTGCCATTTGCCATTTGTAACTGTAGCAGGGAATAAGTGGAATATATGACTTGTGTTCTGTGCCAAAATCAGGGGTGCTTGCTTTGGTTTAGAGACACTGATGATTCCGCATCTAAACCAACAGATTTGTGTAGATTAAATAATTTGCATAGCGAAAAACAGCAGATTTGCAAAGTGTCATTAAGGCACCTGAAGCAAACAGTACATTTACACCTGTGCTTTAAATTGATCACAGGAACTCCCAGTGCCAACATGTGTGAAAAACGGTTCCCTTTAAGATAACAGATGCTTCATTGTTGATAGGAATTTCACACATGAAAAATTAAAAGTTGTTGAAGTCTGCCTGTTCAGCCCCATGTATTCACAATGAATATTAGAAGCTCTTAATTAAGCTCTATCTCATCAACTTCAAAACTCTATTTTTGTAGAAAGTAGACGTTGCAAAAACACAAAAATAGGCCATTGTTTAATCGTTAAGGTGTATAAATATTTTCAGTAATTGTTTTGGAAGACAATGGCAATAGACCAGTATTTTCATACACAGATAAGTAGGAAGAAAAAATTTGTGACTGCCATGTATCTGAAAAGAGGCAGTTATTGGCTATAGCACAGATAAAAAACAAGAAGTAAAACACAATGAGCTTCTGTATTTGGCTACTTAGGAAAGTTCACAATCTCTGAAAATAATAAAGAGGAGTGATACCTACATCACAGTATAATCATAGATAACATGTGCTATACTTTAAAACTAGAGAATATAACCACTGAAACTAGGCTCTGTTGTCACTTGAAATTAGAGTAACCAATTAGCAGCCATCAGTGTCCTTTTCCTGCACAGAGAGAAGACATTAACAAAGTAATGTTCTCTTTCCCTCTAATTTCTATAACCTCCTTAACTAACAGTGTTATGGTGGCTTTTTCTTACGGTTATGCAGAGTTGATGGCTTTACCTGTCAAGTTCATAATCTAACTCAAAGAGCCAATGCCAGTCACATAAAACTTACTGATATATAACAAATCAGTGTCACCTATATCACAAGTTCATACATAATAATGTGTTGAATTATTATCTTCACAATCTGACAGAACATGTTCCAGTACAGGTCGCTCAGCGAGGCTGTGGATGCCCCCTCCCTGGAAGCATTCAAGGCTAGGCTGGATGGGGCTGTGAGCAACTTGGTCAAGATGGAGGTGTCCCTGCCTATAGCAGGGGGGTTGGAATTAGGTGACCTTAAAGGTCCCTTCCAACCCAAACCATTCTATGATTCTATGATTCCATGAGTAGATGTAGCTGCAGACAGCATAGTAGATATTGATATATATCCCTTCCTGGTGGTAGACAGTTCACTTACTAAAATGTCAAAAGCATCTAAAAATAGAAAATTTTTTGAATTAGAAACTTAGAAAATTGCCAAGTATTTCAGTTTATTTGAAAAATTTGTTCCCTACTCTATTAGTTACATTTTCCACTGTAATTCAGACTCAAATCTTCACATGACCAGGCAAGTGTTCCAGCCAACAGTCATGTAGGAATCACATTACTCTTTTCTGTGGATCAGGCTTCTGCCATGGGAGATGAATTCTGGGAGATTAACAGCTGCAGAACATCTGGACTCTGTAGCACTTGCTAAATTCAATCTACAAAGGTAGGAGAAATGATGTGGTGATTACGAACAGTGATGGGACTCTTCACATTTCTCCAGTTTAATAGTACTTCACAGATAACTTGATACTTTTTTTTTTTTTTTTTAATACTTCTGATATCCAAAGACTGTGTGAGAGTCTTGAAAAGAGCAATTACTGTGATTCCTATTAATGTCATTCTCTGATCCTCATATACTTTCAGGGCTATCAGCTTCTGAACAAGCAAGCAATACAAAGCACTGCCTTTTTCCATGTATTTTGTAATTGTAAAGAAAAAAATATGAAATGCCAAAATAAAGGTTTGGAAATGTTTATAATTGCATCCCTAATTCTGCAAACCATCCAAGTCACCTGTTTTTAATTTGTTTTCAGTGATAGCATCAGTGACCTTTCCTGTAAGAATAGAAACAAGACAGGTCTGGCGCATAAGAACCTTAGAACCTATTTCAATATCCTCTCTCCAACAGCGTCCAGTATCAAGAAACCAAAAATATACAGCCAGGGCATTGTGACACTGCCATTGTGCTCTCACAGCTGCTAGTGCTCTGTGACTGAGGGAATCACAACAGGTATATTTGTATTTAATAGCATCTGATAAATTATGTTTTGAGTGAATTGGTGTCTTGACCTACTTAAGCTCTTCTCAGCTAAATATAGGGAAAAAAAGAAAAAGAAAACAGATTAAAGAAACAGAGTTGTTTATTATTTTTAAGAAGGGAGTAGCTCACCACTGATAAATACTACCTACAAAAGAATTCCATGCAACTATACTTGCCCCCTGTGTTATTTCTCAAGGTAAAAATACTACTCAGGAGAGGACATAAAAATAGTGTAAATTGAAAATAATAACACCTCTGTACTTTTTGCAAGTTCACAGTGAACTGTGGATCAAGAATACCTGATATCCCTTCCTGATACAGAAGTGGTATTTTCTTTTTAATAATAGTCCTGAACTGAATTTCTCATGAGTTTGTTCATTTGCTTTTCAGAGTTCTGAAAGCTTCTAACATCTGCTTTTCATTATGATCAACTGCCTCTCAGTTGACCAGTGTATGATGTGAAAAGTTACCATCTTCTGTTTTGAAACAGACCTGATCATTCCATTCAATAACTCCTAATTGTTTTACAAGAAAGAGGGACCTTGAATTCACCTCATTTATTTATTTCCTCTGTTCTACCCATCATGTCCACATCAGTTCTTGTTGGGAAATGTCTGGTCAATCAATTCCTCAAATGAAAGATATTTCATACCGTTGATCAGCTTTTCTTGCTTACTCAGTACCTTTTTTGTTTGTGCCATCTCATTCTGGTGTTACGGAAACTATTAGTATGTAACAAGATTCTCAGTTTGGAATGTAGATTTAGCTGTTCACATAATGTTTCCTTTCCTTCAGTTTCTTTTGTAACAATGCCTCACACTATCTGCAACCAAACACTACGGTAGGTTTTGCAGATCTATTAGATATCCAAAAATCGCCCTCTCCTAAGTGATAATGGCTTGTTCAGAGATCATCAGTGTTCCTGCAAAATAAGGAGTGGTTGACAGTCCTTATGGATAACGGATACATCATCTTTGGTCTGTCAGCATTGAATGTCTTGTGTCACTTCATCATACATTCATTCAGTACTGGGAAATTCTTCTCAGTTCTTTGCAGTCAGCTTTTTATTTTCATCACCCAACCTTATTCTATCCATTCTTCTTACATTTTATCACCATGCTTAATTTATATTTTAAATTTTTACAAATCACTCAGATATGTATTAATATTAAAGTCAACTGTAAATCAACACTTACTGACAAGTTGTGGACATTTTGTATCTAAATTATAAAATGCCAGATACTGAGACCACATGACATAACATCAGATTTTGATTCACTAATCTACAATGAATATACAATCATAATTACCTTTTACTCTCTTGGTAAGAAGCCATTAACTATTTCAAAATATCCATCAATACATTTCAAGGAGTTACACAGGTGTATACTAAGAAACAAGCATTGATTACTCGCTTTGGGATAAATATGTATGCATATATATTCTCAGTATAGAATCTCAGAATGGTTAAGGCTGAATAATCCCCAGAGAGGTGGTGGATGCTGCATCCTTGGAGACATTCAAGGTCAGGCTGGATAGGGCTTTGTGCACCATGATCTAGCTGCAGGTGTCCCTGCTCATTGCAGGGGAGTTGGACCAGCTGGGTCCAGACCTTTAATGGTCTGTTCCAATTGAAACAATTGTATGATTCTATGAATGTTTTGGCTAAAGCACTTTGGTCTTCCCAAGTTAGGACAATTTAAATGAATTCAAAATAGAAATCCAAAATGTCATTTGTTAAACTTTAACATTTTTTCCCCAAAATTTTGATTAAGTTCAAGTGTTTTCATACTTTTCATTTTTAATTAACTGCAGAGCTGTATTCATGCATTCAAATATCTTAACCATTCACTTTATATGTACGCTGCTCAGACATTTGATACCACAGGCAATAAGAGTTATCTCTGTGAACTTAGAATTAGAGTAGGAGACCAGGAAAGACAAACATAGTGCTTATCTTTCAAATAGAATATGAAGGAGCCCAAAAACATGAACCCTTTAGATTTCATGTCTTAGAAAGCTGCTTGAACCAATTCGTTTTAACAGAAACTTAGAAGAAAATATGAACTGCAGAGCCAGCATTTGTTTCTCTAGAAACAAGGTATTATTAATATGAGTATTATTATTGGTATTATTATTAACAGCTTTTGTTGGACTAGGCTTTGAACAGCCTGACCTAGTTGTAGGTGTCCCTGTTCACTGCATGGGAGTTGAACTAGATGACCTTTAAGGTTTCCTTCCAGCTCAAAAGATTCGATGATTCAATGATTATGTGCATAGGTTCTGGGGACATGGGTAAGAGGGCACAGGGTACTTTCGGTATCTCAGATTGAATATGGATGGTGTCTTCTCATTCCATTGTAAAACAAACTGTGTTCTAGATCAAAATATGATAGTGTTTGTGAAAACGGGAAAAACTGCTCATGAAGGCTAAATTTCAGTAACTTGTGGCAGAAAGTGAAGATCACAAATTAAAAAAAAAAAAAAAAAAAGAGAAAAGAAGAGAAAAGAAAAAGAAAAAAGAAAAAAGGAAAAGGAGGTGCATAGAAATTTGTGGAAATTTGCCTATGTGCTGGTTAGAACTGTCCACACACTAAGGGATGGGGTTAGAATGTAAAATGGTCTCATACAAATATAAGACGTGATCTGCCAAGGATGATACTGTTAAACAAGGTCAGGAGTTCAATGTTGTTCTCAACTATGTATAATTACTAGATTAAAGAATGGATGATAACATTTCCGCAGAGGATAATCTGGAGTCACTATAGATTGCAAAGGTTTCCATCATAGTTTCTTAGTACAGGTGAAACAAACCTCTGTTGGAAATAGCACAGGTAAAGCTGGTCCTGCCTCAAGATGTGTAGATTTACTAAATGAGCCTTTTGGCATCCTTTCCAAGATGATGATTATGTGACATATCTGTTACAGAATATCAGAAACACATCACTTAGCTAGAATTTGGATGCAGCCATTCAAAACATGCAATACTGCTACTTAAGCCTCAACCTTGATTCACCTGGGAGAAATTCCATGATTGAAATGCAGGTGGGATTAAGTGAAAAGTTATTAAACGCTACACTCCTGGCTGTGATATCCAACACTCAAGAGCACCTATCTGCTAGCTGTATTGAGATAGATGTTTTTAAAGAATGGAAGGGGGTGATGGTGAAAGGTTACCCTTTTACAGTACACAAGCACCCACTCATTCATTAAAAAGAAGCAAACAAGTAAACAAATATACTCAAAACTTGTTCAAAAACTACAGTTATCAGAACTCAGTGGCCATCTGGTGTGCTTAATGAGCTGATGATAAAATTAAATTTATTCATTAACTGGATTCATATATATTTCTTATCCACTAAAAAGTCTGAGACCCTCTCAGTGTCACATGATTACTAATTTTAAACATTTTCATTAACCCAGTTTGCACACCGTTTACTAAGTGTCCCAATCCTTCTTAATGATGATTTTTTTCTGGATTTGATCTTTTTTTCTCCCCACTGTTCTCACCTCTTCTCTCTAATTGCTGCTGATTCACCAACAATTTTTAGATTGGAAGGAAGAACAAACAACTACTTTTAAGAAAGTTTTGGAACATTAAAAGAAATATGGCCAAATGTCTTTAGCTACCCTTGAAGTTCTCACAGCAGAGAATTAGGAAATATTATATGGATTTTTTAGCATGTTTTGAATACTTGGACTTTCTGGAAAATAGGATAATATACTGGCATTGAATCTCTATGTTAATTTGGGGGACAGAGTTTTGCCATGCTAAAATTTCCTTGCACTCCTTGAACAGATTATTACAAAATTTATGAGATATTCTGCCTTTTCTTAATAATAATCTGTCGGGAAATGATCACTGTTCACTACCCATTTCAAATAAAAATCTTTTCTTTTTTTTTGGAGACCTAAAAACAACCTCTCTCTTTTGCAGCAAGATAAGGCAATGTATTGACCAGTTTAAGAAGTGCAGAGGCAAGCCTCTAAAGAAGAACAGCTTTCCTTCTAAGAGTTGTAGACATTATAGACATTATGTAGTATTAGATAACTGGATAAATTGTTTTATAATTTATCTGCCCTTCTTGAGTTCTCCAGTTGCTGCTTTTTTTCTCTTACTTGCATCACAGAAGCTAAAGGGGCTCTTGCCATTTACTTCAGTTGATAAGACTGGTCAGCAGCTTATTCAGTCCATCAACAGAAACAGAGAAGGTAAATGTCTGAGAAAATAAACACGTATATTAAAGAAAAGAAACCATCCTTTTCTGTATCGAACAAAAATGCTGTTTTTCAATTCATGAACTGGGAACTACAGGAAACTTTAATAAATACAAATTCAGATCTTTTTCAGAAACAGATGTAGCAGGACTGACAGCAAAATTGGCTGCAAGTACCTTTCCTAGATAAAATTACAAGACTATTTTGCTATACTGCTGCAGAACATAACATGCTCTCATAAGTCAATAAAGAAATTTCCATTGACTGAAATGATACAGGTTTAGGCTTTATCTTCATGCAGAACTCTAATGGCAAAGGAAGCTGTGTGTGCAGGAAAGAATAAATGTATTAGTTTGCTTGGCAGAATGTTAAATAAATATCCTCCTTTTAATAAGATACTCTATGCAGAGCTCTATGAAATTGCAGTCTGTTCTATATTTTTTTACAGAATTCTGCACTGCATAGCTATGACATTCCAAGCACAGCATTTAGCATAGGAGAAGATGCTGTTAGTGTGAAGGTTGCTGTTAAACTAAATACGTGAGCAACTATAGCTGAGCATGAAGATTGCCAACATGTATTTTTAAAATTGTTTACCTAAACATTAAGAATAGTTGTACTTCTGCCTTCTCCTATTTTTTGATCATGCGTTGCTACTGATAGCAAAGATATATGAGCTATAAAGACTCATCTTTTCTAAGCTGCTTCTACTCACTAATGCTTATTCTTTTACCTACCATATTCACATTACATTTGTTTGATAATCTCCTAAAGAAAAAAATTAAAGCAACCAAACCATGAATCTGTAGAACAACACATTACTTTCATTTATTTCTTTTATTTTATAAGAACTTAAAATCCCTCATTTACTTGTCAGTAAATCTAAGCACACTGTATGCTAGAGAAATAAACATCACCAAGACTGCACAAAGGAAAACCAATAAGAAAAAGCCTGCTATCTGATGTTTTGCTATTGCTATTTAGTAATAGAGTTTAATCTACATAAAACCTGCATTCACAGCATAAATAATAGCATCTGAAAGTATTTAGGCTGTCTGTAGGCTGAGATAACTCTGTCAAGGTGACCAGAGTTCTCTCTGCTTCCTTGTATTCTCATGGCTGTCATCTGTTTTCTTATTTTGAGGTTGAAAAAATCTTGAGTCTGTTTTTCTGCTGCTTTAGTCTGGATATCTGTATCACAACTACATCTTAGGGAAGAACCTGAGCCCAGCGCACCTTACTGTGCCTGATGTTCTTCATCATACAGTAAGCTCCTCAGTTCTGGAGGGACTGATGCAGCACCTAGCACCACCAGAGCCCTGGGGTGCAGAGAAGGGCTCCCAGGTGCTGTCAGTGTGAAAAGAACAGCCAAAAGTGGGGCATTTTGTGAAGTGTCATCACTGTTTAATTTTCCAGATGCTTTGCTGGTTTGGGAGACTCCATTTCTGCATAATTGCCTTTCTTACCAGCAGCTTCCTCCACTACTAGTCTCATCCTTGGCTAATGTGTTAATTAACCCTTTTTTTTTTTTTTTTTTTTTTTTCTGCTGACAACCTGGACAGGTTTAGAGAACTCCTGAACGTCTATAGCCTAATTTGAAAACTACTGATCATTATGTTCACTGCTAGCAGGGAAAAGACTTGCGTGCGGCCTTCGAATTCCAGCCTGCCATAGAAACCAAGATATATTTTGACACTGTGGAAATAGTTGGCTTTGCCCAAAAGATATCACTGACTGTATTTTCTTTTTCTTTAAAGTATCAATATTTTCACAGAGGTTTTTCACTGAAAACAAAAAGCAACAAAAAATCTTAATGGAGAATTCCAATTCCTCAAAAACAGTTTTTTATCCCAAAATATGGCAATACAAAAAAGTCTTTAAAGGAAGATGCTGCTTTTTCCTTTGTTTACCTCAACTCATTGCTTGCAATCTCACTCACAGATCACCGATGTGCATATCTTAAATGTTTTGGTTTTCTTCACTATAAGAAATTCTCAGCAAATACAGAATTCTCTACAGAGTTCTCTACAGAATAGAAATTAACTGTTTCTTAGACCAAACGTTGTTCAAATAATACTTTGAGATACAGATCATTCCCATTCCTAAATGAGGATAGCAAGACAAGAAGTAAAAATTCATCAAAATTGTATTAAGGCATTTCTGAGTCAGCTGGATTTAGTTTACAATGTGATTGTTCTTTGTAATTCAAATAATTATTCTTAATACCTTTTGAATTTTAATTGTTACTTCTTTTTCTTTCATGCATCGCTTAATTGCTTTAGGAAAGAAATAATCAATGCGAAGGAAAAAAAAAAAAAAGAACAGATTTCATGACTAATAAAAATGTAATTCCATAAAGATAGTTTAAACTTTTGTGAAATATTCCAACCTAAAAACGATGTCTTTATAGAGGGAGCCTTCACTTGAATGAAAAATTCCACAGGTGTGGTCTTGCTACTATGACCAGAGACATGGCTTCCACCACAGCTCCAGCTGAAGTGATACACAATCATTCAATACATCCAGTAATTGGGCCTTTCTCTTCTCCAGTTCTTCAATACCATTCAGAAAAGATTTGCTAACCTTACTCAGAAACATGAGCAAGGGAAACCCAATCACACCTTTTTGGGAACAGCTCTTGCAGCTGAAATGAAATACAGGACTTTACTCCTGATTGGAATAACATTTTTAACAGCCATTCTTTGAGTGAAATTAACACACTTACACACTTTCTGCTTTCAGTTAGTACCACAGTGTTGTTAGGAATGTTTTTACTGACCCAGATCTGTCACACAGACAATTACCTTAACTGAAGACAGTGACTGGCACTACAGAAGAGGCAAACTTCACAGTAGCAAAGAGGAGGTTTTGTAACACACATTTTAAAAAGGGTATCTTAAAATCTATCCCCCAGCCCCAAAACCAAAAGCTCCATCAAACATTCGCAAATACCTGCAGACTTCCCTGTCCTCTGACACTGGCAGCCCTCTCGCTCCTCCTCAAAACCAAGGCTACCTGAGCATTCAATCCAAACCCTCACTCATTCTCTGCTTTCCTTTCCCTGTTTTTCCCTTATAGAGAAATGTTCAGACTATATTTTTCTGAGCTTCCCCACATCCCAAGAAGCTTTCCTCGCATCTTTTTCTACTCCTTGTTTCCAATCCTCGGCTGTGCATTCAGCCCCCATCCACTCCCCTCCCCTAAGGGACTTACAGCTTTTGCTCTTCGTTTCTTGAAAGCACTCTGCCCACGGCTGCCACCAGAACTTCAAAGCAAAACCGTCATTGTGCTTCTCCTGGTTATTGAAACCCACTGAAACCCTCCCATTGACTACCATGTACAGTCTGCCCTAGACCATATTTTCTCTTCAACCTCTTTTGCAAGTGTGTGCTCTTTCCTTTAATCAAAATCCATCCAAGTGGCATTCTAAAGGCAGAAAAAAATGGCATACAAAGGGAAAAGCCAGAGGCAAAGCTTCATATTCTTGTAAAACTCCTGAGAACACCCTGTAAGTCCCATAGTTTAATTCTACCAGGTCTGAGAAAATATTTCCTTTCCAAGTTTTGAGATTACTGTATTTTAGAAATATATATATATATATATATATATATATATATATATATTAATGAGGTGGCAATAGCAGAATACTTTTAGCATTTCTAAACTGTTTAGTTTTCTCTCCTTGCCCCTTGCACAGGTCTTCCTAAAATAGACACTGCCATCTTTCTGGCTTTGTCATTAGAGAGATTTTCAAATACTAATCACTCTATAATCTTTTTCTGACTGCCCTTCTATTTAACAATATCCTTCCTAAGGTAGGATGACAAGCCTCTGCATGGTAGTTCAAGTGTGGATAGCAGCAGAAATTAATTTCTATTTTCTTTCTTATCCACCTCTGTATCTTGTTTGTTTTTATCATCAGAGCCACAGTGACCACCAATCCTCATTAATTTGACCACAACATTACACAGATACCTTCACAAAAGCTGTGATCAGTTTTGATGATAGGGACTTTAAGGTTTCTAGAAGGGCTCTTCTGAAGCTGTGTCAAAGGCAAAGCAACTAATTAACCCATCAATAAGTAAGGATCTATCTGCTAAAAGAAGAGGTCAGTGTGGCTGGGTTAATCAGATTCAGACTTTGGCACCTTATTGCAGACCAATGAGCTGTTATCATTTTTCTCTTCAGTGTATGTTATTTAACATTCACTGACCTTGTTCTTACTTCACTGCATGTTGAATAAATCTGACTTTGCTATTCTAAATAACTGTGTACCACCTGCAGATCTGACTGATGTCTGATCTCTGACCTTTTCTATATGTTCCTTACATATGCACCTTATCAAATGATGACTTTGGAGCACACAGCTACTAACATGATGTCATGACAGAATTGGACAAAATGTGAAAAGCTAAGATTAAACCACATCAGATCACTCTGAAGTGTGTAACCATCTAGTTTTACTTATTTCTAATGGTAACATTTTGATGGCTATTAAGTTATTTTCCTTTGAAATAATATCTTTAGCAGAAGACAAGAAATGAGATTAAAAATAAATAGTGGCTGATCAAGATGACCTAATTTAACTGGGGAATTTCCACAGGGATTTAACTGGATACAAATTATATTCACTCTTAACTAACATTTTGGGCCCCAGAAAGGGCCCATCAAAACATGGGATGCCACAAACCATACAGTTTTGAAAACTAGATGCTGTTGTTTGTAAAACAAGGGTAGGAAATGATTACCTGAAGGAGACTTACATATATAGTTTGTGGAATTAACCCTGAGTACACCCTTGAACAGGTCTAACATATTTTCTGAGGCAAGGAGAGGGACTACTGGACAGCCCTCAACAAAGACAGGATGGCACTGAAACTGATGTAGGAGGAAATCTCAACATAAATGATTTAGCAGGGCCACGGCTAAGAAGGAGACCATGAAAAGGTTCTGTACGGGTGGGGTGAGAGTGAGGAGGAAGTGGCCACCACCAGAAAGAAAAAGCATGCAAGTACGTAACAGGGTTTAAATATATCAGGCAGAGTGAGAGAATACAAAAAACAACCAGCTGTTCTCACTATAGAAAGGCATTGCTGCCAAGGGAAAGGTGAATGGCCTCTGCTCTGTCCTTCCTTCCAGAGAAGCATGCAAGGAAAAATTCCTGTAAAAAGGTCATACAGAGCCTTTCTACGGTTATATTTAGCTTATTTGAAGAACTACAGAAACTATTTAGTACAATAAAACGAGACAAGATGGATTGCAATTAAGCGATTGAAACCCTTGCTGAACACAGAAGAGGGAAAACCTGCGTGTTTGTGTGATCTGTTACTCTGAGGGATAAACTCTTAGGAGCAGTACTTGCCCAAGGGCCCACTGAAAACCAGGCCAGTTCCTGGAAGAGTGTACAGCAGTTGCTGACTCCATACTGACCCAGAGAAATGTAAAGTTGTCTAAAATGCTCCTCCTGATCTAGACTTAGTGTTCTCCTCTGTGAAACCCTGTGAACAAACATCTCATCTGTTTCAAACCTCTGACAATTGGCACAAATCACTAAAAACAGATGATCCC
This sequence comes from Lagopus leucura, assembly GCF_019238085.1. Classification (NCBI taxonomy): domain Eukaryota; kingdom Metazoa; phylum Chordata; class Aves; order Galliformes; family Phasianidae; genus Lagopus; species Lagopus leucura. The sequence goes on along the minus strand of NW_024962334.1, from coordinate 29,667,816 downwards.
AATACCTGTTCACGTGCTTTTTTACATGTTATACAATTCAGAGGCCTTATAGATGCTTCATGACACTGTATTCTAGCTAATTCTCAGGGGGAATTAAGATCTAGTTCTCAACCATTGCTGGGCTTCATGAAGACTGAGGAATTTTTGTCTATAAATGAGTTAAGAAATTGACGATGGAAAACTAGTTCCATCAAAGAATTGTTGGGTATTGATTTGTAGTCCCTTAAGCTCCAGCTGTATTAGTCCAGCTAAAGTTGTACTATATGAAGGTATTTAAGGATTTGCAGAGTTTAAAAAAAAAAAAAGGTAATAAAACAAATATAAACATGAAACGAATTTCTAATACTTTCCCTTTTTGAAAAACATTATTAACTTCACTAAGAATCCGATCTGATGAGAATAAAATAGCTAACTAAAATTAAAATATGGCATTTTGTTTTGTCTTACATGTATGAATTGCTTTCATTTACAGTTAGGAAAAAAGTCCTGATCAAGCCTACTAAAGGAAAATCCACTCTTGCACTCACTCACTGCATTGTTAGAGAAAAATTTGAACACCACATATCTCATATATGCTTTAGGGGAACACAGGCTTCATTAGAAAGATAATCCACTGCAATATGATAAAACATAAGGTAGCTATTCACTCTGCTATGGCAAAACAAGGACTTGATTTTAAATCCATAGCGATGGAATTTTTTGCATGATGCTTTCTCTAAACTGCCTTGCTTAATCTAGAAATACATTAAAATACTCATCTGCCAGCTGTACTGTTTTTAGCTGCAGCAAATTGATGATTAGTATCCTCATGACATAATTTTATTCACATTGAATAAAAGATAACTGTCACAGGATTACCAAAAGGGAAGAAATCTAAAGTTCATTATGTCTTGCCTTTTGTTTTTAATCTTACCCTTGAATTATTTTAGTAATTTACAGATCTGCTTCAATAAAGCAGATCTGCAAACATCTTTAGTACAGAAATAAAAAAGCTGTATTTTCCAAGTTAAAAAAAACAACCACTGGCATTTCAATCTCACTGATTTGTAGAAATGCCTTCCATAGCAGCCCAAAATGACTGCAGTCAGTGTGATAGCTTGTGATGTTCTGTGATACATCGATGGTCAAATTCAGCCCACTGACTTCAAAAGGAGACAGCCATTTTTGACTATGTCTGTTCTTCATGCATAGTCTCCAAGGTCATTTCAAGAACTTCCTGCATCATTTTGAGAACTAGACTGATGTCAAGTGCAAAGTGTTCAATTCTTTCTTTTCCTTTGATATAGATGACACAGGCATCAAAACTTTTGAACAAAGTGCAAGCAAAACTATTATTTTTTTCATCTCATTTCTAAGCACATACTGCATGCAATTTTTAAGTATAGTTGCTAAACATACATCTTGTATTTAAAGACCTTAGTCCAGTTAAGCTACACCTATATTAGCAAGCAGAAAAGAGCAGAATGGCAGAAGTGACTTTGTAAAGTGAAATACCGTTGGGGATATCAGGTCCTCAGTGCTCATATTGCATGTACTTTTCTACACTGAACTAGCTCTTCTGCTCTCGCAGAAGGACTTCCAGTTTGCCACTGGTGAGCTCCTGGAGAGCGTCTCCCAGTTGAGTTTCGTACAAAGGGAATCAATGCAATTCATGTACTTTGGGACTGCTCCACAGTGCAAGCCAAAGCATACTACACAAGTACAACTCAGAGATCCACAGGATTCCTTGAAGATGCCTGGATGTCCAGTAAGGCTCAATTCTTTCTTAAGGCTAAAAATTCCTAGAGTCCTGCGCTATGTTTCTGATGCCTGTGCTTCGGACATAATGAGCTACGCTGGATCCCACTTTACTTCTCATCACACCATCTGGCACTACAAGAAAACAAGCAATTTTGTCACAGCTAGCCAGTATTAGGTTTCTACCAAAAGTGATTATGCTGAACTGTGTTTATCATGTCACTTTTACCTTTCACTTCTGAATAAGTGGGTGGGCTTCAGATATCTTATAAAAATAGCTTATTCCAGATGAGTCCTCTGCTACATGCATCCTTATGACATGGCTTCTTTTGTCTCAAAGAAATTACAGATAGAATCTCAGCACACTAATGAAGTGTGTGTATGTCCATCACTACTCACCTTTCAGCAACTGCCAGAAGGAATTTGCAGTAAGCGGAGCTCCCATAGCTACTTTGTCCTTGGCCATTTTGCCATCAGCAGAAGGACACAACCAGGGCTGACTTTGACAGTAGTTTTGCAGTGTGGACACCTCTCTCTATGATAATATTCCATTGTTTCTTTTCATATATATAATCAAAAAGCAATCCCGTAGGGGCATCTTTTTTGCTCTTTCACCTAGGGGCAGATTTGAGTCACTGACCTTAAGATAAAGGGCTCCATATTTCAGTATTGCGCTTCCCAAGAGATGTTGAAACTCAGGCTGCTGAAATATCTTAAAATAAAATTTCTCTAGACAGTCGCTGAATAAACTTCATTTTTACAGTAAATTGGCACTACTTTGGCTTACCCTCACAGTCTCTCTCTACTTTTAGAGACAGAAATGTAGTCTTCACCCAGATCACTGCAAATACTTCTCTTGATGTTATCTTTTTCCTTCATATCAGAAAAAAGGCCTAGCCCAAATCTTCCTCAAAAGCAGACATAGAAAACTGAGTTTTCTCCTATGATTTTAAACAAAAGGGGAAAAAAATATGAAAAAAGCAAAAAAAAAAAAAAAAAAAAAAAAAAAAAAAAGCTTATAGAAGGCTATCATTTTTTCTCTTACACATGGTCACTTCAGCTCTGAAAGTGTGGCTAGTTGATAACTCTCAGTGCTTTACTTTGAAGGCAGGATATCAAATGTATACAGGCTTCTGTGTTCCATCAGATGGAAAGATGGCAAATAGACTAAGTCCATTAGTGCATTCTCTCTTTTTCTGCCATTAACCCAGGGGCAATGTTACTATCATCTGGAGAAATAACAGAAAATTTGGAAAAGGTTGGCTTTTGTAGCACTAAGGACAGAAGTGGGAATTGAGATTCAGCCCACAGTACAAATAATGCAGGATTTCAGTGAAAATGCATGCTTAGTTTCCAAAATCCTTCGGACGAAAGGGAAGTGTAGCCTTTAGCTCTTTTCCCTCCCATAGGAACATTAGGAAACTAGCCTTTGTTTGGAAAGAGAGATTAAAATATATAGAAATTATGAGGGAAGTAAAAGAAGAACACTGCAACTAACTGAATATTTGAAATACCTTCTAGTTATCTGGCTATGACATGAGGAATAAACAGGAATAACACAAAGGTTTAACTCACTGGTATAATTAGTATCACAAAATCCTAATGTTATATAGTAAGGTTGCAAAAAAACACCTTGAGAGATGAGAACGTGAAAGACGCAGTAGTAGTGGCATAATTTATCAAGAGTACTTTCTGAATTTCACAGGAAATACATCCAGTGAAAAATAGTGCTAATGGCTCTTATTAAGATAAAAAGGAAGAAAAGGCAATCTTGTGGCAATGTCTTTACTATTAAATCAACAAGACGTTATTGGATACGGTTATTCAAAGAAAAACGTAACAACCCAGGAGAAGCAGACTGTTGATGACTGCAATCATGACTTCCATGTCTGTATTTTGGAACAAGTTCACAGTGGCACACAGACAGTTTGCTATATGTGCAGGAGACAATCTTTTATTTGGAAGATGGACAATGATTATTTTAAGTTTTATTCTCGCTATACCAGAAGATAATTTGGGCTTAAGAGGCACTGTTGGAAAGAGAAAAATGAGTATAACAGAATAACAGCATCACTCAGAAAGCACATATGAAAAGAAGGAATTTATTGATGAGGTATTTTGCATGGATAATTTCATGGGGGGGGGAAAAAAAGCAAAGAAAAAATCCTAGTGGTTACTGGAAACATTATGCCAAACACACAATAGAAACTATTTCAAAGATGGCTAGCAGAAGGAATTTTGACTGCATTAGAAGAAATTTAATGATCTTAAAATGTAAAAAGGAACTGCATATGGAATGAAAACTGAGACACATTCTTAATAGAAAAGAATTGCTCAGATACATTAGTTTAAATCGGCAAGGCTAAAAGGACTTATAATTAACTAAGAACATAAGCATCGCAACAAGGAGACATTACAAATATGCTACACATCAGAGATATAAAAAGACGTGTTAAGAAGGTGACTGAAGGAAGGCTGAGGTACCTAACATGTTCTTTTAATCTTCAAATAAATGTTAACTATGATCTAATTCTTATCTAAAATTCATTTTTAAAGGAGATGGTCATATCTTCCTGAATATGGGAAAGGCAGTGCAAAAAGAGATTTTCAATTTATCTTATTCTGATGAATTTCAATTAAGTATACTTAACAAAGCGATCATAGTAACCTCTGAACTGTGGGACTTACATCAGGGAGTTGATGAAAGATAGCAGAATTCCCTGAGGATATAAAGAGGGCAATCACAATGTCACACTACAGAAAGGGACAGCATCTCTTTCTGAGAAGGTTCAGAACAGTTTTTCTTTCCTAAATTCCAGGACAATTTTTTTTTTTTTTTTTTTTTACCCCAGAAAGACATTTATAAGCCACAAGAGAATAAGATGGTGATAAAAACAGGAAACATGGATTCATCAAGAACATATCATGTCAAATCAATCTAACGTCCTTCTATGATTACGTGCCTCACCACATAAGGAAAAAGTAACTGGTCATATTTAGACTTTTGTATGTCTTTTCTACTATCAGTAATATATACTGAAGTTCTATTGCAGAAACCAAGAAATTAACATCTAAAAAATGATATCATATCCCGGTGGATTGAAAACAACTCTAGAGAATATGACTTATGAGGGAAGACTAAGGGAAACCAGAGCAGTTTTGTTTAGGAACAAACCAGGAGAATGCACCAGAGCCATTTCCAGTCCATTCAAAACTATTAGGATCATATTATCCTGGGGAAATATGTATGAAAGGCAAGTTCTCAAGTACTATCGTCATCAGTAGTGACTTCACCAGCTTGTGGCAGGTCATTCCTTTGCGGAGCCTCTCTCCATGGTAGCACACAGAATCTTTACCATTTGTCAGTGGCATAAAACATGTGGAATAGCAGATGCCATAGCTTGCATGCCAGAATGCTATTCTTTCTATTTTTCTTGTTTTGTTGTGTGGGCTGTTGAAAAACATACTGAAGAAGAATGAAACGGATGACGGAAAGTACTTATTTAATAAAATATATCTCATATAAAATAGTATAAAAGAAATATTTTCATTTACATAAGCAATCAAAATTTTTAAAATGGCTGTGTGTGAATATACACTTATATTTTCTTTAACGACATTCTTGAATTTTATTATTGTCTTATTCAAAAGTCCAGCTGTACATTCAAATTCAAGAAAACTTGCTCTCACCTAGCAGGGCCAAGATTTGAGACTCAGAGGTCTTTATTGAAGTTCATGATATCTTCTTTCTACCATACCTTTTTTCTTTGTGTTATGCAGCTTGCACAGAATCTGTTTGGTTTTACCATTTTTACCTTCATGTGGCATGCAGTTTTAAAGGTCCATGGCAACTTCCCCTTCTCATCTGTTTCAGTATGCCTCACACTACAGAAGTTCAGTGTTATGTAGCGATGCTACCCAGCCCTTTGACTAAGACCTCCCTTCTAGAATATTGACAAAGCTCACAATTAGCCCTGCAATACCAACTGTTCCTGCTAGTTAGGCTCTTAAAAATGAACTTCCTTTTGCACTAAGAGCTGAGAGTACAGTTTTATGGCTCTGCACTTGAACTGCTAACTCCAGATGCCACACCAAAAGCAGGAATGTAGGCCAGGGTTCAGCACATAGCAAAAATTCCAATTAAGGTAAATTGTGATATTTTTGCTCACATTTAGTTACTCAGTCTTCAGTTACCATGAGGAAAAAGAAATAAGTAAGCATGGACATGCAAAACACAATTTCAGACGTTAGGAGTAACCATAGCTATGCATGGCTGCTGGTATAATTTCAATAATCAATACATTTGAAAAATGCTGAGTGACATTTCTTTCTCAAACTAAAATATAAATTACGTGCATCAGATATTAAAATGACCAAATGAATTCAAATGTTCTGAATTTTGTATGACATAAAAATATATTTATAAGTATTATTTATTGGTGCTTTAAAGACTGAAATTGTATTTGAGGTGATTCAACTGTACTACTTTAATATTACAAGAGGCCTTTGCTCCTTCTAGATTGATTTCCAAAATAGAGCTTCTAAGTTCAAATACAAGAAAGGTGGCAGATGTCGAACATTATGAAGGGTAAGTTTTATGATACAAAATAATGGAGAACATTTCTGACAGAGTACAATTCAAGGAATCAATAAAAATTCCCCTTTGTGGACAATCAAATTTTTTCGTCCAGAGAACTACTTAAAATACCTTAGATACAGTTCTCTTCCTCTTCCAGAAACTGACTGTAATAACTCTTATAGCATCCATGTTTAAGCACAAGAAGTTTGAAGTAGTACCTTTCAAGTACAAGGTGGAATTTGGAAAGTTGGAACAGCTCAGTGGTAAAAAAGAAAGAATCATATCCTTGTGATTTTGGACATGTATGAGTGTTATAGTTTGTTCCCCACACTATCTGAACACTGCAGGCCAGTTGTAACGAACAAGACTATGTTTTGAAGGAGAATGTGGAAAAATGGTAGATTGACACTGTTAGCCAGATACTTCAAACTTTACTAATGAAAAGTTTTGGAATGAGGTAGGAATAATTGTATGCAATTCACTTCATTTTGGTTCTGCGCTGCCCAAAGAAAATGCTGAAAAAAATAAAATGAGAAGAAAAAAAAAAAATCAAACGTGAGTGATCACACATTTTAGCAAGAGATGTGTTTTACAGGTAATATGCAAAAAGCAAGCAGGAGATACTCCCACCACTACCTGTACAGAATTCAATCACTTGAATCAATTCAGCATTCTAGAATCATTAAAATCTTAAATTAAAAAATACATATATCATATATATATACACACATATATCGGCATTAATTGTCATCAAATGTGACATATAATCCTGCTGAAGAATCACCCTCCAAACTATCTTGCAGTATCCTTATCTCTTGTCACCAACCATCCCCATCTTTAGTCATGTGCTGATGGGCAAGTGAGAAGGGAGAGAATAAACAACAACTTATCATATTAACTTATATTTGATAAGTCCCTTATCAAACTAGTCAGAACTGGGGACATTGATATAACTGAATTCTAATCTGAAATTTTTCTCAGGAATTTTTAGAACAAGGCACACTGATACACACATTTAGATCAGATTCACCCATTTATTTTGGCATGCGTTCAGTTCTAAGGATGCAACAATTCATACTAAAAGAACTATTCAAATTTTGTGTTTTGAAAATGACTGCTAAAATTAACAGTCACCAATAATGTCATATTTAGAATCCTGATATTCATACTTATTGTACTGAATAATCAGGAAAGGAGGCCTACAGATCTTTCAGGGAAGCCTTCAGTATCAGTATTTTCTCTTAAGACAGAGGCCTTGACACATAAAACACACTGAAAGTACAATGTCATAACTGCATTGTAGGAAGACCATACCTCAGCAAGCTTCATTATGTTTGTATCCATGTGTCATAGCTGAATCCAGTGCTAACCCATGTAAAAAATGAGAAGAGTCTTTGTTCCAAAGTACTAATATTAAATCAAGAAGAATACTTTCAGTAGAACCTAAGAAGTATTGCTACAGTACGATCTACAGCATAAAAGTGAAATATTCTATGTTTATATAGTAGAACCTAATCAGAAAGAGTTTTTGAATGGCTAAAAAGAAAGATTAAAACAAAGTTAGCAGCACTAAATCAGAAAATAAGGCAGCTTTACTGAGTTAATTTCCCAGCACAACAACACAGTCACAGTCTCCTCTTCAAGCTGAGTGTTTTAATGTTGGTAATGTTTGCTCATCAAATGCTGCAAAGAACTCTGACTTAAAAGTAAAAATAGTAATAATAATTATTAAAAATATACATAACTGCTAACAGTGTGGAACCTGATCTGGACTTAGTCCAACTGTCTCTTGTTATTTACCTAACATTTTTCAAATTTCATATAACAAACTTAATTTTGAAACAGTATTATACTATTTTATTTGATTTCCTGCACTTGCCTTCTGACGAAGAAAATGAAAAATGAACCACTATTGAAAAAGATGGCAGGTATAGATAGATGATTACAAAGCAGCACATCAATCTCATTCCATCACAGTGAAGTAGTATGCACGGTGGGCATAACTGAAACCAATGAATAAAATATTTAATCTGAACACTGTGAAAAATGAGACAGAAGTAAAGAAGGCAGAGATTTTCCATAAACAAATGAGTGCACTTCCATAAATGCTCTTAAGGGGTTTTGTTCTGTAGTGGAAAAAAGGTTCTATAGCATTTATTATTAAAAGAATGAATATATATATATATTTGCATATGCAGTACAAGAAGAGAAAATAGAACATATTCAAGATTTTATCTTACTAGAAAACAGGATTCAATCAGTATCTAGAGTGAGATGTTCAGTAGTCATAAATGAACAGTTTCCATTGGCACATTAGAAAAACATTGAATTACTTTACCTCAGGATGTGGCCCCAAGCATTGAGCTCTAAGCAGGAAGATCTTAGAGGTTAAGAAACATTGAAGAGAAAGGTACTTCTTGTAACGTGGGATACTAGGGAATTATCTACTCATGAGAAGATCTTTCGCTACAATAGCAATCCACTCTAAGCAAAAGAGTTCAAAACCAATAAGTGGGAATTATCTGTTTGGAGAACCCAAGCAGTCACATACAATCTCGTAGCCGACACGAACATGGAAGCACAAGGCTCCAGCACAAAGGTGCAAACAGAGAGCTCACTTCATTATGGTGACCAGTGCTCTCCACCACTCTGATTTTAACAGAAGCTGAAAAGCTTACATGCTAGCATGGAAGAAGGCGGGTTTATATGTACATCTTCCCTGAACTTTTAACTCAGATTCTCTGCTCTTCACACTAGACCAATATTTTTACTCCAGTACCTCCTCTCTCATGACATTACTGACTGCAGTTCAGACAGAAGATGCATCTGACACCCAGCTTTACCAGGCAGAAAAAAAAAGAAAGAAAAAAAAAAAAAGACAGGGACTAGAGTTGTTCTGGAAGACATGAAAAGAAAACTCTCAAAAAGAAATACAGGATGTGTTCATCTGATATTTAGGATCAAGCTTAAGGGCAGCTCTCTACTATTCTGACCTCTTCAAGCCATCCTGCTACAACACAGTCTGCTTATGCCACAGACATTGTTAATACCCAAAGTAGAGTTCCAGTCCAGTTTAGCATGTGAACTACTTTATGGGCTAGTCTCTGACAAAGAGATGAAGAGGGATATGGAAGGATTGTGAGGCTGAAGCAGAAAACTGAAAAATCATTGGTGACAAAACTGCTACACTTAAGACCATTAAAATAAAGGGATTTTGAAATGTGGTAGGAAGTGGCAAACCGGTAGACAAGCAGCAGTTATATCAGTCTACTCAAGACAGACAGTGATAATTTACCTATGAGATGGACAGCAGCAAGACTACATCTTAGAATAAATCTCAAATCTACCTTGATTATCAGAATGGGAACTTTGTCACTATCACACAGTCAACTGGAATTGTGTGTTCTAATATATATATAACATTGGCACGTTTTGATAATCCATCCCACTGAAAATGTAACTCTCGAAAGTGTTTAGAAAATAATGTAGCTATGTTTTGTATGTGCTGTCCTATGGTGTCAAGGGTCATTGAATACCTGTCAGCAACGTGCCATATGTATAGCTCACACTGTCCTCTCCATAACAGCATAACATAATCAGAGGTAGATGGGGAATAGGAGCTCCAGGAAGCAGTTAACCATGATAATGACAAATAAAGAATGAAAAAAAAAGATTGGGTCAACTTTTTCCCCCAATTCATTTCACCTTCAAATTTAAATTTTACCCTCAATTTTCTTACAAGTTCATCCTACGTGCAAGCTGAACTATAAAAAAGAGCTGCTTTCTTATCAATACTGTGTAAACCCAAGAATATGCTTCCTCCTTTGCTTTAAAAAAAGGTCAAAATGATATCTTACTTAATATTTATATCTTGACTAACATATTTTTTTCCTCGGCTATCATAAACTATGCCAGATAGCAGACCAAATTGGGCTTAGGACCTTAGAAGAAGACCAGACTAATTTCAGAGCAAAGAATAAGTTAGAAAAAGCTAAAGATGGCTTTTAGATCCATTTGCAATTCCATAATCATGCTTTGCCTCATATCTCATCATTCAGCTCCTTGGAGTTATTTATAGCAGTTTCAGGGCTGTCCTAAATATGTAAAACTCATTACCTATAGCTACTCAAGATGTTCTGAGCATGCATTTTTTCAGCAGCTACATATTCCTGTTCTAATATCAGACATTAATATTGCCATATCATTGAGAAATACATACAAGTATCCTTAGCTAGACATTTCATCAGGTTTTTTTACCGTTGTTTAATGTTCTGATGCTGGTGCAAAGCAAAGTGCACATATTAAAAAGTCAGGAGCTACAGCAGTGGTAGAAATCACATTGTCATAATAAAGGCACAGAGTTGCATTCAGCTTCCTTCTATGGAATAGAGACCATTCTATCTGAAGTCAAGACCATTTTAATTTGTATAGTTGTATTTGTAATGTATATTTGTAATATTTGTAAAATATTTTTAATGTAAAAAAGTGAGAAATCTTTTTGTGGTTGCATTAATGAAACTACATTTCAAACAAAACTGAATTTTGGGACTCAGCAAGCTTTCCAATCCTATGTCCTAGTTTCAAGCGATTAGTCTGTAGACAGGAAAAGTGCTTGTAGAAAAAGTGTTTGACAGGAATCAGTGTTTGTAGACATAGTGTTATTTTCTTCATCAATGCTAAGAGCAGCAAATACTTCTTATGAAAGGTCTTGTTTCATTAATGCCTTCAAAGATAACGCAGCATCTTTAAACACTGCACCTCCACATCAGCTCTTTCAGTACCTTAAAAATACATTTAAAAAGAGCCATGTCTCAATTATCAGAAGTTGCAAAAGCCAGCTTTTTCCTTAATGACTTTTCTCCATGTAGCAGTTTATCATGTTTTGACTGATTTCTGGCTTAACTGCCTTTCTCTAGTAGGGAAAGCAAGCCTAAAGTCCTACTGACAGCAGAGTCTCTAGAGTCAGATTCTCCCAGTCTTGAAATGATACGGGAATCTTGGGTTTCATTTAAAAATAACTTTTTAACTTACACAATAACTTTTTAAATTTTATTCATTCAATAAAATAAATGATACTATTCAAGTGGTTCCTTGACCTATGCGTGCATTTACAGGAACAAGAAAGCGTAGTGCCTCATTACTCTTTCAAAAAAATTCATCCTAGTATCCAACCTGAATTTCCCCTGGCAATGATGAGTCCATCACTAGTTACCTGGGAGAAGATGCCAACTACAACATCCTTTCAGGTAGCTGTAGAGAGCGATAAGGTCTCCCATCAGCCTCTTCTTCTCCAGACTGAACAATCCCAGTTTTCTCAGCTGCTCCACATAAGACTTGTGCTGCAGATCCCTCACCAGCTTTGTTGCCCTTCTCTGGACATGCTCCAGGGACTCAACATCTTTCTTGTAATGAAGAGCCCAAAACTGAACACAGTACTCAATGTGTGGCCTTATCAGACCTGAGTACAGGAGATGATCATCTCCCTGTAGGCTACAATATTTCTTATACAAGCCAGGATGTCATCGGCCTTCTTGGCCATCTGGGCATTCTGTTGGCTTGTGATCACCAGAATCCTTTTCCTCCATAAGCTGGTCACTCATTGAAATGTGATCTGATTCCTGTTCAGCTTTTGAGTTGTGTAACATTGGGTGCATTGTAGACCTCAGATAAGTGCATGCACTCATATGAGGTGATGTATTTTGGAAGCAATTAGAGAGAGGCGGGTTTTCTCACTAACTACTCCCCAAACCATCTACTGCCTCTCTGGCTGCAGGAAGACTGAGAAGTTCTGACTCCTTATTTACCTACCTGTTTTGCATGTCTATCTGTAAGCAGTCTGTATGCCATACAGTCACCTATGGTTTGTAGAAAAATTGCTGTTCAGACCTCCGTGATTCACAGCAGGAGAAGGAAAATTCTTCCCAAGATAATGTATTTGGCATCCTGTCACTTATATCACACACTTCTGACAGAGATAGCCTATCTGCTGACTGCTCATAGGGAGACACAAAGTTGAAGTCAATGAATCTTTTGTATAGGAAACTGCAATTCATCATCCACCAAGATGATATGGAACAGCCCCTACCAACTGAAAATGTGATTTTCATTCAGGTGAAAGGATGCCCATTTCATCATTGTGTCAAGATATTTTTATTTTTTTTTTTAGAGACAGCAATGATAATTTAAAATAAGAATTGATTTCTGTCTTTAATAAAAAATTGATAAGGAAGAACATAGTCAAAGCAGTAACAATTATTAGAATTTTTTTCTGTTACTTTTTTTTTTTTTGAATGATGCAGCATTCCTTCTAGACCAAGGTCACAAGATTGACACAGTTTGCATACAGATACATCGCCCCTGTTCTTTCCACCTCACCAAGACAGTTCAAAAACCTTCACCTAAGATCCAATGGAGGAATCAATTTTGAAATAAGTAATGTACCATAAGACAAGGTATAACATTATTAAATGAGACTTGAAGTTCAGACTCAGAACTACAGCCTTTGGGCCACAGCGAATTTTTATTTTAGCGCAGTAACGACTTTTATCAGAACTCAATACACAGGAATGTGTCCTGGAGAGTGCACTGACAGCTATTTTCCTTCTGGGTGTAAGACAACCAAATGGCTTTGCAGAGGAACGTGTTCAAGTGTGTCACCGCAGACAACGTGTACACAGTAAACAGCATGACCTGTGTATGCCACCCTGGATCTCACACACATTTAAAGTTAAAAAAAAATATGTAGCTCTTGGTTTTGGTTTCATCTTGTGTTGCCTTTTTTTTTTTTTTCTTTTCTCTGAAAAGACCCTCATTACAGACTAGTCCTAGCATCAAGTCTGGGGATGCTCATTGCCTCTGAAGTGATAAATGGCCAATAAATAGCAGGGCTGGTTTCAGAGCCAGCAATCAATACAGACAGTGAAGTATGGTTTCAACAGCCATTCTGGTTCTTATCGGTGTGCACAGACAACGATTACACAAAAACTCTGATATTAGTGCATTATGTGGTTACCCCATCTCTGCTGGAGGACACTGCCCTTCATCAGTGTCACCGACAAATCAATTGGTCACTTAAGACGATGTCTGTAAGTGCTCATCTTGTCTCTTGCTTGAAATGTATTGCAACCATTTTTCCGTTAAGTTTCACATAAAAAGGATTTGCTGAAGCTGTGCAACTGGGATAAACCAAAGAACCCGATTTACTGAAATAGCTTAGAAATGGTTTAATATTGCATTGGTGTCAACAAAGCAGATTTTTTAAATTTCCTCTTGACAACAAAGGAAAAATATCCACACCAAAGCCACACATAAAGGGAATCTCTTTTTTAAAGTTTTCCTACCTGTCTAAAGGGGAAATAACATTCACCTGAAGGGCTTTGAGATCTACAAAAAAGACAATGCTATTAACTGTATTTTAAAAAGAAGTGACAACCAGTGCTATAAAATAAAGATATCTTCACCCTTGAAAACTTGAAAAACAGGAAAGAAAGGTGAAAAGAAATATAAAACTAATGAAATAATGTTTACTGTTTACCCAGAGTTTCAGTTTTCCCAGATCCAGTTTCCTGTTGACTCCTTAAGAAAAATTTCCATTCCTAGCATTGGCTTCTATTTCTGGAAAAGCTGAAGAACTCACAGCTCCGATTTAGCCTTCAGACTGTGACCAGAGATAACCAAAAGACCTGGTGTATTGGACTGGAAGCTGTAATTCCAGAGTGTCATCAGTAACACTCATTGCATATGTGATGGAGGACCAACACTCATAACAGCTGCTTCCTCAGTATGTATCAATTACACTTTTCACAGGCTAGAGCAATGGATGACAAAGTATGGAAATCCTCAGCAGAGATCACCACCCAGCTAAACTGCCATCGTACAACACTTCTCATCTGATAGCTCCCTCCACTAATTTGAATTGAGGCAGTGAAACTGACATATTGCCTTTCTTGCATTTATACTTTGACTTAAAAGTTTGAAGATACGTGGAAGGCAAGCTTTGCCTTCCATAAGCACAAGGCTGCACATCTACATTGATCACCACATCCCAGATGTACATTTCCCAGTCTATAGTTGATAACTATCTAATTCTATAGCAGGCTGTGTTTAAATCTCTCTCTTCTCAGATACCGTTCATCAAAGGCATTTTTCCCTTCAAGGGCAGCTTAGTCAAACTCTAGACACTCAATTGTCACATATATGTATGCAGGATTAACCTCAGAGACATTATCAGTGCTACATAACTATTCCATTCCTGTTCTGAGGATCATCAAACACAAGTGCATAATCCAAAAGATCTACTTGAGGGCAACAAAAACAGGAAGAGTTACAGGATAAAATGTCACATCTTGCTAAAGCACAGTCAGAGTGCTTACATTAAAGTAAAAAAAAAAAAAAAAAATAGCCAAAGGGTGAATTATGATATTAAAACTGTAGAAGAAATGGCTAGCAAAGAAGTTTTTGGAAATCATGAGATATTTAAAACTCTGTATAAAGGAAACGTGCTGTATTAATGGCTTTGTCATTTCCCACATGCACATAATAGTTCACACAGCCCAGAAAACATTTAGCTTTGCAATGTAATATCATCTTAGTAGTGATAGCATGTTCATCTTATCATTTTTACCGATGTCTACTGCATCATGGGAAACGTGCACCGTCTGGAGATCAGTCTGCCCAAACATGCATGTCTATACCTAGTTCTTCCATCCTATTTTCATGAGATCAGAAATTATCAGAACTGAAACAAGACAGCTCTAACTAGGATATCACACATTTAATAGTCAAACTGTCTATAACAACACTGTCTGCAGAGGTTGTAAGACATTTTGGCACAAAACATGGATTCTATTTTCATGAACTACAAAATGACCTGTACTGGAGCAGCTGAAAAAGCAAGATTTGTACTTCTTCAGCTTCACTGAGTTCACTATAAACTATTAAGCTTGTATGGCAGCAGCAGGAAAAAATATATATATATATTTCAGTAGAAAACTGCAGATTCCTTTGCTGATAGTCTTCCACAGCTGCCCATATTGGTCATTCATTTCTAAAAAGATAGTGCCATTTAAGATGCTACAATAGGCAATGAATATAAAGCAATTATATCTAAGGGGAAATCCATCCAAAAGCTAGCTAAAGATCTACTGCTACCTCTATTTCAGCTTCAACAGATTCTCTGTTTTCAACAACTTATCACTTTATTCCACAGATACTGAAATTAACTGTTTTCTTAGAGCAGTATATTCTATGGCAGATTCCCAGCACTATGCCTTAGCAGTAGCCATTAGGTTTCATTGGTTGACATAATTCAGAGCCCACACACACCAACCAAGGACTGAAAAACTACCCAGCCTAAATCCATCCTGCAAACAGGAAGGAGGAGTTGGTACTAATATTTTAAAAGTAATATCTTCACTTACTAGCTATTAAATCAACTTAAACAGCAGTGGAAATACAATTAAATACTCAAGATTCTTACATTCATTATATATATTTTTTCATATTTTGTCTTAAAATCATTGTTCCACAGTCACCTCACTACTTGACAAGCAACAACAAAACAAATAAGTTAATTAAATAAAAACTGTATTTGCTAAAAAAAAAAAAAAAAAAAAAAAAACCACCACACTAATCTTAAATTGTTCTTTTGATGTGAATAATTGTCAAGGCTGGGTGCTATTACAGACTGAAGGGTCACCTGAAGTTTTGTCCTTAGAGGAACCAAGCTCCAGTGAATCTTTTGAAGAAAATGAAGTGTTAATAACTACATAGTCTCTGTTATATATTATATCTAAGGGGAAGTCTCTAGATATTGAAATAAGCAGTGCATGTCTGCAAAGTCAAGCAAAGCAAAGGCAAACATTTCTATTGCACATTTCTTTAAAAAATAAAGAGACCTGAATCAATAAATTGCTGAAAAAATTACTATTTTGTACAAGCTGAAGGTCAGTGCAGGTCATTTCCACTAAAGCAAACAGAGTTTGTTAATTTAATCCAGCAGATTTGGCGTGGAAACCAAATAGGAATTTAATCAGAAGCAGAAGGCGGTGAACAACTCTGAAAATTGAATAATCATTGTGCCAGACAGTAAACATCATTATAAAAGAAAAAGAAGGAAAGAATAAAAGCGTCTGCTTTTCATGCTGTTCATTAACTTCTTCAAACAGGTGATAAATGATTTAAAACACTGAAAAGCAAAGACACTGTGTATAAGCTCAGCCGGTCAATAGTTTAGCACAACTGCTATGATGATACTAAGCTCCTTCTTCTCCTGTATTATACTTCTTTCTTTAAAAGCTGGCTCATTACTCCTCAAGAAGTAATATTGCTATTACTGTACTTTGAAAGATTCATTTACTTTCTCAGTCTACAGAATGAAAAAAATTTAAAAGGTTGAAATATGAGATCTGCTCCAAAAGTAATGTTTCCTATTTACTTCCATGGAAGCTACAACAGCTACAAACAATAACATTACTTGATAAAGCAAATTCGCAGCTACAAAACACTGTTTTTCCACATAGTCACCACCATTGGCTATCCATTTTTCCCAGTGGTGAACAAGAGCCTGCATGCTATGCTTGTAAATGCCTGTACCAACAACGGTGCCCCACTGCTGCTTTCACCACTGCTGAAATGCACCACCCACCATCTCACTGTGCTCACATCCTCTGTTTTGTGTGCAGAGACGTGCAGCAAATATCAGTGAATGTCAGTGAGTGTCATTCTTTCTAAATGGAGGAATTTGTTTCCACCCCTGTACCTCATACACCCTCACATGTCAGATGCCATTATGTCAGGCTGCCCCTCTGCTGTCATTTGTCATAGAATATTGGAAGGTTCAGCCTCTACTGCCATAACACCTCTGATATTGTGATAATAAAAGAGGCAGCAGTATTCAGAGCAGTCCTAATAATTATCTCGTTGTCATATTTTAAGATAAATTCTGCCCTTACTAAGTGGAAATTCAGATAAGATGAAGTAAAATAGTTCATGTCTTCCATTGACATAAGACTTAATCTTTGTGGTTTACAACAAAAATTCATAAAAATCAAAGTTATATTCTAAAATAAAATAAATCCTTTGTTGAAGTCACTCAAATGATCCTACATTCTGTAAAACCAAGTAAACCTGTAGAGACTTTTTACACTCTCTCAGTAGTTAATTTTCAGACCACTACAAACATAAAAGGAAAAAAATCTCTCTGAAAAATTTTTGGGGTAATCTTCAGCTTATTCTGAAAAACTCCATAGTTCAGCATTCACAGCATTTACATTGATACAATAATATTTTTGGAGAAGAGTTAGCTGTTTCTCCATAAGTGATGTTTCAGAATTTGCATAATATTCACTAATTCCAAATTTCCAGCAGTTATTGATCAAAATTTCTATCTTTCTTTCTTGGGAGAGAATTTTTTTTTTAATTCTAAATAGTAGAAATTCTGGATAGGAGGGAGGGAGAGAGGAAGGAAGAGAAAAAGGGGTAAGAGGAAGGAAGGCTCTATTTCTGTATTACGGGGAAACTCAGTACTCAATATATGTATTTTTTCCATTTCAGCTAAAAGGAATCTGAGACTAATAAAATAAGAGATTCTTGTCAAAAATTTTACATTAACTCTGGTAGTGTAGGGAAATATAAATAGTAAACAGATTCTGCTGGCCTGATCTTCTTCCACCATCCACGGGTTAAAAGGAAGCTAGGCAAATCCAATTTGAAGGCTAAAAAATTCCAGCCCTTCCTTAATTTAGTGCTTATATTCATCTGGATATGAGTTGCCAGTGACAAGAAATAAAACACGCTGAAATCATCTTTCATGATGCTCAAGGTATAAATCACCTCCTTCATCTGAAACTGTTTAAAGTACTGCAAGATTCTTGCTGCTTCACCACAGAAAAAAGATTCCTACTCAGCGCACTGCAAGTGTCCAACCAGCACACAGGATACAAGAAATACAACTGACATATTTAAGGATGTGAAGATAAATTTCAAGGCATTATTAATTCCTGCAAGTATAACTTCCATCTGCATGGTAGCAATATGCTGAGTTTTGTTCCCACAAATGAGTTCATTAAGAGATTGAGGTTGTGCTTACATCCTCTCATGCTGTAGTTCACAAAGAGGCTCAGCAGATCCACTGCTGGTGATGTGCAGAAAGGATCATATCATAGGCAGGAAGCATATCACAGATACCATCTGTCAGAGCAGATATCCCACAAATGATAGGCAGGATACAGCTACATTGTCATTGCAGTTCAGAACAGGAAAGTACTTTTGAAGCATATCTCATGATTATCCCACTTACCACACTCTAGCTATCACATCTGACTCATTCTGAAGCATATTAGCTAGGGTGCTTGGGCTGTTGAATTGGTCCATGGGATGAACAAAACCTGAAGCTCTGTATGGTCCTCAAATGTCAGGTGCTCAGCACCAACTGTACTGCCATGCGGATCCCCTCCTATCATCATGACACATGCAAACACATACAGCTAAAAAGCCCTGGCCCATTTGGGATGGACTTAGCTTGTAATCAATGGCTTTCTCTACAAATTCTGAAATTAACTTGCAATACTTCTTTTGGGCAAAGAGCATTTCTATCTGTAACGTTAGGTGCATTTTATTTACCAAAGTAATTTCTCCAGTGTAAACATGGTGTCAGAAAAGCGATTTTCTAAAACACTGAGATGTCAAAAACCTACCAGATTTCATTGGACACAGTAATTTGATCCAATGTGCTGTTCACAGCTTCCCATTAACAGCCATAATTGAGTTAGGCCTTTCCATTACAAAATGCAAAGGCAACTTCAACCTTAGCTCCAAGAGTATCTCTTATTAGCCAGAACAAGTTAAGAACTATGGCACTGCAAAAACACTATCTGTCAGTGTGGATGGCACTCCACTGGGAATTTTCAGCACTACCTGTATATAAAATTTTGTCAAACGCTTCACTCTATTTGCTGTTAAGATCTTATAAGTACTTCAAATTTTCAACAGAAGTTTTTCCTTAGACCTACAAGGCAGTGTGTAAGAATGTTTTTCAAGACATTAATCAGACGTAGAACAAAACAGCAAAGTGCAAAGTTTACACAATTCATTAGCATTTTTAAGGTTTTTTTTCTTCATATGCTCTTATCTTTGCTTCGGAAAGTTTGGTTCATTGGCTCAGCTGGACAACATTTGAAAGAATGTTCCTGACAAAAAATATTGCAAAAACAACATTAACTTTGAAAACTATTTTAGAAATAAATGATTCATATCTGATGAGCTGTGAAAAACTGGAAAGTTACAAAGAAAAAAAAAGGGGATGTAATGAATTTAACAGAAATGCCACATGCTCCTTTTTTAATGGTGCTGATATTTTAATCCTAGAATTTTCTTAGTTTGCAAGGTTCCAAATGTTGGCTGAGAAGTAAAAGCCTGCTAATTATTTGCTTTTAAAAGAATAACTTTAGTCCTTAGATCAGTAAACTTTATCAATCAATCCTTTTTAAAGGAAGGCTAGGAATATAAATAAATAATAGATTTTTAAGAATAATGTGATCATGCAAATAATGCTATATTATGGATCCCAGCCAATAAAGCAATCTCTTCATTTAATTTTGTGGATTGCAGTTCTCTTGCTGTATTCTAAATGTCAGTGTATTTTCTCACATTGTGTTTTCCTGAGGAGATCTAAGGCGTTGCTCATGAAAATGGAGTATTGGGTCACCTCTGTGTTGAACAGCATAGCAGAAGGCTAACATGGGCTGTGGGGATTAAAAGTTCAATGAAACAGGATCACCTTGGTGGGTCTTAAAGTCACAGCCCTTAGAAAACAAGAAAAGCATAAGTATGGCTGTGCAAATTATTACTTGCTACATGATTTGGAAATAATTTATTCAGAGATGCTACAATTCCACCACTTGTGGGCCTTTCCTATATGTTTCCTAAAAAGATAATGATATACTGATTTTTGTGCATACTACTTACAATTTAGTGAAAATAAAAATCTATTGAATTAATTCTTGTTCTGTGAAACTCAGAAAAATTAGAGTAGATATACTATGTACTTGTCTTTTCTCCTTCCTTGAAGAAATGGTAAGGGACTATTCTGCTTCAAATTCCCAGCAAATGCGGAACAGCAGTAACTCTCCTCAGAAGTGGGATCATAGACAACCAAAGACCAAGACAGATGATCATTGGCTTCATTAATTTAGAGCACTGACAAGTTTTCCAGGATATCATACAGTGAAGAGAAATATAAAGATGCCCCATATCTCAGACTGAAGGGATGGATTACAATTTGAATTTTCAGCAATCTTTTTGAAGATTATGTATATTCTGTGGGGAAAAAAAAAAAACTTATTTGGAGTCTCCAATATGTCTTTGGAGTTTGATGTTTTGTGTCCTCTTGCTGCCTTGAAGGTCGTTTGTTCTTACCTTTTTCAATACCGGATATCAAAATTTACAAACACAAAGAAAGCAAGAACTTTGGAAAAAGAAAGTCAAGCTCACACGTGAAAATAAGCAACAAGAAAAAAATCTACTGGAAGTGCACCTAAGAGAACAAAGAATGTGTATGTCGTTAATCTCTGCTTGCACAGCCAAACCTCCAAAGACAGGCAAACACTTGCAAGGTACGTCATTCAAGTTGCTATAATGAGTCACATCCCACTATTTAGTTCTTTCCAAAGATTTAGACAGACTCTTTCTAGTAAGGTAAGATAACACAGCCTACGTGTCATATATTAACTACAGAGAAAGTTAAAGTGACATCTACCTGCCCTCATCTCATGTCTCCCTAGTTCCAATTTTTTCTGTTTCTATCCAAAGGAAACTAAGGAGTACTGGCATTAGTTGGACTTTTGTGTGAGATTGTTCACACTATGATTAATTGATAGGCTGAATCACACGAATAAAAATGCAACCCTAAGAAGTTTTGAACAAGATTTTAGCTTCACACAGGAAGTTCTGTTAAAGTACAGATACACGCTCTACGTGGAAGTTCAATTAGAACAATACATTATTTTCATTTTGCATATAACCTTAGCTGTTCTACAGACCACTAAGTTCTACTTAATCCCAAATGTGAAAAGCATGAATTAATTAAGCAATATATTACAGTAACACAGATATTTCTGATACTACTTCTTAGGCTTTTATGGTAGAACAAGCATTTCCCTGCATTAATATCCACTGTTAATAACGGTATTTAGAAGAAATATATTTAAAGATTTAACAATTTATTTGAAGTAGCCAGGTAAAATGAGCAGCTATTCTCATAATACCATCTAATGGGCTGTACTAATCATGTGGATAGTGTCCCCCTTTTCCCCATGGAAGTTTAAACAGAATACAGAATTGGTTCAGGAACTGGACAAAATCATTTTGAAGTTATCAATCCTGATTATTGTATTGCTTAGAATGAAACTTTGACCTACTCAAGCAAATCCACAATTACCTGCCAATGCTACCAGCAGGATTCAGAAACGGTGCACAGGATTTGTCAACATTAGCATGTGCCTCTATATTAGCTTCTCCTTTCAGTATACAAGAAAGAATTCCAGATTCAGAAGGTATTGCCTTGCTCCTGAACATGCCATTTCCAGTGAAGCTGCACTTTCAACTTCTAACATTATCTGTGCAGAAACAACTGCTGAAATGTTAGTATACAGTAACAGAAATTTGATATTGTATAGCTTTGCAAAGTTTGACCCTGTTTTTCTGGAAGCAAAATGGCTATAAATTGGATAAAATGGAAATGTAAAGATAATATATGCTGCCGAAAACATTCTCTGGTCATTTTAAATCCAGTTAAGACTCCCAGAGTTCTTTGAGAGAGGTATACAACTTTTAAATATCTCTTGTCCTATAAGAAGTATTGCACAATAACAAAAAGAAAATAGAAGGAAATAATAATTGTGAATACACGAATGAGAAAAAAATGAAGCTACCAAATAAATGGAAATTATGAAGGAAATCTGGAAACAAACAGAAGGAGGTTACAAAAGCTCTGGTTATTGCACTATGTAAGTGAGCACAGTTATGAAAATAGACATCCTTATGAAACTTATTTACCTCCCAGTCACTTTTCTGAGATGATCCTATATGAAAAACAAATATGTACTGAATGCAACAATTAGAGACTGATGTGCATCCACCCCTGCTTGATGGGCTGTTGTGTCTAAGATCTTACAGAATGCTTTATAATGACATCATTTATAGCTGAAAAACTTCATCTTTCTTCTCATAAACTTTTTAATTTCTAATTGCTTTCCTGTGTTGTTCCTTTGATTAACTATTTCAAATAATTAATTTAGTCACCATTTTCTAGTGCAGACAACATAGTAATTCTTTCCTCATTTTCTATCCAGTTTACTGCAATATGCAATATTTAATGAAGGCCAGCATTTCTTGATAAATATCTTTCCAATTTCCTTTCAACTTAACAAGCAGCACTTCAAAGCCTTCCTCTCAACCTGTACACCCAAACCTTTTTGCATATCTTAGGAGAAAGCTATAAAATATATTTTCAGTGCAGAAGATTTTCTTCCTTACTTTGCTGTAAACAAGTTTTTTCTACATTTATCATCTTTTATACTAATTGTGCTCCCCACCTTTTCCTGAAGTGTTTTTTTTGTTGTTTTTTTAATTATTATTTCAGGCTTAATTTATCTAATTATTTAATATACATTGTGGCATATGCAATTATGACTATATTCTCAATCCTAGTTCCCTTGGTGGCTATTTTTATATTTTGTTCAGATACACTTTAGATAGACGGAAATAATTACACATGGCATCTTTCTGAAGCTTGTTTGCTTTGTCCTTCTTATCTGAAATAAAAGTTACCCCAATATCAGGAAGCTGTGATAGGATATCAATATGACTATGTTTTATGGAGATACCTTGAAGTTCTAGAAAAGATCCAGGTTGATGTTTTACAGAAAAGGTCAATATGCAAGTAGATCCAGCATCTTTGTTTAAGAACAAAGTGATCCAATTTTCTGCACCCAGCTGCACAGTGTAGGTGTTTCAGCACTGGACAGAGTTCCTATTTCTGAAGAGCAGTTTCACAGAGAGATATAACTGGGGAAAGAACCCAAGAGGACCTGATGGACTCTAGTGATTTCTACCAGCCAACAACTGCTTTGGGAGCTGTATTTTAAATCCAATGGTACAGCTAATATCCATTTATAAATTCTTATTTCATATAGAAGCAATGTAAACAACATAAGAGACTCTTGAATTCTATTCTAGCAGCCACACTTCCAACTGAAAACTCAAACAAAGTAGGCATTCATCAGAACTGACATTGAAATTACCACCACTTACATTTATTATTTGAGGAACAGTCTAGCACTAGATATATCACACATATCTCAATCCACCCAAGTATAAGAGAATTCCATTTAATAATATTAGAAAAAAAACACACTAGTTTTGATTTAGTAAGATCATACTTCAGCCCTATGCCGTTTCTTTTCAACTACTTCATCAGTGACACAGAATCTAAAAATTCTCTAAGCCCAGTGCAAAATTCCTATGCTCGTTTTAGCTTTCTCTCTAAGGCTTTTCACTCATCTGAGTACTGTTGTGTATCACATACATCACATCCAAAACAGCAAAAGTAAACAATATCCCTGTAAAGGAATCAAGCTATTTCTTTTATAAAAGAGGAAGGATTATTTGAAACAAGGCAGAATTAAAAATAATTATTATTACTGGTATCTCAGAGGAGGAAAAGAAATATCTTTACTGCCTATCTATTTTAGACCACAATGTCCATGTGATTACAGAGTTATCCTTCTGCTTGTTATTCTAACAGTACTCTCTGGTGTCACTTTCTGAAAGTCTCATAAAA
Organism: Lagopus leucura; assembly: GCF_019238085.1. Classification (NCBI taxonomy): domain Eukaryota; kingdom Metazoa; phylum Chordata; class Aves; order Galliformes; family Phasianidae; genus Lagopus; species Lagopus leucura. The sequence goes on along the minus strand of NW_024962334.1, from coordinate 29,643,661 downwards.
CTGAATAAAGCTGATTTGCTATGAAATAATTATGATATACTCATGATAAAGATCCCATGATAAAGCAGATTATCACACACTAAGTTTCGTAATTTACTGTTATTCTGATTCTGCCATAACTTATCATACTTGTAAATATTTTCATTTCAATTATTTTCTCATTCAATTCCATTGTAAAGCATCCTTTCTCTTTTAAAATCCCTCTCATTTGTTTGCTAGCTTACATTTCATGAATGCCAACTGAAGGGTATAAAAATGATACAATAATTTTATACTGTTATTTGTTGAGTCCATTGGGCTTACAACTTCCTGACAACCTTATTAATTACAGTCTCTGTTTCTTGCAATCTGTGTAGTACAAGATAATGCCTTATTTTCCTGATGTAAAGGCACTTTTTTTTTTTTTTTTAAACACAACCTGCTCAGACAAGCTAGTTTCAGATCTTTGTATATCTCTGGAATCTCATCATATTCTTCATTCTGGATCAGCACATTTTCTTTATGGCCTCTCTATTCTTTGATTTAACTTTCAGAAACACTTTAGTTTCATACAGTCATAATTAGAATCTGAGATAGTCTTTTCAGATGTTCCTTGGCAAACTACTTACAATTAGCTACCTTCTTTTCATGACTTTTTTTTCTTTTCTAACTCTCCTAGTATTTCCCCCATTCTTTTCTCCCCATTCACCATTTGCCACTATCTGTCTAATCAGCTCTCATTAGCAGCATATTCATTGTTCAGTTTTAGAACTATGTTCAGGATTCAGTCTCATACACCCATCCCCATCTCTCATACAAAAATTGAAAACTTTGTTGTAGGCACGAAGTTTCTTAATTTATATTTCTTTTTCTATATCTTTCTTTTTATATAAGATAGGCTGTCATGTGGATCTATAGCAGAAGAAAAAATAAATAGATCTTATCTGCGGGAGGAAGGAAATCCACTTTTGTATCAGAGTTTCTCTGCTATTGTCTGTTGGTTGTTCCACCGTATTAATTTTCAGTCACTATCACGTATTACTAAATGAACTAGCCAGAGAAAAGCAAGGCAGAAACAGGGGAATATAATACAGTAGGCCTGGTTTTATTAAGGATCTGTTACATTACTAATATAACCCGAAGGAGGAAGACTTATGACTATAGAGCTCCACATACCTAAATGATAGAAGACCTCACTGCCCATTAAAAGCAAGGTTTTAATCCCATTCTTTTCCCAGTAATATACATATGGTGTTGAATAGTAGGTGTTGAAGACATTCACAGCTGAAGTATATCTACAAAGCCATGTTATCTAATTTTCAGGCTTTAAATGCACACTGCTACAATGCCCTGACAGGTTTTCCTTGCTCTCCTCCAAAATGTGTGGAACAGATAGCATAGAAACACCCATCTTCTGTCTCTCCCTGTGCTGTTGGAGTCCTTTCATGCCTGCTGGGATGGTGTGCGTACACGTAGCAGGTTTCTGCTGTGAAAGAAAGTGCCTCTAATTCAGAGTTCACACGGTCATCGCTTTTCTCTTTAGCTGGATTTCACTTGGGTCTATTATAAGGGATTGAGGAAGACAAAAAAAATAATCCAAAGGGAAGAGTAATTTTTAGAAAGGTGGAATAAAGGGCTTCTCCGTTGTGACTTAGGAAAATGCTGAGGCTTTTCTGAGTTTTGAAATACTGACCTAATTGCTGTGGAAACTTCCTCAATTGAACAAGTAATTATTTCACTGCTTAGCCTGAAATTTAGGAATCTTACGAGCGAACTGCAAAAGAAGAGACTATTTATAATGGAACAACTCTATTTATAAGGATGAATTTGTTTGCACAACAGTCCAACAATACACCAAAAAAGTAATGGTATGCACAGAAACTAGAGAGCTTGTGAAACAGCATGTAGCTGTTGCTATAACAGTGAGTTAGGGCTGCTGGAGCTGTACTTGGTCTTGAAGTGGGGAAGGAAGCAGATAAGACAGAACTATAACCTGAGATCTTTAGTTCCCAGGCCATCACAGAAGACAGTAGGTGGCATGAGAGAGACTTAAAGATATTGATGGACAATTTGGAAGGAGAAAAAAAATGAAGTCTATTTATAACAGAATTGGCTTTGAGTGTTTTGAATTGCCTAGATAATAGAATATTTCAATTAATCTATAAGCCGTGTCATACAAATGAAAATCCTTTCTTATTCACTGTCATTTACTTACATCTACCTTCTTTATGCAGGTTTAACTAACTCAGCCCATCTTACCTCTTAGGTTCAGCAAAACCACATGCCTTGGTAGCTGACAACATAGGAATTATTCGAATCTTGGATCTCCTCTGCTCAGAGTTAAATATGTTTTTCTCTGCTTCTTGCAACAGGACTAACTTGATAATAAATGCTAGGACAAAGAATAGGCTACTCAAAAGAGACAAGATTTATTTGCCTACAGGAATCCCACTGAGACAAAAAGCTTTGCAGTCAAATCCATTTTATCTTACTGGTATTTCATCTTTCCTTGTAGTTTGTAGCTGGTTTTGTATGTATATTTATAAATGTCATTTGTACAGCTCTTGCAACTGTCTGAGCAGTTCACATGGAATTTATTCTAAAAAGAGTGAACTCATATTACATATTTTCCATAATCTTAGGAAAAATATTGTATGCATACTATCAAGTGGTCACTATGTCCACAAATCTGAACTTAGAAGTATTATAAAAGTACTATGCAGTATCTGTCATCTATTTTCAAAATACTGTATTCGTGTCCTGTTCAGGTCATGTTTTCACTAAAATTTCTTTATCTATCTCCTTCTTTCTCACAATGTCAAAGGGTTGTCAACACTTCCATTTATTAAATATTTTCAGTCTTTGTTGTTTGCTTTTTTACATCAAATCAAACAAATTGTGTCAACATGAGAAAAAAGTATTAATCATGAGAACAGAAGAAAGCACTCTGAGATTGGATGCTTGCATATTAATTAATACAACACATGCTAAAACAAACAAAAAACATCATAGGCCAAATAAAGTCAGAAAGCAAAGAATGCAGAGTAAAGAAGAGGGGAAGAAAATAAAGAAAAGGGGAGGGAAGAAGGACATGGATTGAAGACCAGCTGTTTGCCACAAGTCTCCCACAACAAAATTTAACTATTTAACTGATTTAAGTGGGCTAAGACTCCTCAGCAATTGCTACTCATTCGTTTTTCCTCTTTCTCAGCTCCCACAAACACCAAAAACTTAATTACCTCCCCTAAGCTGTACAGAGGCACCATTTGTTAAGGCCAACAAGCTGCATTATTACTCCACTGTCTTTGAAGGACAGGGCAAAAAAACCCATATGATATTTATTACTCTCTACTTTCAACATCAGTCAACAGGTTCAGCTTTCATTTCACAAGGCCTTTGAAGTGGCCAATACATTAAAATATTATTTCTATTAAATGTGATACATATGACAGTCAAATATTGCTCCTATAATATCATACACTGCTCTTTTTTATTGAGTCAGATATTGCTGATTCTTGTTACATTGTTAAACTCTGTGTCTATGTATACATCTGCAGATGCTGATCTGTGTCAACTGCATAATCCATATATATATCTAAATAATTTTGTAATACTTGTCATTGGGATCTACTACTATGTAGTTGGCACTGTATATATAGTATATCACTTTCAGTAAGGAGTTGGTTATTTCAAAGGCATAAATATTTTGGTGATGAATGTGTAATATCTAAATATACATTGCCTTATTTCTGTACATGCTAGACTTCTTGGCAGATCAAGATAGGTAGAATCCAGACCTCATTCACTATGTCTTGAGGTATTTCTGGAGATGTATATCATGTGCATGGCAGCCAATCTTTTCTCCACCTTCCCCTTCAGTTTTTGACTTGATGTTCACTTGACCTGGGATATTTACATGAGATGAAACAAAGCAATGCTGATAAAGTAATCTGGCTTTTATCTGGCTTCAAATGAAGACTGCACATACTCTGATATTAGAAGTCCAGAACTGCAGCACAAATTATGAGGCTCAAGCATATAGGCATTGCATTTGTGATAGAAATCAGACACAACATAGTCTGGCTTATGGAAAAATATTGAATGCTATTCCCACAACTTTAGAAGCCCAGTACTGTCAGACAGGCAAATAAGCTTAAGGAGGCTGTTATCAGGTTTAAGGGTAGCCCTGAGTTTCCAAAATTCCAAAGGAATATCCCTGAGTTCTCAGAATTCCATTAGAAACATTTGTCTCTGTCTTTATTTTCTTAAAGAGCCTAAGAAGCCGCTTTCATTTACCCAGCCCTCAGTTAGTACTTGGTGCAGCAATGGCATTGGGCTAGCTATTTACATTTCTTAACATTAATAGTCTATATATTTCAATGTCATTGGCTAAACCAAAAGCAAAGAGTTTCTGCAAGATTCAGGCAAATATGCATGTGGTTTTCAATGAATTCTCAAAATAAAGTCTTTATGGGTTTTAGAACTACCACATCCTCTGCATAAAACTTTTTGTTCATTTGTTGCATACAGTTCAATATATAGAACACAACAGTTTCCTTTCCCTGTGTTGCCCTTACTAGTACTTCCAGCAGTATGCTGAAGAACAGCAAATATTGCTCCTCTTTAATGAGAGCGATTCTGAAATATAGTTTTCTATTGATTCCCTTAATGAGGGGTTAGTATAGAACAATTTAACCTGATTCTCAAAGTGAACACTGAATCTTCTTATTTCAAGAATTAGAAAAAAATATCCCAAGTAATCCTATCCTTTTTCACTTTCAAAACTATCCTTTTTACATTCAAAGTGTTAAGCTGCAACACTACAAACATTCCATCAAGGACTATTATGACTTCATGAGCTGTCTGCTTCTTGCCAAAATTGAATAAATCTGACCTGATTTATGTGTCTAAGTAGAGTAATAAGAGTTTGGGTTTTTTCAGCCCACAAGGCAAGAGCTCCAGAAAGCTCACAGGTACCTTCCAAACTTCTGTGCGTTCTTAGTTTTTCCAATTCTTGTAGTAAAGTCTGGTTTTGCTTACCAAACTTGGTCTTTGAAGTGGCCCAATGGTTAATTCTAGCAAATGGATTGATTTTTTTTTTTTGCATTACCATTTACTCATCGTTAGTATTTTTTAGCAATATCCTTCACCCATAATTCAATAATTTTTTTCTTATTAAAAATTAATAGGCTGACAAAAAGTAAGGCTAAGTCTTCTGACTCCACAGAGACATTCACAAATAATTTGAAGACTGCAAAATCTTTGTGTCCTGTGTTTGTGACGAGAGTAAATCAAAGGCTCTTCTTTGGAGGGGGGACAGGAAGATGCACAAAATAAAGGTTGAAAGCTACAGTCAAATTGAGATCTGATTTAGTCTTCATGGCAGTACAAATCTCTAAACAGTCTTATTTGAAGATACAGATAGTCAGATAGTATAGCTATTGTAACTTGGCTCCACCTCAATCCAAATGATCCTGAAGCCAAGTAGACCACATGAAATAGTCTTGAAGGAAGTCACTGTTCCACATATCACTATCAATGAGGTATCTCCATGGCCTCCTGCCTTTAGGAAGGTTGCTCACTGGATCAACTTCTACATTTAACAGCCTGAATACCAACACTCCTAGCCTGCAAGGAAAGCACTTCTGTTTCTTAAAAAAAAAAAAAAATTCAGTGCAGATTTTCCCGATAGCTGTTTCACCTAGATTTTTGCTTTCAAAGAGATTATAAATCTCCACATTCCCAGTATGATCCAAACTACCCCTAATGGAAATATTAAATATTAAAACAGTATGAAAGTTAGCTCATGAAGATAGAGATCAAACAGATCAAACAATAAATTACAAGTTTGAAGAGTGGTTTGCAAAGAGCAAATAAATTTAAAAATGCATCTCTATATTTTACCAGCAAAATAGTTTATCCAAAGGTGAACAACACATAACAGTTAGCAAAACCTCCTGTTGCAAAAGCCATAGGTGCAGAACTCATCGAATTACTCCATCTGCTGGGTGATCCCCTCCAATCCTGGATGCTTTTTCTTAGGCTGTGTATTCCTGTTCTTTTTTAATGTAAATGAAATATTCAAAGCTTGATCAGTGTCCTTTCAAAGCAAATGAAATATTCAGGGCGCCTTTGATATTCAAAGTACTTCCTGGAATCATGACTCCTTTTCTCTCCCCATTTCCAGTTTAAGACGACCTTTATATTGCAATCTTAACATATTCTTCCTTCCACAGAACAAAGATGACAAACGTTAACACTTTCTTTGCTTTGCTATCCTTCCTATTCATAAAAAGTACAAATAATACAACAGTCTGGTGAGCTTATGATTTCTGGTGTGTTATTGGTGTACAAAGAACATTCATGACACATTAGAAAAACAGATGTTCTACTCTATAACAGAATTCTCAGATTTTGTGGTTGTCTTCATAGTTTACCTCAATATGCATCCTACCCTTCATACATCCTACCCCTTCTACTCAATAAGTTTCTCTAGATCATAAAGCTCCTATGTTTAAAAAAAAAAAAAACGCTGTAGCAAATTTAACTTCTTAATTAGTCTGTGAATTCCTATACCTTATATTTCTAGTCAAGCTCTTCCAATACTCATTTAGGGTTGCCCTACTATTCTTGATTCATCTGCAGGTACAACATTTTCTGTATAGCCTCCTCTCCTTCATTTTTCATATGCTTTTCTGAAAAGCAACACTGCCTCCATATGCATCTCTGTTCTCCTAGGTTTTAAGTTAGCTTTTGGAGGTGGCATTCCAAATCCAAATGTTCCTCTGAAGCACCCATTTTGGGATAATTTTCATCCGGTGGAATATGTATCCACTCATCTTCACTGACTCTTCTCTTCATTAAGAGAAGAGTTCTTGCCTCCAGTTCTTGCCTCCAGTTCTTGCCTCATCCTTTCCAGCCCATATAATCAAAGAAGGGAGCAATCCAGTCCACTTCAGGTGGGCTGAATACTCTGATTGTTGGGTTTACTGCTGGGACCTTGTATAATCAATGAAAATAACAACGTTATAATTGCAAAATAAACAAGAGAGTTTGGCAAAGCAGATTACAATAACAAAAAGACAATAGATAGAATGCTTACCCACACCCTGGGCTCCTTGCAAAACTCCAGAGTAGGGGATCTCCAGAAGAGATCCTTCCCCACTGGTAGCGAGCTCTTAAATGGGTCTAGGAGAGGTGCAGCCAGGCTCCCCCCCTTCCGGCAGCACAGGAGAATTGCCTTCACCTGTGCTCCTGTGGCTGACTCAGTGCTCGCCGCAGGTGGTCAATCAGAGGTTCAGGCCATGATTCAGCAGTTCCCATACACAGCTTGTCTGCCAAACCTTTGGTATAGGCTAATCCTAATCAGCTTTTTTTTCTTTCATTAACATCCGTTTACCATCAGGAACCGAAGGTAGGAAGTCTGCCTCACACTATCTATCAAACCATTTTCGCAGTCATAACAAAGTCCCAAAATACAGACAGCAAACAAATCACACAAACTCTGATTCACCTTCTTCTTAGGAACAAAAACTTACTCTGCACCAACCCCAAAGTGCATTCCAGGCAGGCAAGCTCTTGCTCTTTTGTGGAGTCTGTGCACAATAAGCCATGAGTAAACAGGCAGAAATGTGAACACTGGCATACTAATAAAGAAGAGTTTGGAGACAAACTTATCTTGTTTAACAGAAATTACACTTCAGCACAAACGTTGTGAATCTACTGGCATTGGGATTATCTATTACGACATGTCAGTATGCCCACATTTAACTTAGTTATACTTCTGTTCTACTCACAACGTTGAGATAAAACATTAGGAAATAAAAATATAATTTTAAAGAATTGAGAAAACCAGAAAGTCTAATTTACCATATTAAATAATCATGTTGTTTTATTTGGTTCGACTTTGTGTTTTTCTTTTTTGTTTTGTTTTGCTGGGGTGTTTGTTTCTTATTTTTATTTAATTAAAGTCATCTATTACTGAATCACTTCTCTATAGTAAAAACCTACTGGCATAGAGCTACTTTACAAGTGAATTCCTTGGGACAAGTACAGTCCTTGTCCTTTGATTATGCAAACTGAAGAACAGTCAAAGTGCCCTTCATCTGTCTTCCTATGTGCGTTTCCAATTTCTTTCAGAAGAAACCGGGTCACTGACAGTGAGGAGCTAGAAGGCTCAGAGAGGGGGATAACTCAAGAGACCAAATAGGAACGTTCAAGTTTCAGTTTATCGTGACATCCAGATCGAATGATGACATCCAGCCAGAATGAAAAACTGACAAAGGATCAAGAAGCATTCCTGAGTCTCACAGGCCACATATATCCTAGTTTATGTGAGACATCGAGGGTATGAAGTAGGAAGATCAAGGCTGTAATTAGGAAAAACCCTTTTGTGATCTGCTTTGTTTCCCTGGAATTTCAATCCTTGCAGGTCTGTACTGTTCTACTGGAAAGGTAAAATGCAGGAAGTAAAAATATTTGCAGATGTTAATCATATTTATGCAAGCTAACAAGCAGAGTTGCCATTCTGGAAGTTCTAACTAGTCAAGGAAGACAACTGCTCAACTGCAGACAGACAGGTAAACTGCCAACAGTTATCTGCTTCACTAATAAAAAGGCAGAGAATTAAATTAAATGCACTTGGGCTTGAGACAGCATAAAGGATTGTCTTAATGAATGCATAGGTTTTCTTGACATTAATTACACAAACAACTTCAATGCTATTCTTAACCCCATCTCAACCAGACAGCAAGATATCAAGCAAGCAAGATATCAAGTGTCTCCCTGTATTTCTCTGCTGCTTTTGCATGCAAGCTTTGTAAGAGCTCCCTTTTCAAGGCATGCTTGTTGCTATGACTGTTCGAAAGACTGCCTCAGCTAAGAGTCATTATACATTTCTATGGGTTTCATCAGAGGAACTGGGTTCAAAACGACACAAAGACAAGTGATCCAGCACATAGGTAAGGTCTAGCCATGAACTTCATGAGCATTCTTTAACAGTGGTTTATGAGGTTAAGACCAACATTCATATATGGAAGATCTGGCTCTGCTTCTCTACAGAGAGATCCAAGCCATGGATCACTTTACTCCAGGGAACAAATGAAGCCAGAGCATGGATAAGAAATGGAATCAATGTCTCCACATAAATCAATGAAGGAAAAATTAAAAATGCTTTCAGATTTTGCAAGGCACAGAGAAGAGTAAGACAATCATTTACATTGCCTTGGAATTAATACCCTTAGCATACAGCTACAGTAGTGCAACAAAATATAGTTTTTATGTCTGTTAGCACAAGCTTGAGTACAGCTCAAGGACTCAAGCAGTTAAAAGTTCCTGATAGCCATGATCAGTGTGCAAGAGAGTGCTCCTTATCAGGAAAAGAAAACCTTACATTTCTATTCACCAAAGAAGGGATAAAGGAAAACATCATGGGAAAGGACTATGAGAAACTGGGAAGATAGAAGAGACATGGTGTAATTACATAGGAATTTGATACACTGTCTTCCACAGGTATTAGTATTTATTTTGTCTATTACAACCAGTCTACATTTCAAGCACATGACAACTTGCTGAAATCTTACTGTAAGACTCAAATGTTCTATGTAATTCCACCAGCAAAATTATGTAGAAATAATCTCTCTGCAAGAAAAGCTCCTACTAGCCTGAAAAGAACATAATAAATTTGTATGATAATACCCTTAGCAAACCTCTGCAGTTCTCATGAGAAGCAGCATGCAGAATTACAGACATAGATATAAAGGGAATGTTAAATATAAAGACAATACCATGTAAATTCTTCATTGCAATCACTGTTCTGATCACTTCTAATAAAACGTCCCTGGTCAACCTATTGAAGAAAATATTTGAGATACAAAGGTATATTTACAGTATTTTTAATTTTTTTTTTTTTAATTTTCAGAATTGATTGAAAACACCATTAATAAGTCAAATGAAAATAATGCCGTTACATTCTGAAAAGACAATCAAGTAGATTCTATGTGATTGAGGTAATATTATATTCTTGGAAAAGTCAGTATCTCTGACCTTGTGAGGTGATCATCTTCTGCATATTCGACACTGATATGTCTGTGCGTCACCAGTCCATCTGTCCATGACTAGAGGGGAGGATTCAAGCAGTTCAGCCTAAATGAGTCTCATTGCATCAGTGTGAACTCATCAGTTAACTTACTCAAATCCAGATTAACAAGCAGCACCCCCATGTCCATTTCTTCCACATAGTCTTCCAGCCACTACCCCAAGCCTGTAGCATTTCCTAGGATTATTGCAGACAAAGTGCAGGGCTCAGCACTTGATTGTGCTGAACTTCATTGCATTGGACTCAGCCCAGCGATCCAGTCTGTCCAGTTATCTCTGCAGGGCCTTTCTACTCTTGGCAGGTCTGTACTTCCTCCCAGCCCAGTGTCATCTGCAAACTTACTGAGGGTAAATTCAATCCCCTCATTCAGGTCACTGATAAAGACATTGAACAGAACAGGCCCCAATACTGACCCCTGGGGAATACCACTCATGGCAAGCTGCTAGCTGGATTTAACTCCATTCACCACCACTCTCTGGGCTTGGCCATCCAGGCAGATCTTTACCCAGAAAGGAGTGTACCTGCTCAAGCAACATGCTGCTAGCTTCTCCAGAAGAATACTGTAGGAGACAGTAGAGTGACACAGTCTGAGAGGAAGGTGATTTCAGCAAAAGAGGTGTAGAAGAACACAAATTCACTTTGTTGTAATTGGCACGAAATTGAGTAGTTCAGTGGCTTTTCTTTCTTGTCTGAGTTGGTTTGCCTATTTGAGCATACCTTATAACCTCCAAATACTGTCTTGTCATCAGCACAGCATCAATCATCATGCTCATTTCAAAACAGTGTAACTAATTGTCTGACACCAAATTACCAGGTTTTGCAAAAAGCTGTTGTCCAGGTATTGAAGTTTACTGAAGAAATAAAAGCACTTCAGAACTACTACATGATAAAGCATTTTAGTACTTGTATAGTTTTCCTATTTCCTCTTAGGTAGAATCCTTTTATAACACCTTTCCCTACTGCAGTTCTTTAATCTAAAATTGATTTCATCATCAAAAAATGTGGCCTAATTGCACAAAAGGCTCCTTAGTGCAATGAACATTTAGTAGTATTCAGTGTAAGTGATTCAGTCTCAAAACAGCAGATGTCAACAGTCTGTAGATTTCAGATACACAAATCAACGACACCATCTGAAAATTAAGAACTCAATTTATGATAGCTTTAACAACTAACAAGGGCTTGGTTGGTATTTTGAGCAATATGCATTTGAAAAGAACACATTACTTCTTATGTTCAATATTCAACTCTTATGAGTTGAATATTCTTTTTGTTTTTTTTCCTTACCACCACTCCCACAGCATAAGGAGCAGAAAGTTTTCAACAGGAGGAAAGGTGAAGCCTGCTTTAGACTCTTGGATTAAAGCCTTATACCAAATGTCTAAGAAGGGGACAGAAGAAAAAATTGGATGAAAGTGATTAGTTGCTGTTTAAAGCAACATGAAATGTTATTAAAATTTGGATGTCTTGAAAAAGAATAAACATAGCTCTTTTTTCCAAAGAAGAATCCAGCTAAGATAATCCTTTTATTAAGTACCTTCTTAGCATTAAGTGTTTGTAATTGGCAGCTCTGAACTGTTCTTCATACCCCCTCCCCTCTACTCTCTATATGCTCTCTTCTTGGTTACAACATTATTGGCTGCTAATTTTATTTTTGTCCTCTGATAATGCGCAAGAGTTATTGTGAAACTAACGTGAACATACTGTGAGTTTAATGTGCATCTCTTGCTGTTATTAGACGGCTGCAGGGCAGGCCTGCTTTGGTTTACTAGATGGGTATGTTTTATTATATAACAAACAAAACCAATGCTGACAGCAGATTTAAATTAATATCCAAGTTATGAATAGAATAAACCTCAGTCAATATTTTTCCAACTGCAAAAGAAAGCAGAAAACATTCCCTAAATACCTTTGAGAGGGAAATAAAGAAAATGAACTAAGGAGGATGACCAGAAAAAAGAGATCTGATACACAACAAGACAATCTAAGCCATCAGTCCTTTGCATAACAGGAGTTAGAGAGAGATAAAATACATTACCCAAAAATTTATTCAAATCAACCATTATCCAGAGATTCTCTGTGTCTCACTTTGAAACTTAACAGACACTGATAGCATTACCATTCCCTGATCGGGCTCCAGCTATTCCATAAAAGCTACATTTTGTTTGCAAATTCTCTGTGCTTTCAAGTTCTCAGTCCCAGGCACAGTTTACAGCACAGGCCAAACTCCTTATCAAGGTTAGATGCAGGCATGAAACTACTCAGCCCCCAGCACTGCAGTTTGCACAGATGAGAAAAACAGGCATGCTGGCCAAATGGACTGTATCAGCAAAGTAAAAAGGCAGCCAGTGCTGATTCTTGACATTACTGATGCTAATAATGCCTGTGTGGTAGCAAGGCAACTTTTGTCCTCAGCACAAGTTATGATCTATTCCAAGGAAAGCTGTATCTGAAATGCTAAGAAAATTCTTAGTGCCAAGTGTGGTATTACTCTATGCTAACGGAGCTTCTAAATATTTTGAAAAAAATCAGGAAACTCATGTGGGATTTAAAGAATTGTTTTAGGTTACTAGCTTTGAAGTATTTATACTAATATAAATGGAAATAAATGGACTATGTTTCTTGAGTAGGATTAAGAACAACTGAGGCCCAATCCCCAAAGAAATTCACTAAAATTTGAGTAGCAGTGTTTTTCTGATAATTTAATATATAGATTGTCCTTAAAGTTCTAAAAATACCAATTATTTTCCTTTACCCCAAACAATTTTTATGAACTTTCCTGGTTTAACTTCTTTTCACTACAAGAAATAGTTCCCTCTCCATTCAAATGTGAAATATTTATCAATTTCATCCTCACATCACATTTCATCATCACAAGCTGTGAAAAGCAGACATTGAGATAAATTAAACTAACTTCTGTGGTATACATTGATCCCACTTTCTGCAAAATATTCAGGAGCAAGTATACTGAAAAATACACAGAATCAAAAACTTTTACAGGAATTTGACATTATCAAAGAGCTAGAGCCAGAAACACAATCTGAATGCTCCAGGAGTGATATTTAAGAGCATGTATAGTTGTGTGCTGCACTTCATATTTTATGCTTCTGTGCACATGGTGAACTATTTTGGAATAGAAAATGAAACTAAATCCTAGGATGTAACTACATAAGGGAGAAGCTACCTATTTAATTAATGTTTCCCATAGGGCACAACCACAGTATTTAACTACAGTCATCATTAATAAGGATACTAAAAGAAAGTACATTTTAAGGACGAAATCCATCACTATGGAAGAAGAGTGCAATATGTTACTTAATTGGATAAACATTTGGCAGACACAACTGAAGGAGAGCCATAGATCATGTATCCACACACCCCTTGGCATGCCAGCATCAGACCATAGTGAACAGAGCTCAGCAGCCAGATTTCACAATGGTTTGAAGAGTTCAGGTGTTCTCACCCGTTTGTTTCATAAGTGACTCTCAAACAGAGCTGCAATAGGGAGAACAAGAGAACGGCCGTTTAGACCTGGAGTATGAACTGAATGATGGATGAGCAGTGCCTCGGGTGTTTCCACCTAGATAGGAAGAGCCATCCTAACTCTGTGATCTATCCTCTGAGCAGCAGGAGACTAGATCAAGGCAAAGCTATTCTTTTTCTGTCTTACACAAAGCTCACACACTAGTCAATAGCAGGTTTTTATCCAGTAATAAGTTACTTCAGTAAGTCAAACTCCTGCTGGAGTTTTTACATTACCATTCAGCCCAACAGGTAACTTTTTTTTTAACAATAATGCTCTTAAAACTTAAGAGAATACAATTTCTTTTAAACTGTTTACTACATAAGTGTAGGATGGCATATTTCATGTGCCTTCACTGCCACCTTTTGGGCAATTTTTTTTCCTATTGCTTTTTGTTATTATATCTTAAATACATAAAGAGCAAAAAGAAACAAACCAGAAGTACATCAGAGCAAGTACATATGAAAGAAGATATAAATACAGTTTTTCAGTATCAGCATTTTCACAAGCTCAAAAAAGAAAAAACAAACAAATCAGAAAAAGGTCAGATGAGGAAAAAAAGATCTATTTTGTCCTAAATTCAGTATAGAAATGTTCTCTGGTGTTGATTCACAAACCTCCCAGGCTACTGTGATTGAACATAGATTTATAAAGCCATCTCTGAATGTGTGGGCTTCAGAGACAGAGTTTACTTCTTTTCTCTCAGTAGATCAATCCTCCCACTAGATATCTGTTTTCTTTTGATAGTTAGCTGCTCTTTCACCATTATTAAAATTCATGTTTGTTCTGTTAATGCACAAAATTCTGTTTCATGATGAAGACTGGTTGGTATTACTGAAATAAACACGTGATATACAAAACAAGAAAAGATTTTCTATTAATGCAAAGTTTAGACAGAAAAAGCACTTAAAACACAACTGGACATATGGTAGTTATTCAAGACCAAAGAATTTATTCTTCCAAAGAAAATGAACATTGTTACAACATCTGCTGACTCCTTGAAGAACTTATCTTCAGCACTGAGGAGACTCAAAGCAGCACAAAGCTGGCAGTCAGCTCTCTCCTTTCTACAGCCTTAGCAAACAGGAAGGCCAAGAATAGGAAGAGTTGCCACTGTCCACCCAGGTCTTTCCACCTAATGAGTGGTTCTTAAGAGAACCAGCTCTGATTGGCATCAGTGAAAATCATATTCGGGCTGTTCTAACACATGTTGCATAGGGACAGAGGATAACTACTTATCCTTAACTACCATTAACAATGTTTTCTCACGTTCGCCACTCAAATCATTCCCTAACCCCAATAGACATAACAGGAAATCTGTTTCCTAGTGAAGTTATTTTGCATTCTAATTTAAAAAAGCTCATGAGAGACTAAATACTATTTTAGTTGTATTGCCATAAAAGATTTTTTACTAGTATATATATCACACAGCCTCAGAAATTTGATCAGCACCTAGAATACATCAGCTCATTCATTAAGGGCTCAACAGTTCACTTATTAAACAAAATGTTACACAGACTGCAAGTAGCATCTCTGGAGTGCCATTCCAGGATGTTTTCCTCCTGCCCATCTTACCTCTCACATCATGCACCTTGTCATTCCTCTGGCAATTTTCCCTCAGCAAAGTACCTATTGTACACAGTGAACTGGCTTAGGGAACAGGCATTCTGTTGGGGAAAAAAAAAAATCAAAAAGCCACAAACGATGTTCTGAAGTAGTTTGAAAGTACTTTTGTTAGGTTCTGTGCTCATACTGCTGTATGCTGTGAGAGAGCACCATGACAGGTATCACTCCTGTCTGGATGACGTGCTGTGTGATATGGCTTAGTGCTTGTGGTAGCAATGGTGTTGAGGAGACAGTTGGACTAAATGATCTTATAGGTCATTTCCAACCTTGTGATTCTATGACTCTGAAATCTCTCTCCAGCTTTAGGACTGACTTCACTGCGGGTTTTGCCAGAAGTCCTGATGGGCAGAACATGCTGACTCATAAACTGTCACCTTTCTTTTCAGCCCACATTATAACTTGATGGACTTCTCTTTGCTGTGCATACATGAAGAAAAGAGGCGTTGCAGAAGCAGTCAAATAATAAAATATAAAATTAAATAATCTCACTTAAAATATTAAGTTTCTTTTAGTGCTTATTTCACCTTGCTACCTCCTTCATGGTAAGGTTATAGCTTCATTACAAAGTATTTAATTAGAGATCTCATTGTAATTCTAAGTGTTAAGGGTAGTCTTTCAGATAAGCGTCTGTTTCATGCCACTGTTCATTTATAAGGATAAAATGTTTTGACTTTGTGTTATTGTTGGACATGATTACATCCATTTCAGTAGTTAAAACAAATTTGCTCCTGCTACAGAAGCCATAAGTGACACAACGTTCCATTTCCCATTTGTTGCTAGGAGTGGTAGTTTTATTAATACTTCATCTTAGTCATCAAATTGCATTGTGACAGTAGCTCAACAAGTTAGCAAATATCAGCAGAGTTATGAGAAATTTTAAAGTGCCTGCTTTTAGTGCACAGTAAAGAAAGTACAGCTTAACACAAACAGCAAACAAAGTGCATAAAGAGACAAGTTATAGATACTGCCTCCTTATTTGCGCCCCTAAAGCATAATTGTTCTGCCTAATTTAGATACCAGTAGCAAAAGGATAGTTTCCCTAAGCTCCTTATAGAGAAGTTCTTTTTCCTCACAAGGCTGCAAAGAGCCATTCTGAGCAGAAACCTAACTTAGGCATTTGGTATTACTCTGAAGGTACCCTCAGTGGCTAAATAGAAAGCCAAAAAAATCCAGCCTCTCAGTGCCACAGTGGAGTACCACCAGGCACTGTGCCATTTTCCCTCAGTGACCACAGCTAAATTATTCACTAATGTCCAACCTCAGAGGAAAGCAAGCACCACATCTGACATGGACCTTACTTTTGAAATTTTGGTGTAAGGACTTCTTAAAAAAAAAAAAAAAAAGGAGCAGATACAAAACTGTTGAAGTCAGAAGCTAAATGCCTTCTCTTAACCTCAGTGATGAAAACAGGCTTTCACTCCTAAAGAAAATGTGCTATTTCAGTTTAAAACAGGTTGGTTAAATAGTGACACAACCCCTCAGATACTGTGTGACTTAATCTTAAATCATTCATAATAAAAGGAACATGTTCTATTGCAGTCAATCTCTGTGAAGCAGAGGCCACTGACTTCCTACATCATTTTATAATGAAAGCCTGGCTCCTATATATGCAGGGCACATAACTGGCATTGTAACCAGTGCTGTAATAGCCCAGAGAGTGAGAAAAAACAACTTGCCAGAGAACCAAAACCAGATAGACACAGCTCTGGGAATTTGCTTTTTTTTCCCACCCAGAGTTTTTTTTCCTTTATCTTAGAGTTGGACTTACTACATTTATTTTTCATTTTCCCTAAATGAAGCAGTCTACACCCAAGTTTCATTTTCTTCTAGATAAAACGAAGCAGGTGAATTAGGACAATGAAAATAGTTTATTCAGTTGCTATTCTTCTTAACAATAAGTCCACCTTGCGATAAAGTTCTGGCCTTCAGACCATGTAAGTTGGATAGGGGACAAAAACAAAGAGGGAAAAATTGTTTCAGAAATAATTTATGGTTTCCAAAATATGCTCTTTGGAAGAGGGGAGGTTCTCACAGGGAAACAGCTGGCCACATGCAGAAAAGGCAACAGATGGGATAAGAAGGGAAAATACACAGGAAACAGTTATTTTGTCACTAAATGAAAATACAGAGAGAGGAAGAGAAGTGTGCATGTGGTTGCATACACAGACACATCCACAAGCAAACACACACGGCTTCAACTAATCAAGGGCAGCAATGGCCATGAAAGAGTTCATGCTTTGAGAATGAAAACAGAGGTGGCCAGCATGACTCTTGGTGGAGATGGTATTTCTCATGAGAGTTTTGCCATTTGCCTATACTATCAGATCTTGAAAAACTTTTCTAACATAAAAAGTGCTCACTAGCAAATGGATTAATCCTCCTACTATGAATCATACTATAAAGTGCTGCAATACAAGGCTGAAAGTAAGACCAGAAGGTCTCTGCTTCAATGCAGTGTTATTTATTCTAAGTTGCATGCACTGCTCTACACCAAATACCAGAGTTTCATTTAATATTTCTAATTCTATAGTATAACTACATACTAAAGCAGGAAGGAAGACTCATGTCAGGATAAGTTATTTCTTTTTCTCAAATTTCAGTGCTTTTTCTTCATTATAATTGTATGTATATTTAGTACAGCTAGAGCATTTAATTCAGTTATGAAAATCCTCACAACATCCCAGTGTTCTGTGTAAACTTGTATTTGAAATTAATGTACTACCAAGAGAATTTATTTATCACCATCTGACTTTGCTCTACTGATCTGTGAAATGTGTTGCACCTCTCTTCCCTTGAAAGCCATTATAAAAGACAGACCTGTCATCTTTTCTGGAATTAAGAATTGCCATTTATGCTTTATACAAAGTGACTGTATACAAGAATACTAAGGCAGCATTTATATTGTTTTCTGTAGTACCAAAACACTCATACACCAGTATGAGATGGAACTAAAATCTGAACAAAAGTCTACTCTTCATTTTTATGATTTTGCAAACATCTTTACAGAAATGTAAGCAAATCCCTTCAATACTTTTTATATCAGTGACTTTTGGAAAATACAGAAACACATACATTGAGGTTTTTTTTTTTTTAAAGCTAGATAGGCAAAAAAGTGAAGATCAAGATTTCCAATTTCTGTATCCATAAAGTAGCATTTCTGACTCTAAAATTAAGTAACACTCCAGATCATAAAAGACAAAGAATACTAAATTTCTTTAAACAGCTTTTAAAAGCTCTTTGTTCTAAATTTCCCTTCTAAATTGTGTTTTGTGAACATATATAAGAACAGGTTGTCAGGATTTATGTTCTTGAAAGCTCTAATTATACAACAGGTGCAAACTGGTAGAACTGGGAAATATTTAGTCATAAGTCAACCAACAGAAGCATCTTCTTAAAGACAAAGGTAAGAGGTCTGTGGTTCTACAGACTAGTTTATTAAATAACATTCATTAGACACTTCTATAGGCTTTTTTTTTTTTCAGCAAATCCATAAAAGATATTAAGGCAACCTTAAGTGTATATTTAGGTTTCTTAGGTATGTGAAGTAGCACAGCATAATAGATATATGTACTCCAGAATGAAATTCACCAAGTTCCACACAGTTGTCTTAGGCAATAAGAAGGCACTTGTAAACATATGATTTCTTAAGTAACTAATAACACTCAGCCCTTTGTAAATCACCTAATAGCAGGAAGGAGTCTTTGAAGTCCCTAATTTCATGAACTATTGACTAATGAAGTTGAGCAACGTTGTCAGATGCTGCTGCTTAGGAGGAAGTGGCATAGTTTATGCCAAAGCTTACAAATTTCCAGATCCATACTGACAATCAGGCAACTGTAATGGTAAATCACTTTAAGAAAAGCTCATTTCCTTAGCTCTGCTGCTCTCTTAAGAATGCTCAGAACAAGTTTTTCTACAATGCTTCATCTTCAGACAGTATGTCTGAAAAGAGATAAGAGATGAAAGCAATCTTGCAGCTAAGTAGTTTAAAAATCTAACTTGACTGTCATCTCTTTGAGGATGTATTTCCAAACTTATTTTGTAATCTGCAATGGTTTAGTCCAAGTCAACATCTGTCTTTGTTTTCACTGCAATGTCTCTGCCTACAATTTCAATGACAACTCAAGTAGAATTGACAGAGACAGAATTCTCAGAAGACCATTAGATATAAGCCACCTTAGTTCAGCCTATTAAAATAAGCCCGCTAAAAAAAAAATAAAAGAACAGCAGAAAAACAGATTTCTTCTCTTGACTTCAAGTGAGGGCCAATAACCAACCAAACAAAAACAACAAAAACACAACAAAAAAAGACAAAAGTAGATTTCTGAGTGCACTTACTGTGATGATACGGACTTAGAGCTCCCACCAAACTCTTGTGAAACATCCATCCACCATATTTAAGCTAAGGCACTCTGAAGTACAATTTCTGAAAGCATCCACAGTCATTAAGATGACAAATCACTGTGGGGTTTGATTTCAGTCTTTTCACATTTTCTCAATCACTTTCAGGTGACCTGAAGTTAATCAGGATGATTTTTCTTGTGTTTAATTGGAATTTCCTGTATTTCAATTTATGTCTATTGTCTCATCACTTAGATGAGTCTGGCTCCTTTTTCTTTACTTCCTCCCATCAGGTATTCATACATACAAATAAGATACTCCTACACCTTCTCTTCCCCTGCCCTGTCTGAACTTCCCATGTCTTGCAGTCCCACCTAGTTTCCTGCTCCATTTCACCCATGAATCCTTGTGCTTGTCCCCCTTCTACTTCCAAAGCTGATAAAGTGTCCCAAGCAGTAACAAAAGGTCTGATCAAGGACCTCAGCTCTTGGATCATTTGATGAGTCCGTAGATTATTTCTTACAATTCAGCTATCCACAGCCAGTTGTAGTCTGCTGTTAGTCATGTAATATAGTCAGTACTCCTGGACAACAAGAACATTATACTTTCGACCACAGATACAATATTTTCTACCTGTCCAAATCTTAAGATAGAATTCTAGTATGTAGTTTGTATGTCTTTTTCTTCATAAGTAGTAAAACTGTCTGGATTCAAAAATATTCTTGCTCTAAGATCTTATAATTGGTATAAAATATCAATATTAACACTTCTATTTTGAGAAATAATTCCATCTCTGGCAAAATGTTCAACTAAACAAGCTCTAATTAGTACAATTATTTCTGTATTGAAATATGTCATATGTCTAACAGTGCTGACAGTCTTTGGATAAAAGCAACAATTCCCTTACCAGCCAGTCATAATAAACGTATCAATGTAGTAATCCCACGCAAAAAAAAAAGTTGCCCTAAATCTGAAGGCAGACAACTTCGAAACATTTACTGCTTTAAATGAATCATTGTATTATTTAAAATTGTTAAATAATCGGACTAATTATTAAATAATTCCAAATGTTTTGGCAGATTACATTCCTTATTTATTTAAATTTCATCAAATTCATAACAATTGTCTGATAAACTGTCCTTTTCAAGTACCTCAGTTCACTTCACTTAGTGTTTGAAGAATTTCTCACACCTGTTTACTTCTCAAAGACATCACAATAACCAATAAAAGCCTTATGAGTACTGCCACAATTAATTATACCTCACTGTTTTTTTTTTTTAAGGGAATTTGTTGTTATTACAATGACATCCAGCAGCTGAACACCGCAATGGAGAATTATGACCACAACCTGACATCCACTAATCATTGTCTCACTATGCTCTTAAAACCGTGCTTTAACTCCACTGCTTTCCTATATGCTTGTATCTCCTGTTGTTCTGAAGGTGAAGCCTTCAAAACGCACACTGCAGCATCAGTATTTCTGTTGGTGTTTAACACTCCAAACTATGCTAGCATTTGTTGGAGCTACAGAATAGACCAAAAAAAAAAAAAAAAAATCAATGGCATAAGTGCACAATATAGTACAAAAAATACCTTACACATTCTAAGGATTTTAAATGATTTGGGAAGCACAAAGATTTCCTGGGAGATTCCTGAGACAGAAGATTTGGGAAAGGACATGGCTGCAGGCTCATACAGCAACAATTCTGTGGTCTCACCAGATACCTTCAGAAGTCCTCAACAGCAAATATAATGACATTAGAATGCCATTCCTAAACCACAACATTTAACTGGGAGCCAGAGCTAAAGGCAATAAAGCAATCAAATGCTTTTCATCCTGTACATTCCAAAACATCTTCATTTCAAATTAACACTTGTACAAATATTATTTCAGAAGTTCTTTTTAGCAATTGGAAATAATAAATACCCATACATGCCTTTGCAGAAAACTTATCATAGCTATTTATTTCATAACCAGATTTAAACAAAGTGTTTTTCTGAAAGAAAAACCACAGACAAAAATTTAAGAGAGCTCCTGAGAGAAGTCAAATGCCCACCAACATACCTAATATTCGCTTTGCTCAATAATCCTTCCTCTCTGAGGTCCACAGCATCCTTTAAGTTTTACAGCCTTACAGCACTGAAGCTTTTTTGATAATCAATTATCATTACTTTTATTATCAGTAGTTTTGACGTTACAAGTATTTTAAGGAAGTCAGTTCGATACTCCAGAGACACGCATGTGATGAGATCATACAACACCACAATCAGAGCAGTACCATAACTGCTCGTACAATCAAGAGGTGTACAAATGCTGGGCTTAGCAAGATTATCACAATGGAAAGATGATCAAAACAAATAGGAATGCTCCCCATTGTCACAGGCTTGCTGCAAACTCCACAAGGAGCAATCTCCAGAAAGAGATCCTTCCTTAGTGGCAGTCAGCACTTAAATGGCTCTAGGAGAGGTGCAGCCAGGCTCCACCCCTTCCAGTAGCACAGCTGAATTGCCTTCACGTGTGCTGCTGTGGCTGACTCAGTGCTCGCCTCAGGTGATCAGAGGTTCAGGCTGTGATCAACAGTTCCTATACAATTGCTTCAAGGGATAACAGTACAATGTTAAATGTTTTATAAGTAAAAGAGCAGTGAAAAAGACAAGCATTACTTTAAGAGCGTATGATTAAACACAAAGGATAGCACTATCCTTGATTCAATCAAATTATGATTTTAAATACCAAAAAATACTTCTGAATAGTTTCCAATAAATGATATGTATTATCAGAAAAATTCTAGAAGTAGTGTTACTTTGGTAAAGTAGGAGTGGAAGTGCTTTCTATACTCATCTGTAACGTGTATACTTGAAAACCAGAATGGAATTTCTTTTACAAAGAGTAAGAAACTAAAATACTGCTATTGTTCTCTACTTTGAGTTGTTTTTCAACTCACTGAATTGAACTTTAACTGAAAAAAAGTCACGTGGCCTTTATTTGTACTTTCAACAGTGTCTAAAAGCATAACTGTTAAAAATTATTTAGTGCTTGTGGTTCTACTGAGTTCTCTTAATTCATGACCAATAGTACATAATTCCCTTTCTTCTATGTGTTGGTCTGGATTAAACAGCCCTCTCAAACAATCTTGAGCTTTAGAGTTTTTCCAATGTATTTCCTTTCTTCAGCTCCCTGCAACTTGACACTGATGATTTAAACACTCTTAGGGAATTCAAGTATTTCAAGTAGTTTGAGAATCGCTTCTTTGAATCAGAATTTTAGTGATAAATCCAGACCAAGTAAGACATTTGTTTGACTTTAACAATGTTACTCACTAAGAACAGCCATCCTTTACTTGGCTAGGTGTCAGCGCAGTTGCCTGCTTATCTGATCTTTACTATAATATTCCCTTGGATAAAGGGAACTTATTATATGACAATAAATCAAATATGTTGTCTGATGTCTTTGTTCTCAGATGACATTATCCAAGAAGGAGAAAGCATACTGGTGTAGATGCAGAATTGCCAACTATACCTGCAATTTCCACTCAGAGTAGGAACAGAGGGCATTTGCACTTCCATTCCCAAATCAGCTCTATCCTATTTAGGATTCAACACTTAAGTAAACCCAGAACTCCCTAGTCTGCAGTATTTACTATTTTATATAATACAATTGAAATGACAATTGAAAGCAGAGTAGTTTGTTTTTTCTCAAAAAACAGATCCAGATAACATAACTAACCATCACTGCCTTCTCATCTGTCATTCACTTACTTGCAATCCAATGAATCTTCTCAGGGACTCCTAACTTTTCACCTCATTCATTCTCTTCTGTATTGTAGCAGCTCATAGACTTGAACTTGTCAAAATGTACTTCACAGCTAAAGCAGACCTATGAAATTTGAGAACGAGAAAACACAAATGTAAAAAATATAGGAATAACCAATGCTCAAGCAATACACTGATATCAGCAATGCTGGCCCTTTTGATCTGAGCACTTACCCAGTGATCAGAGCCTTAGAAATTGATTACATTAGGAGAAAAAAAAAAAAAAGAAAAGAAAAGAAGAAGAAGAAGAAAAAAAAAAAAAGTAATGCGTACTTCTTTGTTGTGTTTATGTTACAAGTGAATTGTCCTGGATACAACAAAAATCAAGCAGTAGGAATAATTTGCTCTCCAACACAAACTTTTCTCCAGACAAATCTCTGACCCAAAAAACTGCTCTTAGTTTCTCCTTTGGACCATACCACAAGTGCAGCTTTAAGTCTGGACTCGCAGTTTAACTGCTCCAAGCTGTCCACCTCTTCAATTGGCAGCATCTGTGACAGACAGTGCTAAGACATGCTCACCCAGGCAGCCTAGTTCATGTCCAGTACTAAACTATAGTTTGTGGCAGCAACAGGTGAGAATCTGAAGGTGATACCTTGCAAACAAGAGTTAGGCAGCAGCCAAGAAAGTTTCCTGCCACAACCAGTAGGAAAGGCCATGAAGATTATCAAAGAGCTGGAGCACCCCTATTTTGATGATAGGTTGAAGAAAGTAGGCTTCTTCAGCCTGGAAAAGAGTAGGCTGCAGGGAGACCTCATTGCAGCCTTCCAATTTTAAATGCACTTGATAAATATGAGGGAAATCAACTTTGTACAACAGTAGATAGTGATAGGACAAGGGGAAATGGTTTTAAACTAAAGGAGGGGATATGGGAACACAGACACTGCAAGGATAGATTTAGATTAGATGTCAAAGGGAAGTTTTTGTACTGAGAGAGCGGGCAGGTTGCCCAGAAAGTCTGTGGATGCTCCATCCCTGAAGGTGTTTAAGGCCCGGTTGAATGAAGCTCTGGGCAATCTGGTCTGGTACTTCATCCAGCAGCTGGCAACCTTCCTGTGGCAGGGGGATAAAACTTGATGATTCTTGAGGTCCCTTCCAACCCAGGCCATTCTATGATTTTGTGATGATTCTGTGATCTGCCTGCAACTCTGGATCTTGGTTTCTTTGCTGTCTACTTGGATTTTTGGTGTTTTCCCTGCTATATCTGTAACTTTCCTGACTCTGTGCTAGGTGAAAGCAAACTACAACTATATGGCCGACAACAGTAGCAATACTTTTTGAGGACTCTTCACTCACTTAGTTTTGACCTCATTTCAGTTCTCAGCAAGGCAAGAGGCATTTGCCTTTCTTGGTTGCCTGAAGATGAGAAGAGAGCCATGTGCAGTAATATCAGTTATGTGTTCAGGTTGTCCAGACAATAGCACAATAACCCTACTTCAGTTCTAGTCTTTGTCTTGAGAGTCCAGGAATTGTGTTGGGGAAAAAAAAAGAACTTAAAAGAGTCAAAAAGAAAAAGAAAAAACAGTTTAAAAACCCAATTCTATAAACGGAGTTTTCTCCACATTACCAAAACAAATCAGTTGCCAAATACAAACCACACAGTAATTTTTCTGCTTCATCTCAGTCATTTTCAGTCATTCTCTGAGGAATTATTGTTTTCGTAAAATCTCATTGGTGGAACATTGCCTTCCACTGTTGTGTTTTTCATTGGTATCCAACCAGAAAAAAAAACCCTCAAAAATACTGGGTGTTTCTTCCTGTGTCTTTCACAATATTTCAGCTTTAATATCCAAGTTTTTTCCAGGGTAAGCAGCAAAATGGGATAGACCAAGTCTATTCTCCTGACTGCATCTACTCATGAAGTACTGGATATACTCTTGGGAAAACTTGGGAATTGTGGTTGTAAGGACTTCTGGAGGTCTCCAGTCCACAATCCCCCTCAAAGTAAGATCAAGTTCTGGGTTGTACTGGGAGGAACAGTGCCAGCTGGACAAGACAAGCGATATTTCCCCTTCCCTCAGCACCTTTCGTACCCATCAGCAGAGTTGTGTCCTGTTCTGAGCTTCCCACTAGAGGTGGGGCATGAGTGAATTGAGGTGATTTCAGCATGGGGCCATGTGGGACAAAAACATACGACACACATGGAAAGGCTTGGGAAGCTGGTGCTTGTTTACTAAGACTAAATTCTGGAATCATTTGCCCAGGGAGGGTGTGCAGTCTCAGTCCTTGCAAAATCCAGTTCTAGTTAATGCTGCTTTGGGTGAGAGAGTGGAGGTGGTGGACTATATGATCAGTGAGGTTCTCTTCAGCCCTAACAATTCAGGGACTCTGTGAATTCAGCTATCACTCTGTATAGCAAAATTTGAAAAATTCCACAGTTCATCCGAATGTTCACTGTTCTCACAGCAAAGATTTTTTTTTGTAATATCCAATATGAAGTCTCAACCTGCAGTTTGCAGTCTCTGTCTGTCATACTCCTTAGCACTACCAGCAGGAGTTGAGCTTCACAGAATGGCTTGGGTTTGAAGGGACCTCAAAAGATCCAGTTCCAAGCCCTCTGCCACAGGCTGGGTTAGCAATCACTAGATCAGATTATGCAGGGCCCCATCCAACCTAGCCTTCAGCACCTCCAGGGATGAGGCATGTACAGCTTGTCTGGGCAGCCAGCACCTCACCACCATCTCAGTGAAAAATTTTCCCCTAATTTAAATTTCCCCTCTTTTAGTATAAAACCATTCTCCCTTATCCTGTCACTATCAGACCACATAAAATGTTGATCTTTCTCCTGCTTACAAGCTCCATGTAAGTGTTGGAAGGCAGTAATGAGATGTCCCTGGATCCCTCTCAAACTGAATAAGCCCAGCTCCCTCAGCTTTTCTTCGTAATAGAGACGTTCCAGATCTCCAACCATCTTTCTGGCCCTCTTCTGGACCTGCTCCAATGACTCCACATCCTTCCTGTACTGGGGGCCCCAGACCTGGACACAGATGGACCTGGCTCCAGATGGAGCCTCACAAGAGCAAAGTAGTGGGGCACAATCATCTCTCACGCCCTGCTGCCAGCCTTCTTTTGGTCACCTTTATACTCCTCCTGAGAGCTTCTGCTACATCACACCATACTTTGCTCTTCACCAAACTAAGTATGTTCATCTACACTCAGAGACTATTTGCTGCAAGCCCCTAGCCACTTTGGAAAACCTCTGCTGAATCTTCTCGAGCTGTCCTGGAAGCCCAGCCATCATTTCAATAGCTGAACCAGGCCCATTTGCACTTGTTTAAATACAGGGAGCAGTTTCCAGCCTTCCATACCATTTCCCCTTGTACAGCATCATTTTTGAGCACACCAGGGCATGCTGGAGTCATCTTGCTGACAGTAAGAGCTAGCTTACTAAACAAGTTCAGAGCAAGAGGAAGTGTTGGGATGATTATATGCAGGCCTGTGTGTTACTGGAAGGCTGCACCACATTTCCCACCATTTGGCAAGTTGTCCTCGGAGCTCATAGTCCAAAGAGCAGTTGCATTTGTGAAAGACTTGCCCTGCCCACAGACTTCTTCCTGTATAAACTGTGGTGAAAACATTCTCCTGACTCACCACTGTCAGGTCATCTTGTCAATGATGTAATCTTTTATTTTTCCTCCAGAAAATGCAATCTACCATTCCCTCATGTCAATATCACCCACAGAATCTGTTTGTAATGAAGTGCTAAAACACAGACTGCACAGAGAGCCACTGGAGTGTTTATCAGCTCCAGAAAATACCCCATCACGCTTCAACAGCTACAGAAACATGATTCTCACCCAGCTCATGCAATAGTTACAGAATACTGACATGCTTCTAAGTGACTGGAGCTAGCTAAACTTGCACAAATTTAATTTTCTGTCAGTAAAATTTCCCCCATTCTGCACGTGCCAGGAAAAACTATCTCATTTTGAATCAACTCCTGATTCCTGTGGTGTTCCTACCTTCTCACACTTCTTGAACAGCACTTGCACAAATATCTGCATGAAGTTGTCAGCATGCAGCAGACTGATCTTGTTGGAACTGTCTGAGAGAGGACTGTCTGGCAGTTTGCTTTCTAGTAACCACATACATGTAGTGCTTTGAATATCTGGAAGTCATGCTTTGGAATAGACAACAAAGTTCTCTCTGGCATTTTAATCTCCATGGACTGCTCCAAAAGTAATGCCTCCTATATTATTACCTTGCCCCCAGGGTCAAAGGCAGATGTTGGTGGTACAGCAGTAGAGGTTGAACTTGCCTACCAATATTCCATTACATTTTGTTGCCATGTGACAGATGGGTGCAGAGGAATACCCTGACAAAATGGTGTCTGGCATGGAAGTGTGTATGAAGCAGAGGTGTGGAACTGAATTCCTACATGCAGAACAAATGGCACCCACTGACATTCACGGATGCTTGCTGAATGTTTCTGGAGACCGAACAGTGGATATGAGCACAGTGAGATGGTAAGTGATACATTTCAGCAGTGGTGACTTTCAGCAGTGTGAAAGACAAGCCATGTTCCAGATGGCCATGCAAACTTTTATAAGTGTTGCATGCAGGCTCTTGTTCATGACCAGCAAAAATGCATAGCTAATGGTGGTGACTACATTGAAAAATAGTGTTTTGTATCTGAGAGTCTTCTCTATCAAACAGCATTATTGTGCTCTTTGTATCTGTTGTAGTTTCCATGGAAATAAGTAGGAGGCAGTACTTTCACATCAACCTAAGCACTTCTACCTTGTCAGAACCAACATAAAGTGTGGTTTCCATTTTTATTCACAGATAGGTACTGTACAGTCCTCAGGATGCAGGGACTGGTAATGTGATGGCCAGAGCTACCAGGAGCACATGGGCAGAGCAGCTGCCTGGGCACTTGGTAGCATGGTTCACTTGGGCCTGGCTTTCTGTCTCATTTTCTGAGAACAATTATTCACAAGCTGAGCTCTTGGGCATTTTATTAAAAAAGCTTAAACTAACATGGGCTGTCCGGATGCTGAACCACCTCTTGAGCTACATTTTGGTCTATAAGTGCAGTCCCTATATCACTAACTCATCCCAGTGACTTCCCACGAGAAGAATCACTGAGTAAGACGCTGCTGTCGACTTTTTAGACAACAAACTCCGGCTCCGGCAGCCGGGCTGCAGCGCGCGCCCTCCGCTAGGTGTCCCCCTGCTGATGCTGCTGCTCACTGGTATGCCGGAGCCCAAAACCGACGGTAGGAAAACAGGAGCCGAGAAGAAAATGAAGTGGCGATTTCAGAAAGTGAGAGCATACATGACAGCACACAAAACTTAGCAACCGTGGCAAAAAAAAAAAAAAAAAAAAAAAAAGCATATGGGAAATATGGGAAATAGCCTTCATGAAAAGCACAGAAAGTACAGACAAATATTCTAATGATGGCAACAGTATGGAAAAATTAAAAGTTACACTTTTGCTTTAACACAGGAGGGGCGATGACTCTACCCACATCCCTCCTAAGGCAGACACAGCATTCTGCTGCAGGCTGTGTCCATCAAACTTTTCTCGAGAAGGAAGAAAGCTGATATACTCCCAAGGTTAAAAAAAGGGATGGAATTTGGCGTGGTTTCTGCAGAGCCATCCCGGGGAAGGCACGATGAGCTCTGCGTGGAGAAATGAAAACATTCCTGAGGCGGACTGCCCGCGTGCTCTGCAATGCCAGCAAGCCACTAAATGCTAACATATCCTCTAATACGAAGTTTGCATGAAATAATGCCCGTCCGCACTGCTGTGTGACAAAAGTGCCTTTCCAGAATAACCAGCACAGAAAAAGGATAGGAGATGATGGTACTTGGAGGAAAAAAAAAAATAAACCAACAAATGTAGTTTTTCAAGTGAGGATTACTCTTACATTCAGCTTTGTGCCAAGCTGCGGGAGCGACGAGTCGAGAAGGATCAACGAAGGGAGAACCGAGCGAAAGGAGAGGAGCAAGGGCGTGAAGGGCCGCATTTAGCGGAGCCAGTCTCCCTCCCTCTCCTTCCTCCTCCGGGGCGGGCAGGGCACAGGTGAATGCGCCCTTTGTCCCGGCGGGCCACGAGTCGCGGGCCCCGGGAGGCACTGGGAACGAGGGGCGGCCGGCCCGCGCCCCGCCGACATCGAGGGCGGCGGGATGGGCGCGGAGGGCGGGGCCGGGCGGGGGGGTGGAGGCTGCGGCCGGCTCCCCCCGCCGCTCCCCTCCTTGGAGGCCGGCGGGCGCTCTGTGACTAACCTGAGGCCGCCTTCCCCGACGCAGTCGTACCGGCTCCCGCACGGCGGCGCCTCGCCCCCCGCTCGTGGAGCCTCGCCGTGTTCCCGGCCGCAACCGGGGGAAGCCCCGCGCTGCCGCCCCCCGCCGGGCCGAAGAAGCGGTACCGCCGGCGGGCTGAGGTGGGTGCGCCCCGAGCGGCGCGAGGCGGCGGCGCTGGCCGAACTGCGGGCGGGCGCGTGGCCGGGCTGCCGCCGGCTTCCGGCGCGAGACGGGACGGGACTGGACGGCACCGGACGGGTCCCGGCGGTGGGCCTGGATCCGGGCTCCTCCGTCCCAGTCGCACTCCGACGGACGGGAGCGAGCTCCGAACCTTCCGTGTGAGGCTTTCCGGAGGGGCTGCGTGAGCAGATGGGCAGCACGACGAGTTCTTGCTGTCTGTAGGGTGCTGCGCCGTACATCAACCTAGTTGAAGGCAGGCGGCTGTCCGATCGCTGTCGCGTTGTCATCTCCCAGCGGTGCCAAGGGCGCAGTGGGACGCTTTCCCTGTCCCGCGTCCTCCCATCTCTTCGTTGTTATCTCAGGCTGTTTCTTTTGGCCTTTTTTTTTTTTTTTTTTTTTTTTTTTTTTTAATTCACAGAGCCAGCGCTGAAAACTCTTATTCAGGAAAACCTTTCATTGGTTTGGGAGGATGTTTTTGCAGTCAGGTCTGCCCGGTTTGGGTCCCTGCTGGTTCAGCGCTCTCATCAGCTTGTTTCTCAGGGCTCACGACACTGGAAGCTCAGCTCTCTTCAGCTGCAGGCCCTCCATCCTCGTTCCTAGCTGGTGGTACTGCTGCCTTTGGGGTGAGGGGTGAGCACGGAGGGCAGGCATTGTTACCCTGTTTTCTTTTAGAGCACTTGTGACTGACACACGGCTGCAATTGGTTTCTGTCTTCAACAGGACTTTCTTCAGACGTGTTCCGGACAGAGCCATGCTGTAGATGACTTCGTTCTGACGATTCATAACTCACTGAATAATAGAACTGTAAGTGTTCATATTTAGAGTTCCCAAGGCTATTACTGTGCAATGTTATTGAGTGAATAAAAAAGTTCTATGTTAACCCTGGTGTCAGAAGCCAAGTACGCTATAGTAGTTCAGCACCTATGCTTCCTCGCATGCAGTTGCATGGCTGTAACTCGTATGTTTCCCTGTTAGAGCATATATATTCACTCACACAAATTTATCTTCTTTTCCCTTCTTTTTTTCCTCCCTGCCATGTGAAGCATTAAGAGGGTATTTAAGATTCTATTAAAATAGATTCCCAAAATCAATTTTTTGAGCCAGCAACTGACCAGCTCTTGATTTTTTTTATTTTTTTTTTTCTCTTCATGATATAATTTACTACATTAACACCAATACAGATCTTTAGCTAGAAGCTGTTTCTGGATTTGTCACTTCTAAGTTAGAAGTGATAGCAGCTCAACTCAGGTGAGTTGAGTCTCCCACACAGAGCTTCCCAATCAAAAATTTACTTTTGGACCTCCTAGACAATGTGGTAGCCAAAAGAGGACAGTTCTAAAGAGGCTGGGATCACTGTCTAATCACCCTGTAGGCAGGTGGTATTAACAGCTGAACGCTCAATTGAGGTCAGTACAGAAAAAAAACCAAAGAAGCAGCAAAGATGTGAGTCATAAGCTGCTTTAACAATTTTCAAAACTCAGTCTCATTACCCAAGAAAGCAAAATGTCAGATTCAGTGTTGTTTACATCCTTCCCTTTCCCTCCCCCCCACCTCTTCCTCACTTCATACGTTAAAAATCAGGGGGTACAGTGTGAATGCCCTTAATATTCTGAGTTCCTTTAACAACAGATCTGGAAATCACGTTGTTACCTGTGTTTTCCAAGTAAGTCCTTAAACTACTCTTTGCCATTGTAACAACTAGAAATACACTATATATCAAAACAGATAAAAGTAGAATTTCCTAACTAAAGGTGGGACTGGAAGAGCTGAGGCTTGGTGAAGATACCTGTGATAAAATCACTGCATTTATTTTTTGTAATAGAGAAAGAAAGTAGAAATGTGTTTGTAGCAGCATGTTTTCTTGTGTGCAGGATATACAGACTACCCATTAGCTGGCATAGGAAAGGGTTAATCGCTTGACCTTTGGAGAGAAGCACTTGTTGACCCTACTCTGCAACACTTGGCTAAAAAGTTATGCCCAAAGGGGGAGCTTGTTAGCAGGGAAAAACATCAGAAGATAAATACTCAGGAAAAGAATACTTAGGCGTTGGAAGTCTGTTGGCCTAGTAGAAAGCAATCCCTTCTACCAGACAGTAGAAGACTGTGAGACTCATCCACTGAAGAAACTATGCACAGAAAAATAGTACAACTGTCACATTTAGATACAACTCTCCAAAAGTTTGATGGATATAAAATAACCTGTATTTAGAAAATTAATTATCACACATAGCAATTCAGCTGTTCATTGGGATGTCTACACAGAGGAGCTAATTAGTCCCAGCCTTGAAGGCAGCCACAGAAAACTTACACTGGTCTGGCATTTTGAGCTCCCAGTGGTGTGGCACAAGCACATCTCTTCAGGCAGCGCGTGGCAAGGTGATGAGTGCATTGGAAGTCCTCGGGGAAGTAACTCCTTGCAGTTGCTTAACAGCCTTCTCGGGACTTCTTCAGGGTAGTGTTTCTACTCCTGTCTTAGGATCTCTAGAGAGAAACACCTATTTTATTTTATCCCTTATCTTCCTCTTTGTTTTCTGGCTTCTGATTTCTTACAATCTTTAAGAATCATTTCTGCTGCTTCTAGTGGGTGATAAGAATTGAAAGTGTACCTTGGAGCAGCATGAACAAAGCTTCAGCTGGAGTTTCCTGACAAACTTGATGTCACAGGCTGACTGTAAAATCCATAAAACCTAAGAAGTATTAGCAACCACAAATTGATGTGGGTTTCTTATATCAGCAAGTTCAGCCTGTATCGGATTAGACACAATGTTTTGTTGAAGCTTTTTGTGAACTTATCAAAAATCCATCTTTATAACATTTTACCTGTTATGCCACAAACAAAAGCTGTTTCAAACCTTATTGTTCTATTTAAAAACTTTCACCCTGAATTAAATCTTTCATTCCACTGGTGATGCAGGCATTTAGCTTAAATATTACTTTTCTTCAGTTACTTTGTTCTGTTGATTCATATGCTTTCCACTTTACTTAGGAAAAATAAAAATAACAACTTCTCTGTCAAACGGGTGGAGAAGGGGGAAGAAAACATTTTGTGGACAAAGAGGCCTCAAAATTCCAGTAGGGGATTATCAAAACCTGTTTTTCATCCTGTGTTTTGCAGGCAGTTTCTGCAATGGAGAAGAGGGAAGGTGATAGTCATACCGTTGACCATAATGCATTTCAGAACATCATACCAAGAAGAAATAGAGAAAACCTTAGTGACTTGGTAATGTTTCTATAAAAAAGCAGTTCATATGTCATGCAGAAAATTGCAGTCTTTTGTTTGATTTTGTCCAAAAGCACCATGTTTCCGTAACACTGGCAGATCATCAATGCTTTTAAAGTCTTCTCACAAATTGACATCAAGAGATTCAAAAGATGATGAACAACTGATTCAGTTAAATCACATTTCATAATTAAAAAATGCACAAGTCTTGAGCTAGTTAAAAGTGTTAAAATCTCAGTTTATATAATTTATACTAATATCACGTTGTGTAATGCATGAACTACGCTATTCTTCACTGTCTACAGAATACAAGTTACTTAGGATATACCTTCAGTGTTCATCAAAAATATACATTTTTATCATTTGATAAGCATCTTCAATTATAAAACCCTAATAAAGACCATGCCCTTTAATTTTACTCTGAGGCACTATAGGCAAATCAGTCAGACATGCGGGAACAGGCTGCCTTGACTCCATTTAAGATTTTATGGCAAGATAGCAATGTACTTTTGTTATCTCACAGTTAATAGAAAGCAAAACACCCTGTATTGGAGAGGATGAACACAAGACTTGTATCCACTTACCCTTGTGTTAATCAGTTAATCAGTTTCAATGTATTTGATTCTTAAGAATAAAAACAGGTAAGATCACAGAAATAGGCAAATCCCCTGTATCCTTACAGAATGATTTGAAGTTGATGATCATGAAGGCCATGAAAGTCTTTTCCAATCTAAATGATTCTATGATTCCGTGAATGTCAACTTACATCTTTAAAACTACTGGTAGCTACCTTCCTCAAACCTGACATTGCCCTATCGTTTTCTGGAGACTGGGACACCTGCAACATTAGCCATTCTGAAGCTGAGCTGTTGCCACATTAGTTCAGCTTCACTTTACGTTTCACTGGAATACTAGGAGTTGCATGCTTATTAATGCTGTGTAGTCCCAGCCTCCCCCCTTGGACAGCTGTCTGCTGCATCAACTGCAAAGTCCTGCTGTTGATACATGCATGGATTTCCATTTTGATCAAACACCTCTTCTCCAGACCATAAGAGCTGGGCAATCTTTAAATATGTTATCTAAGTGTAAAACAATGTGTAATACGCTAATACTTTGTCCCAGCTTAGCTCCTTCTAAAGCCTGTGATAATTCTGCCAGCATCTTCAGTGAAACTAGAACCAAATAATGACAACTTGGCAGTAAAAGATTCAGCTTTTTGAACTGGAGTGACTCAGTTTCACAGGTTTTCATAAACGCTAAGAGAACATTATTGCATTTAGGGTGGACAGAAAGAAAAGCTGGGAATTGAGCCCGGAGTTGAAAGGGGCACAACTGATATGCTATATCCCAAATATTTCTACTTACAGCTTTATTCGCTAAATTAATTGTCATTAAAACAGCAGTGACTAAAAGAGCTATTGTACTTCACGTCTCTGGATTCTGTTACTGCACATATTTATTTGAGTAACTTCAACAAATCTGTAGCTGAAATGTGAAATCTTGAACACTTATCATAAGAAGCTTTAGTGATGTTTTATATAACGTAATCTTCTCTTGTGGTATAGTTAACTTCCTGGAATGAAAATCTATTTTGAAATCACCATACATAAGGAATGTAGAATAGAAAATCAACACTAAAATTGCTCAATTACTGACTGTACTATTTGAAACATATTTTTCAGCTACCTTGTCTCTCACAGTGTGTGTGTTGGTTTTGAAGTTTCAGTAATGAAACTGCATAGCATACAAGTTATGATAGCAAATACTGTGATTACAGTTTTAATCTTCTTTTGTTCTCGCTGGTATTTCCTTTCTGTCTATTCCAGAATGTGGATATGCAAGTCACCAATCCACCAGAAGTAACTGCACTTTTTAACTTACACCAAGCACATCATTTTAGTGAGTTTGAATACTCTTCAGAGCAACACTACAAGCAGGATTTGTTCCCCAGGTGGCACTTGCCACTGAAGATAGCATCTGTGATCTCATTATTGACATTTATTTACACTTTTCTGAGAGATGTCATATATCCTTTTATAACAAAAAATGAAAATGTTTTCTATAAAATTCCAATCCTTGTCATAAACAAAGTCTTACCAGTGGTTTCAATTACCCTTTTAGCACTGGTATATTTACCAGGAATATTAGCTGCTGGTTTCCAGCTGTACTTTGGCACTAAGTACAAAAGGTTTCCCTTGTGGCTGGATAGATGGATGTTGTCAAGAAAACAATTTGGACTTCTCAGTTTCTTCTTCGCTGTGATGCATGCCTGCTATAGCCTATGCTATCCGATGAGAAGATCATACAGATACAAGTTGCTGAACTGGGCATTCCAGCAGGTATGATGGGTTCAGAAATTGCCTCTGATTTGGAAGCAACTCCCCACATAGCACAGTAAAGGAATGGAGCAGGACCTACTAGTTGAAGCATGTAATAGGGAGTCAAAAGTCATCACAGCTGTGCCAGTGTGTATTCAATAAGTCACTCTCTTCATCTAGGAATTTTTGACTTGGTGTATAATAATTATAACTGCCTCACAGGTACACGTAAGTCTTTGGCACAGTATTAATTTAGTGTGGATTAGTTTTCTCAGCATCAGTGGAATCAACTATCTACAAAAACTGCTGCATACGCTATTCTTAGACGTCGTCTTTGTAAAGTGAATTATCCAGCAAAAAGCTGAGCTAAATTATAATAATTTTTATTTGCCACAGGCTAAACGTGTGAACACTGATGACTCTACAGTTTGGCTGCTACACAGTAACTTGTTAAAACAATCCAATTAAAATAATTTCTATGATGGTTCCAAGTCATGGGCAATAAATGGCTTGCAAAGCTAAGGTTCTCTGTTACTAAAGAGTATATACTACGTGTATATATCATTCTGAGAGCCACAAGTATTCCATTATAAGGAATAGTCCAGTATAGGGTGTAAACTGCAAAGGTAGTTCTAATATCCTCAAAGTCTAAGATAACATTTTATAAAAAGCAGAGTAAGATGTTTTCTTAAGAATTCTTTTAAACAAAACAATGAAAACATTGAAGATCAGCTTTCCTGGTAGTCTGGGTTGAATGGTTTACCAGAGATTTCTGTGAGATTCCAGTTCTTAAATGCAGATGAAGAAATTATCATATTTGTAGCATATTATATGATGGTGATCTCAATAGCATCAAAGAACTGTTACAAATAGGAGAAGCTTTGAAATCCACTTATTATTTTCATTCAGATCAACCACTGTATTCTGCGCAGCTGAATGCACCAACTTGTTGAACACACAGGACTCAGCAGCTATTCTGGCACGATAATGTCGTTAAGAATGCTTGCTAAATTTACACCATAAAACAGTGCTGTAAATATATTTCCTGTTGTTATAAGCTCCCAGGTATGGTATTTAGTTAGAGATGGAATTTTTTCGTCAAAGAGTAAGATTTCTCATGCTGTGAAGGCAGGCTAACGTGCCTCAGAACAAGTCTTTTCTGAGCCAAGATGCTGATGCAATCTGCACATTCTTTTCATTCAAAGCCTACCTTTGCTCTGCAGATACCAGTGGGGACTTTTTCATTGCAGTTAAATGACTGTTACATTCAGAAACATTCAAACAAACAAAAATACTGTGTTTCAAATCTTACTTCCTAATTACCATTGTGAAAACAACTGTACTTTATGAAAGTTGCTAAGTGCACCAGAAAGCCAATTGTATCCGGGGCTGCATAAAAAGAAGCATGGCCAACAGGACAAGGGTGAGATGATTCTTCCACTCTATTTCACTTGAAAGGAGTCTTGAGACCCCACATGGAGTACTGCATCCAATTCTGGAGTCTCCAGTACAACAAAGACATGAACATGTTACAGCAAGTTAAGAGGAGAGCTGGGAAAATAACTAGAGGGCTGGTGCACCTCTGCCATAGAAAATGTCTGAGAGAGTTCAGGTTGCTCAGCCTGGAGACAAGAAGGCTCCAGGGAGACTTTATTGTGGCCTTTCGGTATATAAAGGGAGCTTACAAAAGAGATAGAATGATTTTTTACAAGGGCATGTAGTGACAGAACAAAGGGCAATGGTTATAAACTGAAAACAGAAAGATATAGATTGGATATAAGGAAGAATTTTTTCATGGTGAAGGTGGTGAGACATTGGAACAGGCTGCTCAGAGAGGCTGTGGGAGCCTCATCAATGGAAGTGTTCAAAGTCAGGTTGGATGGGGCTTTGTAAAACCTGACCTAGTGAAGCATCCCTGCCCATAGCGGGGGTTTGGACTATATAGCCTTTTAAGGTCTTTTCCAGCTCAAACCATTCTGTGATTCTTCTTGCAGGTCAAACAAAAAAAAGAAAGTGCCTGGATTGAACATGATGTTTGGAGGATGGAGATTTATGTGTCCCTAGGAATTCTGGGACTTGCTTTGCTGGCCATATTGGCAATAGCATCAATCCCATCTGTCAGTCACTCTTTGACCTGGAGAGAGTTCCATTATATTCAGGTATACATTTCATGTCATCAACTCCACATTTTTAGGACTGCATGTTTTCTGCTGACATCATCCATAGTTAAAACTATCAAATACAGAATAATTAAACAAACCAATGTGAAAGTTTATTCAGCATCCTTTGTTAACCACTTCACACACACACAAAAAAAAAAAAAAAAAAAAGAGGAAAATGTTCATTTCATTTGTTATTTCAGCAGGAGAAAATACTGTCATGGTCAGGGCATACAGAAAGCTCCAAATTACCTTTTTTTCCTCCTGTGACCTGGTGAAATGTCAACAGCAGTTATTCTTAGGTCAAAGACTGCTGGTGTTTTAAGCATTTAAGACATCTTCTGTGCCTTTTATGTTTCAGGAAAGCTTTGTGTGAACTGGAAGTAGGTGGTACTGATCCAGTTCGTAGGGTTGCCATACAGCATGGGATTTCACAGCACAAGAATTGCTTGTTGCTCACTTGAAGCCACTGTGGCTATTCTGTACTGCCTGAGAAGTACCTGGTGCCTAGAATGTCCAGAAAGCTCGTACCTTCTGAAATGCAAAGGTTTTCCATCTGCACTGTCACCAGTCACACAACCCACTCCAAACCAGTATTCTGAGAATGAGGCATTCTGAAAAGGAACAGACACAAAATCAAACCCACCTCATAATTAGTTTTCCTACAGATGTTTGGGGTACTTTTTCATTCACCTAAGTATTTGCTTCTCTCTTAGTTCACTGTATATTGCATAATAATAACACAAAATATAATAATATATTTTAAGATAATAATAAAATAATCAGGCATAGTTCTGCATCAGTATGATCATAGTGTGTTAAATAAGCACTGAGCTAGTTCTCTGAACACCAAAATCTGAAAATTTGAAGACCTATTGAGCACCTATCATTTGAAAACATGATATCAATTTGAAAAGTAGGTATGAAATGTATATTTTCTGACAATGATTTGGGATTCTGTCCATTCTATTTAATGCACCAGTTGCAGGAAAAATTTGTCAGACTTATATAGACTGTATAGGAGGGAGTCTCCCAGTGCATGATTACTTCTTGTATTAAATGATCATTGTGAAGAAATCCATAATAATAATAATAATAACACCCAGAAGATTAATAGTAATATATTGGATTAGTTTTGTAAACAAATAACTTGTATATTTAAAAATTATTTCTTATTGATTTAGAAATTAGAAAGGCAGTGTTGGACTTCACACTGGTGGCAGTTCCATTTTTGTAATAAAAACAAGGTTATTATGTACACAGGAAACTCAAAACTGCTAGTGACTCTGGCATAACTCTTCCTTTCCTCTTCAAATTCAAATCCTAAGTCAAATTTATCATAGTACTATGCTTACTACAGTTACTGATTTAAATTGACTTTAAAAATTCCCTTTGCAAACAATTGATTGAACTGCTCATAAACTTGCTTTTGAACTCATAGTAATTTATCAGAAAAGACATCAGGATGCAGAGGACATCCACAAATTGAGATACTGAGAACCGACCCATTTTTGGGAATCTTTTATCTCTTCTGTATATTATCAGTATTACAACAATAGCAGAAAAATGTGCCCCCTGCTTTTTTTAAAGGTAGCATATAGGTGTACAATTGGATGCTAGAATTATAGGCCTAAAATTTTAATTAAAACCTAATATTCTCTTTTCTACCACTTAGATGTGCTGGTTGAGGACCTTTTTGATCTCCATATTTGCTTAACAGAGTAATCTTTTGCCAAGCTGGAAAAAATAAATGACTTATTATCTTTCTTTTTTCAGAGCAAGATGGGATACATAGCTCTGCTGCTGTGCACAGTTCATGCACTGGTGTTTGCTTGGAATAAGTGGGTTGATGTTAACCAATTTATCTGGTATACACCACCTTCATTTATGGTAGCAATTTTTCTTCCTATTGTGGTCCTGCTCTGTAAATGCATACTGTTCTTTCCATGTTTCAGAAGGAGGATAAAA
The DNA here is from genome assembly GCF_019238085.1 of Lagopus leucura. Classification (NCBI taxonomy): domain Eukaryota; kingdom Metazoa; phylum Chordata; class Aves; order Galliformes; family Phasianidae; genus Lagopus; species Lagopus leucura. Next base: position 29,604,192 of record NW_024962334.1, on the reverse strand, counting down.
AAGATTAGATGTGGTTGGGAAGCTAATACACAGACCAATCAAACCAACCTGATTTCCAGACTATAGATCAAATATGGACATTCCCTATCTGATGCATGTAAATGTGCTCAAGTCAACAAAATGTTTACTTGCAAGCTTTGTTTTCATCTATTTCTTAGATGTTTCATGTTTACTTTTCATTTCAGCCGCAGGGGTATGGAATACCTGATGCAATTTGAACTTCTGTTGTGACAGAAATTGGAAAGATTAATTTCACACTTTAATCTATTTGGTATTCTGGTATTTGATCATTTCTTTCTTCTGACTCACTGCTCTTAAAATGCCAGTGCTTCATTGCTTCAATCGTAATTCTTTCACTAGAAAATGCAATCATAAATCACTGCTCCAGATGACCACAGAAAGTAAATAAATCATTACACCACAAAATCCAGGAATGCTTTCTGTATCTCACAGCCATGTTTGTTCCCTGGTTAAATCTCAGTGTTATGAAGGGGGGACAACTTGAGTATTTATTGTCCTGTTTCCCGTTATATCCTGCATCTTACATTTAACTGCAGAAGGGATCCTTTAGCACTAGAGCCAAATGAAAATCTGCATTCCCACCATGTCTTGAATTTAAACAATCAAGTAAGCAGAAGTCTGGGGAACTTTACAAGGGAAATCTTTCCTGAGGCTTAGGCACAGTCTGAAAAAAAAAGAGTTTTTAGGTTCAGATCTACATCTTATACAGGACTAGGTGTGTCTGTTTATTTAGAACTATAAAGTTTTCATTTTTTTTCCATGAACATATTCTTTTGTTTCTGATGCTGGAAATTTTCCATGCTTTTGACCTAAGCCTGCAGTCTTTGACACGTGCTAATCTTTATTAGCACAGATTTTTCCAGTGGGGATAGCTCACACATCAAGTAAATACGTTTTACCATTTTACTATAGGGCCAGCACAATTATGGGACTGGAAGAAAATTATTAAAAACTGGCGTTTGAACCTTGACAATGATTTGGTGATATTTTTGTGTGAAACTACTGCTGAATGCATTTGCTTTTACTTAAATTTTAGTGTAAGTTGATGAAACTTCACTTTCTTTGTTTTACATAGATCTGCCTGAATGCCTTAACTGAATAATTCATTTGTTAACTTCTATTTTAAATACTTTATGCAGCAGTTAATATTTTCACACAGCATCAGAAACATTGTTGCAGTTTCCCTGCATGAGCTGACTGGGACATGGATTGATGATGCCACCTATTGCTGGAATCATCCAAATGAGAATTGCAGTGGTTCTGGTATTAAACAAAGAAGAAAATGTCTGTGTAAGAGAATATGTAATACATGGTGCTAATGATTCTGTTTTACATTTGTGGACATGGTTCACTGAGTGTAAATATCAAATTAAATAACTATTCCTACATTTTGTATTTTCCTGGTTTTAACTCCATTCAGTTATTGCAGCTTAGAAGTTGTGCTTGTGTTTTGCACTCAGTGTTGTACTTTGAAAATAATGGGAACATGGTGGCCTGTGTAATATAGTCTGAAAAGAATTGAGTGGCATTGTGTGTCGGTAATGCATGACAGAGGTGGGCACTAAAACACAGAAAGCCTGCCTGTGAACTTCAGAAATTTCTAAAGGGAAATGGTTGTTGTCAATAGATCAGCATTTACATTTCTTTAAAGGAAATAAAATTAATTAGAAGTCATGTTAGAGAGAAAAAATATCAAAGGCTTACTTGAAATATTAATTGCACTTGTTGTCAGGAGTCATACAGTTGTGCTTTATTTTTTCACTGAAACAGATTAAGACCAGTGCAACAACAAAGTAATTAAATTCTCTTCTACCAGCTACTCTTCGTCTAGCTAATCAGAAGTTGTGTTTGAATTTACTACTTAGGACTAAGCTGAGATTTTAAGTACTGCAAAGCAACCCCAGCCTTTAACAGATTAATGTTTGTTTTTATCAAAATGGGTCTCTCCGGAGGCAGCTCTGCTGTTCCCCTACTAAGAAAGTCTGGAGAATTTAGTGCAGTCTCCAATTTTGCTAAATTCTGGTCAAATCGTTGGCTTTGTTGTTTACAGCTGATCATAGAAGTCAACCCTTTGAAACAGGAATGAAAACTGAAGAGAGATTAATGAAAACACTCCTTGCACGAGGCCATTCAAAGCTATTTTTATGACATGTGCAAAACAAAATCTCAAATATGAGCCAGGTTTTCTGTACAATAGATTGCCTTTTTATTTAGAAAGTAATGTTCCAGCTTTTAAAGCATGCAAATACAACAGGTATGGGGAAGATCATGTAAGGAGTAAAAAGGGCTACAGAAGAAAATGCTATCGACAACATTTTATTTCTCCCTTCGTAACAGATATAATTTAGTTCAACATTAATTAAAATAAATGTGTATGTGCCTTTTAGTTCATGTAGCTCATTCAAAATTCAGTGTATTAATATGCCTATGTACTACTATAAAATATAGAAATGATGTTTATGCCAATTTGAGGCACTTACTTGTATAATAATTATTTTTATAAAATCATGCATCATTAAATGTTTCAATGTATAGATTGTGTCTGCCACTGTGCAATGTACATCCAGACCTGTATAAGGACAAAAAAGGTATTTTAAAACTAGAAGAGCTGCCGATGGGAACAATAAAATGTCTTCATTCAAGGGAGATCATTCTCCCCATGGTGACTGAAGAGTCTGGAGTTTCCAAAGGAGAGAAGGTAACTGTATGAAAAACCTAATGGATACTTTGATAGGAGAATGTAATGAAAATAAATTCTGACAGATCTTTTAACTGACAGTCCATATATTCTAGCATTTGTATAAGAATTTGTGAGAAGGAACAGAAAGCTCAGCTAGTTGTGCAGTGTTTTAAAGGAAGACCTATAATCCCTGAACACATTGATTAAATACCAGGAAAGATCAAGAATAATGAAGACATTCAGGAGGAAAAAGTAATACAGACGTATTTGGTAGGAATCCATCACTCTAGTCTAAGTGGTTTTGCAATGCCTCTACAAAAGCTGCAAATTCCCTGAGTTGTTACATATCACAGATATAATTAAATCAGACATATAGAACCGAAACTCACTGGAGAAAGAACTTTTAAATTGTTAAAGGGACTTGAGGAATTTTGTGCCAAGATTACATGGGATAACCAGATCCCATAATACTACTCTGAAAATGTGCCCAGGAAGCCAGAACAAGGGCTGTGCTGGCTCTGGTTTAATGTCAATTCCTGTTGACAGCAGTCTTTACTGTAACCTGCCCCTCCCTTTGGCCACTCTTCTCGGTTCTCTCAGTTCTGCTAACAGAAGAGTTTAAAGTCATGAAGTTAATCAGACCAGGGAGTTTGATTCTATTAAAAGTAATGCATGGAAAAGAATGATTCATCCAGATCCATGCACTGGTGTAATTAACTTCACAGCCATGCATACATCCAGCATGAAGGACAGGAAGAGCTATTAAATTATAGAACTGTATAATATCTCTGAGTTGGAAGTGACCCACAAGGATCACTGAGTCCAACTCCTGGCTTCACACAGCACCACCCAAAATCCAAACCCTGTGTCTGAGAGCACTGTCCAAACACTTCTTGAACTCTGGCACTTGGGGCCGTGACCCTGAAGAGCCTGTTTTGTGCCCCAACCAACTTCTGGTGCAGACCCTGTCCCTGATCCCCACCCGCCCCTCCCCTGACACAGCTCCATGCTGTTCCCTCGGGCCCTGCTGCTCAGTGCAGCCCCTCTGCCTCCTGTGAGGAGCTGCAGGCCTCCCATCAGCTCCTCTGCTCTGGGCTGCGCAAACCCAGGGACCTCAGCTTCTCCTCATACATCTGCCCTCTAGACTAATTTTCACCATCTTCATAGCTCTCTCTTGGACGCTCTCTAACAGCTTTATGTCCTCCTCACATGGTGGTGCCCAAACCTGCACACAGTGCTGGAAGTGAGGTTGCAGAGCAGTGGGATCTCGCCCACTTGCAGTGCTGGGCCTGCTGCACCCCATGATACAGTTGGCTGCCAGGGCACACTGCTGCCTCATGACCTCAGCCAGAACGCCCCTCAGGTCCCTTTCCATGGGGCTGCTCTCCAGCTTCTCTTCCCCAACCTGAACATAAATCCATGGCTGCCCCATCCCAGGTGCAGAAGCCAGCACTTGCTTGTGTTCAGTGCTGTAAAGATAGTTTTTAATTTAAACATTTTATACCTTTATAAGTGCCCCTAAAACTGAAAGCTTAAATTATTTCATCCAATTCTAGTAGCAAGAATGTTCCACTGCTTCACTTATTTGTCAAGTTCTTAGTTTTCCATGACTCAGTGGGGAAAAATGTGTTTCAGAAGTTATCAACAAAAAACACAACTGACTGAACTCTACATGACTGTGGACTATGTGGCTTCATTTGAGAAATGATGAGGAATTAATTCTTCCTTTCTTTACTGCTACCTCCACAATTTTTGCTTTTGTCCCTTGATAACATTAAGTATGTTAAATATTGCTGAAACACAGACTAATTTCTTTTAAGCTGATTTTCTTAATTAAAATAATTGTTTAAGAGAACAAAATAAAAAACAAAGACAGATTTTTGAAAGTATGCTGAATCCACCCTTGAAGAATGTAGTCTGCTGTAATCACTTTGTCAGGGGCTGATCATTGCCACTGATTTTTCTCAGCACTGCCAGGATTTCTTGATCTTATCAGCATGTTCTGTTCCTGATAATAACTTATTTTGGTAAGACCTTGAACTCTTTAACAAAATCTCACTGAATTCAGTTAAGTCAAAGCTCAACTTTTTTTCAACAAGTTGAATTTTTCCATAAATTTAATGTAATATTTGAGTAGGTGTGTTGGGGCTAATTTACTAAGTGTGCTAAGGAATATTTTGTCCTTACATTTAATCTGTGGAACTCACTGTTAAAAAAGAAGTGTGGCATGTATGGAGCTTTTTGAATGGCCAGTCAGTGTTACAGTCATGAAGCCTTGATATACAAGCTTACATTGTTTTGTCGGATGTACTTTGCTGAAAAAGGAATATTGAACGTGAATGTCTCCATTGCTTGAAAATCCATAAAATATATTATTGCTGGACTTGAAGAATGGGCACATAACACTTCTGTGATTTGTATTCTGCCTTTTTGTTCAGTCCTGTGATTCACGTACTAGACAGCACTTCCTTTATCTGTCCCCCAGTACTTGTGCACATATCGGAATAACTTTTGAACAGTGCACCCTATTCATTCAAAAATGTTCAATTTGGGGAAATCTATACAGTCAGGAGGGGAAAAAATGGGGGGAAAAAAAAGCAGCAGAAGAAATGAATAGAGAAAGAAAAAAAAGATCAACTTGCAGAGAACCTTGGGCATCTCTGCTGCACTTTGGAAATCTAACAATTGTTTGATGAGATTCATTACTAAAACAGGCTTTCTCTTGTACCTTCTAATTTCCAGTAGAGTTAGGATTTTCACAATATAATTAAAATAAATAATATAATATACATTAAAATAAATAATATACATTATTTATTCCCAATTAATTAGTTACGGAGAAGGGTATTCTGGGACAGAGGAAGGGTGGGACTATGAAGCTATGCGAAGAAGCATTAACATGGAATGGAAAGAAACAGGACAACTGGAGATTTCATTATGAAATGAAAGGGGCACAAAGGAAAGGAATTTAATGAATGCGATATCATCAAAATAGTAGGGAACAGAAATTTTTAGTATAGGAGATGGTTAAAATGAAGGATGAGTCAATGATGGATAGCTTGGAATCTGAAGAGCCTGAAGTGAATCTGTGAAATGGATGAGATGTGAGTTTTTTCCACATGCAGCTGCAGAGTGGAACAAATACAAAGAACCCAAGTGTATGCAGAGCTCAGCCTGCAGAACCTATTAAGTTGCAACCATGTCTCCATCCCTGGAATACCATTTGAGGTATTTCTGGGGAAATCCAGTCACAATCCACAGATATGTATGAACATCAGCAAGGTTATAAGTAATTTGGAGGAATTATCCTCTGAGATGTAGCCCTACAATTTTATTTTGGATGCAGCACATAATTGTTTCTGAAACTGAAGGGACACAAGCTATGGTTTTTGCTTCACTTTTCATAAAAGTTTAAATATAAACTGTTTTATTTTCAAATAAATTGTGCTTATATTGGAACAGACATTGCTACTTTGCTTCCTGGTAAACTGTACAGAGTACTGTGTTAAATGAAGGAGAGCATTTATTTAAGACACAACCAAGCTAAACCACTCTTAAGCACTGCCTACACAAAATAAGGAACCAACTGAAACCAGGGAACTAGATGGTGCATTAGACTACATTTAGAAAAGTAATAGCTAATAACTTCAGGTTTTACCCTTGTTTTGATGTCTCTATTCTACTGCACATATTTAATCTTCATCATTTATAGGCAAAATTCCCAGAGAATGGGACTCAGCTATTCAGAATCAGGGTTTTTCCTTTGCAGATACATAAATAAATAGGGTCTGCTTTTTTGATAGAATCACAAAAAAAAGTTGCTCACTCTCTCCAGTCTGGGATGGACTCTATTCTGCTGTGGACCACTCAACAAAATAGCCTCTAAAAAATGTCAAGACTGTGATATGTAGTGTATAGCACAACACTTGACAAGCTCATTTAATACACTTTTCCTCATTCTCTTGTTCACGTTCCTCATTGAACCACCTTGATCCTTCGTATTCTGCCCCTTCCTTCCTTTTCTTAAACATCCAATAAAAATTATTTCACATTTATTATGCTACATACTATACAGTGTGATATTGTTTTTAATTTTTCTACTGCTCTCATGCAAAACCTCTGGTCTGCAGATTTGTGAAGGAAATTTGACCTCAAGAGCTGAAGTCCTAAATTGTTAATAACATAAACATGCTAGTCCATGCTCAAACGGTGGTCAAGCCACAACACAGCCTGTGCTCAATCAGATGCTTTGGTATTCAAGCAAGTATTAAAATCTTTTAAATGACTCTTGCAATAATTTTTTCAATATCCATGTTTCACTAAGAAGGGCACACCTCTGTTCTTGGTTATCAAGTCAGCTGACAAAAATATTTGCTCTGGATATGATTGATCGTATTCTAAAAACAATGCTGTTTTTCCCTCAGCTTTGGGTCCAACAGTTGTTGCAGGCACAAGATGACATTTTTAGGACCTGCTGTCTCACTCCAAAGATGCCTTTTAAGATGAGAAGCCACGAACCAGGAAGAAGTTGTTTGACCTTCTATAACTTGCAACACAAAGCAAACGGTGTTTCAAAATTTGTAGGGAATAGTGGAAAGGTCTCGTGCTCTACACAAGGCCACAGAACAAAGATTCTTACTTATGCCTCAACAATTACTATGGAAAACCACAGTCAGAGGTTTCCTTCCTTCAGATTGTTTTTGGTATATAAAATCTATCTACCAAATAATAAAAGCAGAAACAATACTCACTGCTATTTGCATTGCCTTAAAAATGAAATAATAACCCTGGATCTTTTCTGGCTTTTGTTGGTTTGGTTTGGGGTTGGTTTTTTTGTTGTTGCTTTGGTTGTTTGGGCTTTTTTCAGGGTGGGTGGGGTATCTGTCCCCTGTTTTGAATGAATCAGCCTTAATTTGTACTTCCTGCTGGGAAGAAGGATACACTCTGTCTTGTTTCACATGACCTACTAAGTATTCTCAACTCTGGCTTACTAAATGGGCTTTAGAAAGGATTTCTTTTTCATTCCTTCTTTCTTTCCTTCTTTCTATCTTTTTTCTTTTTTTTTTTCTTTTTCATTTTTCTTTCATTCTTTTTTCTCCTTCTCCCTTCCTCAAAAAAATATCTAGATGTCTTTGTTTATTTATTTCAGTTTGTCTTTCTTTCCTTGCCTGAGGTATTTGAGAATCCACGTGGCTGAGAGGGGCAGTGACACCTGGAGTGCTGGGTCACAGGGGACATCACAAACTGATGAAATACAGAGAGCAAGGGGACAATATTTCAGTCGAGGCAATAACAATTATTTCTTGTTCTTTGTTTAGCTAATGTTTAGAACTTTTTGAAAAGAGTACTTTTGTAAAAAACATCATCAAATTAATTAAAAAATCAGAACACAAAAAAATGCGTCTCTCCAAAAAAAAAAAACAAAACCCAAAAAACAAGAAAAAAACCCACAAGTTTCAATTTTCTAAGTTTCTCAGATCAATTTTGTCTTTATAAAGAATGTTTAAGAGGTACAAGTTTTATTCTGAAAATAATTGCTGGCAACCCTAAGAAAAAAAAAAAATTAGTTGGCCTGAATGTTCCCATCTGGAAAATACTGCATTTTTTTGCTAAGGTACAAAACTGGCTGTGTTCTGGCTAGTATGCCAGATTTGGGTTTGGGTTTGTTGCCCTGATAGGAAGCAAATTTTTGTGTGTTTATTTTCACTTGTTTTCCATGGGGAAAACCCTGGGGCTTTGTTTTCCCTTTGCCAAGAGGAAGAACCAGAATATCTGTCTCCATTTGCAAACTGGAAACTCCTTTGTTATGTTCCATCCCTGAAGGGAAGAAATAATAATGCTTCCCTGGACTCTCCTAAAGAAAGCAAAACACCTGCTAAAAAAACATAATCTCCTATTTTTTTAATAGATTAAAGGCAGTCCTTTAGCAAGACGTCTGTAAATTATATTGTCTATAGATCTTTGTATATAATCCAAGAGAGCTATCTAATCCAATTTCATAATTTCACTGAATAGACATGGTCCAATTTTGTAATGAGTTTTACATGTATGGAAGGTATATAAATATCTTTCCCTCATGGAAAACCTGTTTGAATGTATCAGGAAGGGAGGCCATAGCTATTTTGATTCCAGTTTTAAATATGAATATTCAAACAGTAAGACCTCAAAAACATAAAACATAGGATCAACTGAAGCTCTCCAAATTGTCTTAATGTTTAAATGTACACATATAAACTTAGTGCTATCTGTTTAAATAGGCTGGTAAATGACCACAACTCAAGAAGTTTTCTTGCTTGTCACTGTGCACAAAAGCTAAAGCCAGATAGGTTTGCACACAGGCAGCAAAAGGATCACATTAAAAACAAAACACAAAATGGAGAAAAGTACAGTGGTGCAATTGCCAAGGACCGCTCTCGTTTTCTTTGTCACAGAATCAAAGAATCTCCTGAGTTGGAAGGGACCCATGAGAATCATCCAGTCCAACTGTTGTCTCTTGAGACAACCTAAGAGTTAAACCAAATACTGAAGATCATTGTCCACACACCTAAGAGCATTGTCCAAATGCTTCTTGAACATGGACAAGCTTGGGACTATGACTGTTTCTCTGGGAAGCCGCCTTTCAGTAAAGAACTTTTCCCTAGTATCCAATCTGAACTTCCCATGATGCGGCTTCAAGTCATTCCCTCACATCCTATATGATTCTTAAAACACCAGAAGAAAGTAGAGATGCCTATCAACATTTGGTTGTTGACAGGCATCTCCACAATGTAACAATTTAACTCACAATTTTATGACCAACATTGATTTTGAATATAACTCACTAATTCTAGCAACACATAGAAATAGCTACAAAAGAAATGAAGTGTTGGTGAGAGATGACACTGAATGACCTTACTAAGAACAGAAGTTAGGCATGAAGGGTCAGAGTCTGAGATGGCAGACAGCTGGTCAAGAGAACCAGGGACCATTTTCCATTCTGTCTGTGTAGGAAGAAAAACACTTCCCTGATACAAAATTAATACAGATCGTATAATGGATCATCTCCTAGAGGAGTGACTGTTATGTTCAAGACATTCTGCTGTAGTCATAAATAAAAAAAAAAAAAAGAAAAAAAAGAAAAAAGAAAAAAATTACCACGAACATTCAAAATTACAGCCTTCTCACCAAGATTAAAATTCAAATAAAGGAATGTTGCAGGATTCTGACAATTTCATTAAATGCAATGCATCATCTTAAGGTGCATGAATTTCTCTCATAACTGAATATGCCTATTTTGAAGTAAATACTTCAGTGTCTGCAACTATCACATGAAGCAGCATATAAGGAGAAGCAGCCACAAGTAAAGCAGAAAAGTAATATTCTGTTCTTTTTTCTTTTGATATATTTGTTGGTTGGACTAAAACTTTTAATCCCAGAGTCCTGAAGTTGTTGTAGGCTGTAGAAAATCAACCCTAGGATAACAGCTTCTGAATCGCTAACAAAGGAAAAGGGAATATTAACACGCAGAAGGATGAGAAGCAATTTCTTACCACGGAAGAGTCCAGCTTATTTCTGAGAGATCTGTCAGTGGACTTCACCTTTCCATTGATTTCCACGGAGTATGGAACCAGTCCTCAGCCTGGGAGCTGGAATTACTGTTTGGAAAACCAGGCAATAGGTTTTCTGTGCGTGTTTTAACCAGAATAAGAAACACTTCAAAAATACACATTTTCAGTGTCAGGGAAACATAAAATGTCTGTGGAGGAGAGTGGCTTCTGAACTACAATTAAAAGGTTCCTCTGCCCATTTCCAATTCAGCAGCGTGTTTGTTAGCGACCATTTATTGAAACAAATGTTTGAACGGTTTATACGTCCCATCACGACTACACGGTCAGGCAGCGCCCGCACACAGGACGGCAGAAGGGGTATGACTGCGTCTGTGCACGTGCCGGCCTTTTGCCGAGACGACAACAACGTACAGCAGTTCAGAGTAAAGCTGCATTTGCCTTCAACTGGAAATTTCCTCAGCTAACAAACCCGGGCCTCGCGTTTACGCAGCCGATCGCGTCCGTCACCTCGCCGCTACGCCACGGCGGGCACACGGCCACCTCCCCCCACCGGCGGGGACAGACGCGGGCATCTCGCGCCCCCTGGCCGTCCCCGGCCCCACGCACGAAGCGCCGCCGTTCGCTCCCCGCCCGGCCGTAGCGCCGAGGCAGCGGCCGCAGGGGGCGGGATGCAGCGCGTGGAGGCGCCGCCTTCCCGCCCGCCCGGCACTGCGGGGCTGGAGACTGAAGAGCCGGAGCGGAGGCGCCGCTCCTCCGACGCGCGGGAGGAGGTGAGCGGGGCCGACGCGGGAGTGGGCCGCGACCCCGCCGGACGTCTCCTCGGGCTGGCCGTTCCCACCGCCGCCCCGGTGGGGCTCCTCTCTGCCCACACGTCTGGGCGGGCTCCCGCGGGCCTGGCGGTGACGGGCTCCCCGGAGCCGGTGCGGGGGCTGAGGGTCGGCCCGGCGTCCGGGCCTGCCTGCCGGGGCCCGGGACGCCCGGGTATGGAGGCGGCCGGGGCGGAGGTTTGGAAGCGAGGGGCTTCGGAGTCGCCGCTCTCGTCACGGGCGGCGCTGTCGTTACGGCCCGCCGTGCGCCCCGCGCTGCGATGCGCTCACCTGAGCCGGACGGCCGCCCCGCAGCCGCCGCTCCGCGCCCGAGATGCCGCAGCGTAAGTGCCCTCCCGGCCGGCGCGGGCCGGTCGCTGCAGCTGTCCCCGGGCTCCGCGTTACACCGCTGTCCCGAGAGCGGTGCAGAACGCACTTGATCACATCAACAACTCGTTCAGGTTTTCCGTTTGTTCGTTTTTCTCCTTAAGGGATTACGCTTCTCAGAGCGGTTCTTCACAGCTGTCCCCTTCTAGCTGGTGTAGCTCTGTCGTGTTTTCTTAGGCTTATCCAAGGCCAAACGTCAAATTTCTATCACTCCTGCTGTTTCTTGTATCCACAAAGGCAGTCGTTTTGTAAAAGATGGGTTTTTTTGCATTCCATTCCTGAACAACCCAGATTAGCTAGTATTTATCAGCTTCCCATCTGTTTACAAGTTGATTGCTCAACAACTTGCTGTAAATCTTTCCAGAGACTGCAGTTAAGCTAACAAGTTTTTGCTTCCCTCAGTTCTCCTCTTTTCCTCTTCTAAGATATGTACATGTCCCTTCTGCATTCTGAAGACATTGCTTCTGTCAGCTCTTCAGGCATCAAGGCTGGATTTCACAAGTGTCTGCTGACTTGAAAATCTTTATCTTATCTTTATCTTTTAAATTCTTCACCTCCTGCCTTCCTGCAAGATTAATTTCAGTCTTACACACTCTTACCTCTGAACTGCTATCGTGCATTGAGTATAGTCCCTTCTCATGACTTCCAGCTCTGGTTTCTATCATCTCGCAGAGCCCAAGAGTCACACCTGTCTGTTCCGTAGGGTTATTTTCCATGAAAACATAAATTCTGTTAGTTTATTCCATTCCTCACATTCTGTTTTCCTTAGAACAGGTGATGAGAAACTGGACAGTGTGCCAAATCCAGCTCAGCAGAGCAATTCTTCATGTCCTAATCCTTGATATCCCCTCTCATGGATTTTTAGACAAAAACTGGAAGTGGGCTGCAGTATGGCGGAATAGTACTCATTGCCCATTTTCTCATGGCAGTTCCATTTCTATTCCTTTAAGTTTCACAGTATATATTCTGTAAATTTTGTGGTTACCTTCACATCACATGGCATGAACTGAAATGGACCTGTGTAATCATACAATGAATGCATACATTTTTTGTCATAACTAGTTGATGTATATCTCTCAGCTGATCAGAGTACAGCTCTTATTATTTTCCTGGATGTGAACCCAACAGGATACAGGAAATGCTGGTGTTTTGGTCATGCGTTGGATACAGCTCTGTTTGTGCAGCAAGAAAGATATCAATGGTTTTTCTGTGTGTAAAAATTAATGAGCTCTAGCAGAAAGTTTCACTATTAGAATCTTACTGTAGAATATGGATTTTGTGGTCACTTTAACTTATTATTTTTCATCTTTAGAACCTCAGTACAATTTCAGTGAGTTTCTCCCCTTAGTCAAAAACTGGGAAATGCCTTCTAAAGTATGTTCTCCTAATAGCTTCCTCTAGACCTGTGAAGAACAGTTTCTTTTGGTTGTAGGACATCGCTGTGTTCCTAGCAGATGGGAGGGTGAAGTCCCTCACTGGTTACTGGCATCTTGTACAGGTGCTCAGAAAGAGCTTCATTCTCCTTTATGTGTGGTCTGTTGTTGATAGCTCCCAGGAGAGAAGCAACTTGATGTTTTCCCTTTACTCCTTCTTAATGTGCCTTTCCTTATTCCTTCATTAATTCTCAGAGCTTATTCCTGTTCTAGAATTTAGACACCACTTAAGTCACAACTGCGGTTTCATGTGAATGCTTCTTTCCTGAGGGTTGTTTTGTGGCTTTCTTACATCTTCTTTTCTTTTTTCCTTTTTTTTTTGGCATTTGTTACAGCTTTACTGAATCTTTTAACCTCTTTTCTCCAAAATTATAGCAATCTCAATTTTCTGTGAGCCTTTGCCTCTGTTCCTCTGCAAAGCCTCTCTTACTGCAATGATAAACTTAAGTCCTAAGACTTTCTAATCTTTTGCTATTGTGTGAAATCTGTTTCTCTTTGCCATTAACTTTGTGTGGAATGCATCTCGTTTGCTTTTCTCCAGGCTTTATATTCTCTGTCCAGTCAGAAAATTCAGTTAGGCATATTCCTGACCTGTGTCCTTGAATCCCTTACCCTTGCACCAGTTGTGGTTAAACTATACATGGCCAGATCTGGTAGCCTGACCTAGCTGTGTCATTGTTGATCTCATGAATAAGCCTTGGGAAATTTCTCTTTATTTTTCTTGCCATTGGATACGTGCAGGCAGCTTGTTCCCCAGACTGAAAAGTGAGTAAGTCAGGCAGATGTCTGTGTCATGGTGGTTGTTGTAACATTCTGCAGCCTTTTTTCTGCAGTTTTGCAGGTTTTTTTTGCATTCTGCAGGTTTGTTGGTTTTTTTTGTTCCTAACCAGAGTAGAATACCATAATAAAAATCAGCATAATCTTTTAATCAAGTCCAGCTTTTGTGGACTCACTGTCCTTATGCCAGTCTCAAGCCAGCTATCTCCACCCCCTAATATTTTATATAGTTCCCCAGTTTTCTTTATATGCTTATTCTCAGTATTTCATTGACCATTCATTTTGGAAGCACAAGGTGGTTTTGAGGTTCAATAATTTGAGGCAGCTGAAGCTGAAAATACTATTTTCTACTATTAGAAATAGTGTATATATATATATACTATCCAGATCCATCTTTATCTATGGGAAAGCAGTGACATCATTACAGATGTTAGTCAACAAGTCAGAGTGCTGTGCTTAGTAGTACAAAAAAATATTTCTTGTCTCCATAAATGTAACTTCGATAAGTTCCTACAGCTGGATGGAAATATACACAGTATGTATTATTCTTAGGAGAAGAATGTACTTCTTGTTTCCTTATGTCTGCAGCAGCCAGGAATAAAAGGCTTTGGAAGGTCCTTATTCCTAATTAATATACATACTAAATGGGCAAAGGAGAAACAAGCTTTGTTTCTGAATAGGAGGGGGATTGTTAAGGTATTTGTTTTTTTCATGTGGTCGTATAATGCTCAAAACTCAGGCAGGCTGTAATGTGACACAGAGCTTGCAGATTGTCTGCTGAATGTTGTGGCAAAGGAGCTCGGAGACATTTAGTATTGAATCCAGTAGTCAGCCTTGGAAAATGTTACTCTCCACTGTCTGAGAGTTCCATTTTTTTCCTCCATCTGAAGTTGAAGGTCATAGATGATGCGGTATTATGTCTGAACCTCACAGCAGTACTTTCTGATTGAAACATGTGTCATGTAAGGTCACTCCATCCTTAACCTGAAATGCACCCTGGATCAGAAATGGGTATGTAGATATTTCCCTCTTCAAAGGCTTTCAATTCAAATAGTCAAACTGAGCTAAATTAAACTCTTGCTTTTAGATTAGTAAGTCTTAATTCTCTTTGTCAATATATACGTGCTTTCATACAAAGCTGTTCAAATGTAAGGGTTTCTGTGTGCTGACAGAATTATTGATCTTTGTACCGCAATTATTTCACCCTCTTGTCTTTCACATAACCTTTATTGGGTTCCCCCCAAAAAGGAGTTGAGATACGGTTTTGAAAACTGTTGTGAGATTCATCATGACAAACTAAGAAACGTTATAGAATCATAAAATGGCATGAGTTGAAAAGGACCACAATGATTATCCAGTTCCAACCCCCCTGCTATGTGCAGGATCACCAGCCATCAGACCAGGCTGCCCAGAGCCACATCCAGCCTGGCCTTGAATGCCTCCAGGGATGGGGCATCCACAACCTCCTTGGGCAACCTGTTCCAGTGCATCACCACCCTCTGGGTGAAAAACTTCCTCCTAAGATCTAACCTAAACCTCCCTGTCTCAGTTTAAAACCATTTCCTATCACTGTCCATCCATATAAACAGTCATTTACCACAAAAATAGCATGTGTTGTATGCAGTTTGGGCTTTTTAAATGTGTAGCTCTCGTTGCAGTCGTTTTTTAAAACTGTATATGAACATCACTGCAGTATTTTTATCCTCTTTCAGAATAGATCTGCACTGTAAGTAATTGACTTCTGTCAAAACTGATCATGTTTGCTGTAATGCAGATGACCAGAATGTGTACCTCTCATCACAATCCCCTTTCAAAACTAAACGAATTATCATCTTAGATTTATAGACAGCAGAACTAAGGTGCAGTATATCTAAGATCAGGATTCCCACACTAAAGTCCCTCTAAATCAGATTTTTATCTTTGGACAGAGTGTGGTACATGTGTGTAATAAATGTGGGTTTTGGAACGGAAGCCAAGAGTTATACGCTGTTTAATAGATTGCACTCTATAATGAAGAAATCTAACTTGTTGCCCTCATTTTTGTCTTTGTTCATTAATCTCTGACTTCACTGTCTCTGTACAAATGTTTGGAGTCACTAAATCCTTCTGCATTATGTATTCTTTAACTTGGAAAAGCAGTTGTGCATCTCTGTGGCTGATTTTAACTTGAATGATTTAAAAAATGTGTGTACTTCCTTGCATATACTTTTTCTTATTTGTTTTTACCTACTTCTGTAACTGTTAGTAAAACATTTGAAGTTTTTGTGTTCTTCCTTGGATTAGTGACACAGTGCCAGAAAAAAAGTTTGTTTTTCTGCATGCTTCATGAAACAAAAGATAAAATCTGAAAATTAGAACCACAGAATTTGCTTCAGAGTTGTTTGTGGATTGTGATGGCTTGTGAAAAAGTCTGATGCAGCTTTTTTTCCTTCTCTTGCTTTCTCTGCTTTTTTTCCAGAAAAAGTCATCATAAGTTTGGTGTCTTAGAATTATGGAATCAATCTCTATGATGGGAAGCCCTAAGAACCTCAATGAAACTTTTCTACCAAACGTGGCCAATGGCATCAAGGATGCCAGTAAGATCACAGTAGGCATCATTGGAAGTGGAGACTTCGCAAAATCATTGACCATTCGGCTGATCAGATGTGGGTACCATGTTGTTGTAGGAAGCAGAAACCCTAAACTTGCTGCAGAGTTCTTTCCCCACGTGGTTGATGTCACTCACCATGAAGATGCAGTAACAAAAACAAACCTCATTTTTGTAGCTATTCATAGAGAACACTACACGTCTTTGTGGGACCTCAAGCATTTACTCGTTGGTAAAATTCTGGTTGATGTCAGCAACAATACAAGAGTAGACCAATATCCAGACTCCAATGCAGAGTATTTGGCATCACTTTTCCCAGATTCTCTAGTTGTCAAAGGATTCAATGTTGTTTCAGCTTGGTCACTCCAGTTAGGACCAAAGGATGCCAGCAGACAGGTAAACATTGTGTTTGTTTTTATTTGACTTGTTTGTAAGATGAAAAGACAATCGTACAGAATAAATGATCCAAACTGTGCTCTAGGGTGCCTGTGTGTCTTTAAGGATTGCAGAGGAATGTAGGTACTAGCTTAGATCAACTAGCTGACATTTCATTGACTACAATAAGAAGAGTAGGATCCTAAAGTTTTCTGTAGGAAATATGTTGATTTATATTTTAGTGCTTCAAAAGATGAAGACACTTTTTCCCAGTTTATTTTAGTTTAAATGTTGTTTTTTGTGGGGTGAACTGTTGAAAGAGATGCACAGAAATCTGAGGTCCCGACCCCAAGGTTTGGGAGTCAGAAATGCCAGCTCTTCTAGAATTGCTTGCATTCAGTGTAACCACAGAGAGAATATAACCCATTATTTGGCTTCTGGAATATCCCAAGATCATAAATATGAGGAAACAGATGGAGGCACATATGTTTCAAAGTAATCATTCATTTGATCCAGAATTGCTTGGGAACATCATGTTCAATTTACTTCCCGGTGTATTCCCCAAATCCATCCTGCATACAGAAGGTACAGCTGTATGTTTTTCTTGCTTTGCTGAAGCAATATAAAGACATGCATGAGCCCAGTCCTTCACAGCTTTGTGGGCTACAAGGGTTACATGACAAGTGGTGAGTGTAACATGACTGCTGGAGACTACTGAGTTCTCTGGCACTTCAAGCAAATTTTAAGTAGTTGCAATAAATACTGAATTAGCATAATTTTATAAATAATCTCATTGCACTATTTTTGTTCCTTTTTGGAGTAGCAGGCCACTGTAAGTCATTGACTTCTGTCAAACCTCATCATGCTTTCTGTAATACAGATGATTGGAAACATTCTTACATAGAGATTACACCGTTCTCTGCTTTGCATTGTGTTTGTCCTGCAGCTGTTTTGGGGTCATCATTTAAGATAAGTGTACATTTGAGAAACTCAAGGTTTGGAAATTACTGTAGCCATTGTTTCAGGTTCAGTCCATTCCTATGGGCATTTCAGTGTGGGGAGTATGAGACATTTCAGTGTGTGGATTACCTGTACGTGCCACAGTCACCTCACTGTCAACTTCAAGCAAATGCCAATTTTATTTTGGTTGCTCTGTGGCTAAATAAGCGTGCATATTTTTACCTTTGGTGGATTTGTGCATAGTGTTGTTTTTATTCAATATTTCTTCTAACGGTGATACAATCTGTCAAAGTGATGTAAGCAGTAGTGCTGCAGTTTTGCACTGGAGCACTGGAGGCTCTTCAGTTGGGGCAGGGGGTGAAGGGGTTGTTGCTGTTTAATAGTTGAGTTTTTTTTGTTTTGTTTTGTATTTGGGTTTTTTGTTTCTGTTTTGTTGAGTTTGTTTTTAACCTGTAAGTCTTCCTGCGTCTACAATTCACCTGACTTTTCCAACAGGTCTATATATGCAGTAACAATGTTCAGGCTCGCCATCAAGTTACTGAGCTTGCTCGTCAGCTCGGTTTTATTCCTATTGATTTGGGGGCATTGTCATCTTCAAGAGAGATTGAAAACTTACCTCTGCGACTCTTCACACTGTGGAAGGGGCCTGTAGTGATTGCCATTAGTCTGGCAACATTTTTCTTCATTTATTCCTTCATCAGAGACGTAATCCATCCATATGTGAGAAATCAACAGAGTGACTTTTACAAGATCCCCATTGAGATTGTCAATAAGACTCTACCAGTTGTTGCCATCACGTTGCTCTCTCTAGTGTATTTGTCAGGACTTATTGCAGCCTCTTACCAGCTTTACTACGGCACTAAGTACAGGCGATTTCCACCTTGGCTGGACAACTGGCTGCAGTGTCGAAAGCAGCTTGGACTGCTCAGCTTTTTCTTTGCAGTGGTGCACGTGGCATACAGCCTTTGCTTACCTATGAGGAGATCAGAGCGATACTTGTTCCTCAATATGGCGTATCAACAGGTATGCTGATCCTTAGCTAAGTAAGCCAAAAGTGCCTTGGTTGCATATGTGATACATTAATACAAAATGCATGTTTTGTGCATCTTTTCCATTGTTTTCAGTCAAAAATCTTTAGGATTATTTTATGCATAGGTAATGCTTAGTAAGAAGGGAGAGTAAAAGAAACACCTGTGTACATTATGTCAGGTTGTGTTCACGTATGTATAATAGGTTGAATCAAGGATATATTCTACTTAAATCTTTGGCAGCAATATGTGCAATGAGGATGTAGGTTAGACAGGATAAGAGCAACACCAAAGAAAACTTCTGAGGTAAGTTTCTCTTTGTGTGTTTTTGAGATGCAGGAGATGTATGTATGTGGTGTAAAGTGCATTTACAAATGTGGGAAAGTACTTAGAGTAGATATTATTATGATAATATTCATAAATACAATGTATTTTTGCAGTGAAAGTTCTGATACTTTGTAACTTTTTGGACCTGTGGTAAAAATATTATGGACAGTAGAAATTCTGTGAATGTCACCTATTACAGGCAAGAGATTGACTCACAGTTCCCAGGAATGATAGCTGGTCTTGCATATAACCTTGAAACAGTCTCTGACAAACCCATAATCCTTTAGAAGAGCTGCTGCTTTGTCTGTCAGCTTATTGCCACCTTTAAAGTGGCAGGAGAACAGCGTTGCCATTCAGCATATAAAATCTGCTGGAAAGACAGATGAAATTGAACAGAAAGAAAAATTAAAGAAATCAAATCCTAGTAACAGAACAAAAGCAGATTGGGTCCACAGATTCTAAAAGAAGTGAGAAATTGAGCTTCAGAGAAAGGCAGAAAAAATAAAACTATGAAAAACAGCAAGGAATTGTAATTGTTCCTATGTAGTAAAGGATCTACGATATTTTTACTAATAGTTTGTCTCATTTCTAATAGTTCTGTAAAAATCTCACTTGCTAACGTTCATAGTGGACCTCTTCTAAGACACATCAAATCACTATGGTTATCTTAAAATGGAAAAAATAATTGAATATCTAGGCAGCTTAACTTTTAAGGACCTGAGCTGTTTCTTTTTTCTGGTAAAGTTCTCCAACTAGAACATTTTCAAATGCATTTAATATCAACAGTGAAAGTGGCAAAACACTTTGGCTTTTGTATAAGGAGCTAAAGCACTAAGAGAAAATGATGCTAAATTGTTTCCAAGTGTAAAGAACTAAAACACTGTGGATTCATCCAGTTTATGCTATAGAAGATATGTTTCCAAGGTCTGAAGAATATGATTACTTTTCTGCAGTATAGAGTATGCTTATACACTATAGAGAAATGTAGAACTGCTTGTATTTATAAAATAATTATTGTAATGTGATGTTTTATTTTACCAGCTCATCTAGTTTTCCTGCATAACATATTTTTAATCTATCAAGAGCCAATAGCAACAGTAAGGAAATTGTTTTTTCTCCAAGGCATGAGGAAACCTCTGAAATATTTGACCCCGTTTTATAATTGTTCTATTACTGTAGACATTTACTCAGCAAAATAATTTCTGTTGATGCTTTTAACATTCTGGAGAATGAAGTGCTTCCTTTCTGCTCCTTCATCAGGTTCATGCAAATGTTGAAAATTCTTGGAATGAAGAAGAAGTGTGGCGAATTGAAATGTATCTCTCCTTTGGAATAATGAGTCTTGGGTTGCTTTCTTTGCTGGCAGTAACTTCTATCCCTTCAGTCAACAATGCCTTAAACTGGAGGGAGTTCAGTTTTATTCAGGTGTGTTCTTCTCAAAGTAATAGATTTTTGTTGTTAACATGAATTTCTTTCTAATGATAATTATTATGTTACAAAAAGCACTTCGCAACGTGATCAGAGTATGTTGTTTTTTCTATCTCATAAGTTAATAAGAGCAACATATCTGTACTCAGCAAATAGATCAGCATGTAGGCAAGTTCAGCATTTTATAGGTATCATAATAGGGATTTGCCTTTTATTGATGTTGGCATTGAAGGATCAACACAGACAAGACCAAATGAGGGTAAATCTATAAATTCCTTTTCCACTGTTAGGATTTATTTCTAAGTTCTAATTAGATAAAGTAGCACAGACTGCACACCCATATATTCATTGTTTGTACACGACTGCAATGAAATTGTTGACTAATTCCTACCTACACTGCATCTGCTTTGCTGTTTGGGTATTGAGTTGCATTTCATAATTTACAAACATCTGAAATGGAGTGCTGAGGAATGCTTTTTTGGCTGTAATTGTAAGAGATCTTATGTATGTAGCAAAGCACAAAAATTTTGCTGAAAGATTTGTCTAAGTATCATTCCCCAAACTGACCTGTTCATTCTCACTCACCATTTTGAGCCTTCACAAGAAGTAAATGCTCATTTTGTACTGTTCAAACATTCCTGCCATCCAGAGTTCTCTATCTGCAGATAACAGTACTGCATATTTGGTCGCAAGGTCATGACTTTCAGCCACACACCCAGAATTTGTATCTAATTTTTTCTTTCACAGATTTCCAGATCTCAGGCTTGTGTGATTTACTCAAAATCCAGACAACGCATACATATTCACATGCCTACAAAGGTGTTTTTGTTTGTATCGTATTTTCTGTAGTTATTTGCACTGTAATTAAAGGCAAAATAATTCAATTTTTAATTATGAACTTTTGCAAATTATCTCTTGGTGTTTTGACAAATTGGGAACAAGTTGTTCTCTCTGGAGGGTTGTTATAGTTGGTTCTGTATTGCATGCTAAAGAGAATTAGTATAGATAACTATTTATGATCATTTGCCATTTTTAATTGCACATAAGAAATTGAAATACTAAAATTTCTTTAAAGTTCATGATCATTATGTGGTACTTCAATTTTTCAGTAATCTCAGGATGTAAGTTAGTCTTCAGGTAGTCACTATTCCTTTGAAAAAGTCATTTAATTTATTCAATCAGAAAAAAGGCTTTCAGTGATCCCCACACTAAAGTAAAAGTTGTTTGCGAGTTTGTATTTCCCTAAGTTAGTGGAATGAGCATCGAAACTACAGCCTGTCATCTCAGCATTGCTCTCCTTTTAGCTGGGGAAATCAGCATGTCTTTGCCTTTAGTCCTGATTCCTGAGGTAATCTGCCAAAATACTTGTTCAATCTCTGTTTCGTATCTCATGGATGAAGAGTCAGGCAGGCAGTCAGCACACCCAGTCAGTTTCTCACCTCAGCATTTCTCAAAGAGCAACACATTATTGATTGCTCATCTCAGAAGGTACAGTTTGATCAAAATAAGAGCATGACTTCCTCTAGGGAGCACTACCACTAAAATGCACTCAGTTCTAATGTCTGCTGGCAGAATCTGAGTTTAGAATTAGCAAGTTATTTACATACACAAGCCCAGTTAGTTTTCTAACCCTACTGCAGTAGAACAAGCTCCGAATAGCATCATCCTATGTACAGTGGTACAGACCTTTACTGCAGTGTTTCTAACACCATAGAGAATCCCCAGTAGTGAATGTTGTTGTCCAGAAATCATGGTTGTCTTTGATATCCCAAATTATTTTAGAGATGCTTCCATCTTATCTCACCTGATTTCACAACACAAGTGACAGCAGCTCCAAAAATTCCTTAAGAACCATTCCTAAAACTATTCCCAGCAACCGTACTAGAGCCTGGGAAGAACATTTCCAGCATTTTCAACTGGTATTGCTACTACTCACCAATGTGATTCCAGTCAAGGAAAAGTATCTCTTTTTGCTGCTTTCAAATGTCTTCTACTCTTAAAGATGTTAGCATCCTGTGCCTCCCAGCCAAGATCAACCCCTTATAGTGAGCTTTTACTCAATTTGCAAAGGCAGCTAGTTCTTCCTGTTGTATGAGAACTATTGAGTTATGGTCTGAACCACTGACTGATCACCTGGGGAAAGCACTGAGTCAGCCATGGGAGCATAGGTGAAGGCAGTTCCCTTGTGTGACCAGAAGGGGTGGAGCCTGGCTGCACCTCTCCTAGACCCCATTTAGGGCTGACTGCCACTGGGGAAGGATCTTTTTCTGGAGATCCTTCTATTTGGAGTTTTTTACTGCAAGCCTATGACGTGGGTGAGCATTTCATTTTCGATTGTCTCTTTCCACCACAATAATTTTTCTAACTATAGACCTGTAAAATACCATCCTAACCACACCACTCTTCTAACTGTACATTTCTTAATTGTACACCTGTGCATCTGGAAAAGTTAATAACTGCAAACTAGGATAAGTGCTCTTGATGGAACTTTAGCTGTGACAGACCTGTCGTACAAAGAAAAAAGCCTGCAAAATGCTAGGTTGTATAAGGAACATCTTCCTTCTAGTTAAGTACTGAAACACAGCGACAGAGGCAATTAAAAGCCTAATGGAAGAAAACACTGTCAGTAGTTGACAAACCCTTCTAGAATTGTCTTTGGAATCAGATTATTAGATGAGTGATTCTAATGGACCGATATATACTACTAGTGTATGCCCTAGCAACACCAAAGAAGCATATAGCAATTTTCTGCAGGTAAAAAAAATCTCTGAGTAGAGATGCGTAACACTTTTCTTGTCCTGTTTTTAACATTTTACTGTTATTTACTAGCTTCTCTTTTGACCATTGCATACAGATATATCTATATATATGTATATGCCAATATGTATATACATATTGGCAAGTTAAACCATGGTATTGATCTGCAGTATTTCCCTTTTTATAGGAGTTAATCCTTATAAATGTTATTAATTAGTTCACACCTTCCTCTGTCCCTAGAAACTGGTTAATCTTGACGTAGAAAACTTCCTGCTATAGGAAAGCTGGAGAGGGACTTTCCATAAGGGCATGCAGTAACAGGGCATGGGGAAATGGTTTTAAGCTGGAAGAGGGTAGATTTGGAGTACGTATTCAGAAGCAGCAATTTACTGTGAGGGTGGTGAGACTCTGGAACAGGTTGCCCAGGAAGTGAGTGCCCCTGCCCTGGAAGCATTCAAGGCCAGGCTGGATGGGACTTTAAGCAACCTGATCTAGAGGGAGGTGTTACTGCCTGTAGCAGGGGGTTGGGACTGGATGATGTAAAGATCCCTTCTGTTCCAAGCCATTCTAAATTTTTATGATTCAATGATTCTTTCACTATTACAGACGCTTTTAGTAGACCCAGGCTACTTTTTTCTTAGGACAGAAAGATTGTCTGCTTCTTTCTTTACTGAAGTTAAAACAAAGCCCACTATCCAGTTAATACACATTCTTTGTTTTAGCGACTTTCTACAAATGTTTCTCAACCAAATTACAACAGTTTAGAAGATAAAAGTTTTTCATTATTTGTCCACCCCCAGAAGTCAAAGTGTAGTAGTCTTTTAGCAGTGTTTTGGGAAAGACAAACTTAAGACCTTTAACTCAAGCCTGCAGAGCAGTACTAATACCTGTCACTAAAAAGGACATCAAGTCAGAAAACCACAGGATATCCCAAGTTGGAGAGGACCTAGTGGGATCATCAAGTCCACCCGTGGATATGGTACCTTCTGCAGCTTGCTGTAGATTACATGATGAAGTCCTTTGCGGGGTATTGTGGGAACCTTCTTTTTAACATTAAATCCAGCACTGCTTGTTTATGAACTGCGTTGTTACTTTGTGCCATTCTACACAAATCCTGTAGTGTCGATATTCCTTCTCATTAACCAGTGGATGGGGGAGGGTAAGGAATGGTTTATGCTAACTTCAAATAAGTGTGTGTAGGTTGTTGCAATGAAGGTCATCATTAGGAAGAAGCAAATTACACCTCTTGAAGCAAAAAAAATTTCAGTTGATAAACTCAGATCTGTTCCAGCAAAATGGCTCTGATTCCATAATAAGTATGACTCTTGATACAATCTACCTTTATAGCTGGGAAAACATATTCAGAAATTAATTGTAAAGCCAACTGATGTTGTTCCAGTAACTTTGCTGAGATTGTTACTTAAGTTCATGTCTTGTGGTTTGCTTACATAGGCCCTAGCATATAGATACTAGTGCTTTAAATCGGTGTTTAGTTCTGTCTGTAGTTTTCAGAATGTGAACTTAAAACCACATAATGGTACTTTGAACTAATACGTAGGTATGACCTTTTAATGCAATGTCTGAAAGAAATATTGAAACAATGGGTTAGACTTAATCTGATGAAGAACCAAGTACTGTTTTCTCATCTTTTTTCCCTGGTTTCTCTTTTTTTCAAGTCTACACTTGGATATGTTGCTCTGCTCATAAGTACTTTCCACGTACTGATTTATGGATGGAAAAGAGCTTTTGAAGAAGAATGTTACAGGTTTTACACACCACCAAATTTTGTTCTTGCCCTTGTTCTGCCTTCCATTGTAGTTCTAGGTAAGATCATTTTACTTCTGCCATGTGTAAGTAGGAAACTAAGGAGAATTAGAAGAGGATGGGAGAAAAGCCATGCAATAGAAGAAACAAGTGGGTCCATTCCACATTTCTCTCCAGAAAGAATAACTGTGATGTGATGGTGGACTACATTTTGTTAGTACTACTGAAGATGTTTGGGTTTTCCTCGTTGTGTTTTTTTTTGTCTTGTATTTTCAGGAGTTTATGTAATGTATGTGTAAATCAGTGTGGACTTGCTTGGCATACATACAAGCCCTCAGTGGATTTATGAGAAATTGATAACTAGGAAATTGCTATTTTGGATATCTACAAAAATACTTTGTTTTGAATTACAGAGGGCAGATAATCATGAAATCAGATTTATTTTAATGCTCCTTTGCACAATTGTATCACAACAGTATTTTGTTGTAACAATGCTTGTGAGATATTTCTTTGACTTAGTGTGTCAGAGTGCTATGTCTTAATACCGTACTTTACCACATCTGTCATTTAAACCACACTTCTGGGTTACTGAGTTCAGAATATTGAGTTAATATTGAGAATATAGAGTTAATAATTTAGGAAGCATCCAGATTTTGAAGCAACTGAAATTAATTTGTAACATGTTGCACATGTACAGTGTATTCATTTTTGTGGTTTTCAAATATTCCATGATTTAAATATGCAAAACCAGTTTCAGATGTGGCCTAATTATGCATCTTGTAAGCAGACAGTATTGTACCTTATGGGACTTTTTTAAAGAGAATCGCATGGAATTTTAAACCTTAGCATCTCTTTCTGTATGTCATATGAGTCACCAAAGCATTATTATGCACGAGTAGGAGGACTTGCAGATATGTATGCAAGCAACTATTTCTCGATGGAATAATTATTTTAAAATACCAGAAAATATTTTAAAACAAAAATACTGATAAATCTGCAACAATAAAAATCCACTTTCTCTGTGAAACTTCCAGTATGTTAGTACAACAAGGAAGCACCACATTACTCATGTTCTATATGTT
The DNA here is from genome assembly GCF_019238085.1 of Lagopus leucura. Classification (NCBI taxonomy): domain Eukaryota; kingdom Metazoa; phylum Chordata; class Aves; order Galliformes; family Phasianidae; genus Lagopus; species Lagopus leucura. The sequence continues at coordinate 29,578,233 of NW_024962334.1, read as the reverse complement.
TTTACATTGGAGTTTCAGTTACATATGAATGTCCCACAATCTATCTTAGTATCATCTTGTGTAAATACAATCTTCTATTTTTATATATAATCTTACTTTTAGAACAGATGTTTCTGGGATATGCCTGAATTTTTGAGAAAGAAAATGATTATTCTCAAACTTAAAAATGAAACTTTTCCTCTAAGACTTGACATTTGTGTTTTCTGTGGGATTCAGAAAAACATTCAAAATGATTTATTACTATTACTTTGTCAGGTATTACTCTAACAAAATAGCTAAACCCAATTTATGTACCTTCAGTCTACTCTTAATTAGCAAAACCTTTATTTTAACAAATGAGAATTGATCCAAATTTTCCTTGGATATATGAAATTATATTTTTCTTAACTATTTTTGCACTGGATCTCTAAGTTTCTTAGCTGAGTCTTCACTTATTATTTCTTTGCAAGCATTTGTCATCAATATGATACCTGTCAGAAAGAAGTTGAATTTATCCTTAAATATCATCAATCCTTTGAATCTCAGTACTTCTGCAATGAAACCAACAGCTCCACAGAAACAGAATCTAGGATCAAATGCTACTCCCAGTTACACCAGCCTAAATCTGAAGTGTTGTTAGTTGTTTTTAATTTCATTTCAAACTCAAAAATATACTACAGTTTTATTTTGATTGTAGTACCTGTATTCTCCAAACATCAAATCTGTGTATGTTCAGGGTTTGTTGCAAATCAAGAGACAGCTGGATCATTTTAATTCCAGGCGTGTCCACCAAGGTAGTAATGTTACTGTTCCATTTCCTGTATGCAGCTATTTCAGTGACAAATGCGATACGTGAGCCCAATACTGTTTTATCAAACCAGATATTAAGCAGAAAAACTGTAGTTACTGCATATAGACAGGAGCCTAAGCTAATAGGAATCCCATTTTCTCATAAAAATGGAGAACAAATGTCATTTACAACCGCTAACTTACTTTGCCTGTGTGTAAATGCATTTCAGTTACAGAAAGCTGTATATTTTTGGAAGGCTTGCAGAGTAACCTGTAACTGAATTTCCTAGCCAGTGTTTTTTTATTCCATTATTACAGACAAACTGAATAAAGCGTAGGCAGTTTTGCTCCATTGCTTTGAATAAATTTAATTACAGAATTAGTACAAAAAGTTCAACTGACACAACTATTCTCTTGGTTCTAATTACTCACACGTGCAGGTGTTTGCAGAATATTTGCTTGTGAGTTGTCTGAAAGGCAGTTAATCTTCACAAACCCATGGCATTGTTTATGTAAGAGCTATTTCAACTCTTTGTTATTAATTTCATGCTAGAGAAAACAGCACATGATTTGATATTAAAATTCTCCAAGACTTTTTGTATTTTAATGATATAACTACTGTGCTATGTTCTGTCCCAGTTCTGTGCATGAAACCTAATTAAAGTCACTAAGATTGAACAGTGTAACTGAAAGTAGAATTTCCTACCTTTGAACAAATTTAGAAACCATTATTGTTGACAATTTCCAAATTAAAAATAACAGCAGCATATTTATAGTAATTATACATTTCTGCAGGATATATAATTATCATTCATATCTAATTCTTGTCTGATTCAGTAATGATAATGATGCAGAAGTAAGATACTGTACTAGTTGAACATTACATCAAAGTCAATATATGTTGTAATATATCATGCAGCCACTCACAGTGTATACAGAAATGTATTTGCCCTCTATCCTATGCAGAGTTATTTCATCATTAGACTTCTTCAGGAATGTTAAAACTCTTAAATTTTGAAATGACAGAAGTGTCTGGAGGGAATAGTAATGTGTTCTTCCTTTCTTCAAAGTACGTGTGTTGAAAATCAAAAATGTGGTTTAATTTTACTTGAAAGGTTGAAATACTGAAGTATTAATAAATAGATGATATTTTTAGACAAAATGTGAAGAGATTTTTGTTAAGTATTTGTGTTATAACATGACATAACAGTTTCCAGTTAGGCCATGTATTTATTTCTAATTGGAATAAGATGACTTGTTATTTAATCTTGTGTAGTGTTCTTTATTGTAAGGACCAATTAATAAGATACTAAATCTGAAAATAAAATGACACTCATGCACTTATTACACATGTATATGTTCAGTCACATCAGGAAACTATTCATGTGATTAATTACATTGGTTTCTGTGGGAGGACTAGAGTAAGGAGTTACTGGAAAGACACCCGAGGCTAAAAGTTTGGTTTCAGTTGCCTAAATGTACTCTAATAAAATCACTTAGATTCTTCAGTTATTTAGGAGAATATACATGTATTTTGAGGAACAGGCTGCTATAAAAATATTTTCTCTGTAACATTATATGAATCCTTATTATATGAATCCTTTACTGCTTGTAGGGATGCCCTGCCAAATGTGAAAATAACCTTTCACTTCTCTTAATTACAGTTAAATAAAAACAAAATATTGCTTTAATATATGATGCAAAGCTTTACATATTATGCTAGAAAATAGAAACCTCTATGTATTTAGCAACAGGATGTTTGTTTTTTACGGACGTGAGGTATTTCTTAATGTTGTTTAAAATGCAGTTCTATTCCAGATCCCATATTTGTCTTTAATTTTATATTACAATTCCATTTACTGTAGCAACTATGGACAAGTTAATTAAGTCCTCATGGTCTTGAATTATTTAGAGATTAATTATTTTGAAATTCAGTTGTGCAAGTTGTTTGTGTATGTAGCTTGTGGTAACAGTTGTTGTGAATTGGTGCCACTTTTAACATTTTGTTCCAGCATTGTGCATAATGTGATGTGCCAACATGAGAAAGAAAATACATTTGTATTTTTATTTGGCATTAATTGGCAATGAGGTATTGTGTATCTATATACAATCAGCTATACATGCTGCCCAACTAGCACTAAGGGAGATTACTGGTTAATCTAAGGCAAAAAATTCCCAAGTGAATATAGATTTCACAGGTGTGACTACAGTTAGGAAACGGTTTTCCTCTGAATGTTATAAAATTAAAGTTAGATATATCAGCTGCATAAAGATTAGATTGAGAATTAAGTGTGATAGTTTGAGCTGTAACAGTGAATTTATGCAGTGGTCGTAGATGCACATGCATAGTTCCTTTCAGATAGTACATTTCACAGGGTTTGGATGTCATGGATGTTCATTTGGTAGTATTTTCTACAAATAAGTAAAGTTGCAGTACTGATATTGTATCATTATATGATACTGCTTGAATTAGATTGCTGCCTGTGTAACAAGTGACACACAGAACTGAATGGTCATCTTTATATATTGCTTTTCATGCCTCGCTCGCAGTGTCTTACAGTGAACGTAGTTTGTCTCCCATATGCAGTATTTTCCTGGTATTCTCTTTGTAGTTGTTTGTCAGGGGTTTTTTGTGCTGTCTCTCTGAACAGGGCTATTATAAAATGTTAATAAAATGCTTTTACCTATTTTTCCATAGACTCTGGTTTACAGAAAAATCAATAAAAAGTTAATGTCACGTATTTGGGTTTCTCTTCTGTGCTTATGCGTAATAAAACTCAGTTTGCTTTCCTTTATAATACATGTGTACTCTGATTAACAGGTTTTCAAAGAAGTAGAACTTGAATGGAAATTCATAGTAAAATTCTCAAGAGTAATTAGTTTCTTTTACAACACATTTACAGGACCATTTCCCTTATCTGATTGTAATGTACTCTTCATCTTTTCAGGACACAAAAAGATGCTGTAGTACTATCATTATTTATTCGATCCACTTGGTGTTCAAAAAACATGTGCCCAGCAGTCTCAGTTTTGACACAAGAGATTTGGCAGGGGGAGATGTTCTTCATGTTTGGCTGTGCACATGAGAAAGCGTTACTGTTTAAATGAGAAAAACAGGTGAACCACTTTGCAGTTCTCTTTCCAAGTATGTACCTTTTTGTCCTCGGAGCCCTATGCCAGTATAAGAGGAAAGAGGAAGATAATACATATGAGGTGAAACCCTGCTTGAGTAGAGGTTCAGCAGCACAAACAGTTCTGAATGCAGAGAAATCAAGATTCACAAGTCAGTGAAGCCATCACAGTTCACATTATTTTCATATTAATTTGCATAGCTTTCCTTTACTCTCAAAGCCATTCCCTAGCAGCAACAGAATATAGATGCGTTTAAAAATCAAAGTGTTTTATATCTGTGTCCTGCCTGTCATAAAAATAACTTTTTGGTCCTAGAGATCTGTCATTTCTGAGCTGCTTTAAAATTTTGCTGTTTCTGTACATCACAGTGCTTGTTTTTTCTGAGTGTTGATACTATATTAGCAGCTGAGAACCCTGAATTATACCTTTGTCCAAGTAAAACTGAAAAAATGTAAGTTCTGTCTACTGTGACTTTCTTCATTTCCTGTTAATAACTGATCAGATGGAGGGCCTCATCAAATCCACAGCACATGATGACCTAAACACTGCATTGTGATAGATAGGCAGGTAAATTCACATGCTTCAAGTTTTGTTGACTTTACAGATTTGAGAACTGCCGACCACTTTGCTTGTTGTTTTGTTGTTCTTTTTCTTCTGTGAATATCAAACATAGGAAGTCTGGCAGTACAATACTGCATTTCCTTGTTGTCCTTCTTTTCCCTCATCGTATTGGTCAAAACAAGACACAAGATTGAAAAAGACAAGAACTCTTAATCTCATTTCTGTACTGTAAGGAGCCTGGTGCTGTATTCAGTGCACAGCACGCATTGCTTTGAAAAAGCCTACGGGTCTGTACAGCCAAGAAAAGGACATCACTTGGCTATGGCAGAAGACCCTTTAATGCAGCAAGAGCAAAGTTGTGTGCTTGCAGAATATATTACTTCAGAAAGTTAGGACTTAATTTTTGAAAGAGCAAATAAAGTTTGTGTGTGAAAATAATTAACTCAAAGTCAGCAGGAGGTTGATGGCAGATCGAAGTACAAAGCTTTAATCTTCAAATGCAGAGCTATCCCATACATAAAACCATGTGACTGTGTATTCAAATGTAATCGAAGTCTACCTCAACAAACAAAATTGCTGAAATTTTGCAACAAAATAATGTATTCAATTAAAACAAATATAAATGTTTACTCTTAAAGTATATTTTTTCTAGCATTTGTAAGATTTAGTTGTTAACAATTGGGAGTTAGTACTCTCAGGAGTAAGGTACTAAGGTCTTTGTGTCTCAAATATTATTTGTTCCCAAGGGAAACAGCAGATGTGATGAAAAACAATGGAAGCCTGTTGTTTGAGGTAGAAAACTGTTAAGTAAATATTTTCACAGTTGACTGCAGGCTTTTTAGAATGGTCATTTGCCAGTTTGCAGAAGGCAGCAGAATCCCTGTAAGTCAAACTTGCATAGTGTAGCTTCTATTGAAGTTCTTCATTTATGAGAAAGCTTCACGGTGAGCAAATGAACATTTGCAGTATAATCTTTGGAACACTCAGCCAATAAATGGCACATGACCAAAGCTTATAATTTACAGACTACATTGCTCAATTTAGTCACATTCTTACTATGCTTGTCATTCAAAGCAACAGAGCTTAGAATCATTTAAGCCACAATAAATGTAGATTTTAGCTTTTTTTTTTTCATGAGCCTTAAAATTGGTTGAGTATGTACACCTTGAGTAAGTATAGGGGCATGATGCAAAAAAAAAAAAAAAAAAAAAAAAAAAAAGTATAATTGCAGACCTGTAGGCATTATCATTGTGATAAATTTCAAATAATAAATAAATCTTGTTTCATCCCTTGCAGGTCTAGATATTAAGACCTCAGCTGAGAATCATTCAAAATAGCAAATTTTTAAGTAAAACAGGGAGCAGCTAGTAAAATGGATAAAAAGAGATGTGTAAATGGGTGGAGGAAAAGCTTCAACCAGTAGCTCCAGGACCTTTGCTATGTTGTCATTTTAGGTGAATGCACTGCTGTGTCCAGTAGAGCCTGTCACCATGTATCATCTGTGTTGCTATGAATGCAGCTTGTGAGATTTGGGATGTTAAAGTGGTCACTACATTTTCCAAATTTAATTATCATTCTATGCTATGTTGTGTTTTTGATGTCATTTTAAGTTGTATTCAGGATAAACTGTTATGGAATACAGAGTGTGGATAGGTACATGAGGTATTTACAGAATGATAAAATACAGCTAGTTAGAAGAGGACGCACAAGAATCAGAGTCCAACTTCTGGCTCCACAGCATTACTGAAAATCCAAACCCTGTGTCCCAGTGCTTCTTGAACTCAGTGGCTTGGGGCTGTGACCACTGCCCTGGGCAGCCGGTTCCATGCCCGCCGCCCTCTGGTGCAGACCCTTCTCCCTGACCCCAGCTGCCCCTCCCTGACACAGCTCCATGCCATTCTCTTGGGCCCTGTTGCTCAGCACTGCCCCTCTGCCTCATGTGAGGAGCTGCAGCTGCCATGAGGCCTCTCCTCAGCTCATCTGCTCTGGACTGAGCAAACTCAGGGACCTCAGCTGCTCCTGTTGTATCTTCCTCTCTAGAACTTTCAGTATCTTTGTAGCCCACCTTTGGACACTTTGGAACAGTTTCATGTCTTTCTTATATTGTAGCAGCCAAATTGCACCCAGTGCTGGAGGTGAGACCATGCAGACCAGGGTGACCACCGCTCCCCTCACCCACTTGCAGTGCTGGGCCTGCTGCACCTCATGGTACGGCTGGACCTTCTGGCTGTCAGGGCACACTGCAGTCTCATGTTTTCCCCCAGAACTGCCCCAGATCCTTTTCCATGGGGCTGCTCTCCACCCTCTTGTCCCTCCGTCTGTATATACACTGAGTTGCCCCATCCTAGCAGCACAATTGGACACTTGCTCTTGTTAGACTTCATGCAGTTGGTGATTGTGCAGCTCTCCAGTTTGCCAGTATCTTTTTGCAAGATCTCTCCTACCCTCAGAGGAATCAACAACACCTCCTGTTTTCACAGAATCACTGAATCACAGAACTGTAGGGATTGAAAGGGACCTCTAAGAAATAATCAAATCCAATCCCCTGCTGAAGCAGGTGCTCTACGTTAGGTCACACAAGTAGGCATCCAGGTGGGTCTTGAATATCTCCAGAGAAGAGACTCCACAACCTCTCTGCGCAGCCTGCTCCAGTGCTCTGTCACTCTGGCAGCAAATTTTTTCCTTGTGTTTGCGTGGAACTTCCTGTGTTGAAGTTTTTACCCGTTGCCCCATTTTCTGTTGCTGAACACCACTGCAAAAAGTTTAGCTTCATCTACTTGACTCCCGCACTTCAAATATTTATAAACAGCGATGAGATATTTATAAACACTGGTGACAATTAGTGTTGCTCACAGACTTACTTAGCATTCCTTTGAGCTCTTCATCCAAGTTGTTTATGAGAACATTAAAGGGAACTGGCCCCAAACTGGAGGTCTGTGGAACCCCACTAGTGGGTGGCCACCAGCCTGATGTCACTGAGTTTCCTGTAAGCATTTAGCTTGGAGTTCTCACCTGCTATGCTGAGTATTTTCACCGTGATGGAAGGAGAGCTGTATAGCATACATGAGGAGTAAACACTTATTACATATTACTGAAGAGGGCAGGTATTATATGTGTGGTGTAGCACGCAGGCTGGGAAGAGAGAGCAAGAAGTGCTGTGGTTGTAGTTGGAGTCATCAAGGTTTCTTTCTTTTTCTTCTCATCTTTCATTTCTTTTCCTATAAAAACCATCAGGAGATTTGAACAGCTACCACAGCTTCTAAATAAACCTACTGCCATACTCAAATATTTCTTTGTTGCCACAGGAGTTAAAAATTACTTGTTAATGAAAGCCGATGTTAATATCAGCCACCCCTGCAGCCAAAGACTTTTGATCTGTCCGTACCTCTATCACCTGTTTTGATAGGCGCAGGGCCGCCCAGCCGGGCCTTACCCCGGGTGCCGGGAGGCGGAGCCGCTCCGCTTCCATGGCAACAGCGGAGGCCGCGCTGCGGCGGACGGGTGGCAGCCGGCTCCATGGCCTCCCTGGCCAAGCCCCCCGGCTCACGGGCACACTCTTGCTCCCCGGCCCGCTCCCCCGGGCTGTCCCCGGCCCTCGGTCCCTCTCGCTGCGGCGGAGAGCGGCGCAGGGCCGCCTCAGACGCCGTGCAGGTGAGCTCCCCGGAGCCCGGCCCCGCACGCACGTTATCCTGCGTCCGCGTGTCTTTTGCTGTTGGAATAAGGTGGCGCTTGCACATTTAGGGTCTAAGCACCTTGCAAGCGCGGTCTAACAGCCATGCCTAAGAAGTGTGACTTTTCCAGGAGACGCAGGTGGGGCCGGTGGATCTGAACCGCACCATCAAGCTGCTGGAAGATGCAAGCTCCGTGAGTAAGGCCGAGAGAACGTTGTTTCTGCTGCACTGGCAATAACGAGGTGTAGAAAAGCATTTGACACAACCACGTTTGTACCTGCCCCCAGGAAACCACCTGCTTTGGTGGCTGGGGCTTCAGAGCACAAAGCTGAGCTAGCTGTGCTATAGCATTTCTTCTAAAGATAGACATTTTAATGGAAAATTGTACCTATGAGTTTTTTTTGTCTGTTAAATATCCCTGTGTATCTTTACAGGGACACTTTTCCAAAAGAGACAAATGCTCACTCAGGAGCTAGATGTACAGTTACTGGTTTACCTGGAGTTTTAGACTGCTGAAGCCCATACCTGAAAAATGGAAGTACATACAGACTTACTGAAAGTATGTCAGAAATTTATCCAAACCCCCAGGTTAACTGCTAGTGATCCAGAAGTATAATTATTCAAAGTTCAGCATTCAACAGCAAATACAACCTCCTGGGCACACAGGAGAACAGTATCTCATAGCCTACCAGACTGTCTTTTGTGTTTGCAGAAAGATTTGACAGGCTGAAGTCACTATGCCATTAGTCACTTTGATCTGAAAACTTAATAATTTATATTCTTCAAATAAGAACTGATTGGTGCTTTTATAGCACTTTTTAAGTCCTACTGAGAACTAGTCCATGTCTTTTTATTTCCCTTTTGACACAGAATAAACTTACAGACTGAAGAATATTCTGGATGGTGTAGTTTGATGCTTCTCTACGCAATATGGAGTATCTGATGAAATGCCCTCAGGATTCTGGGCTTGTAGTCTCCTGACATAACTTTCTGGCCTGCCTCAATTTGCAGTGCTCTTGCTCAGTGTGAAGGTGCTCAGGAGAGCTGGAATGAATACTGCGTGCCCTGGCAAACTGACATAGCCATTTCTAACTTCATATTTGCAGGCAGTTTCCTAACAGCGGTAGAGCTCCATTCCAAGCAATTTATAGCTACATTTATTCACATTTATGTCATGGGAAATATAGGTTTGGTTTTTGTAGTATGCTCTCACAAAATTCCAAAGAATGTAGTAGAAAGAGCTCACACATTTGAACAAGAGATGCAGTTTTAAAGTCTCTTTAGTTACAAACTCTGTATTTAGAGCTTGTGGCTTGATGAAGAATTTAATCCTCTTGCAAAGCGCTTTTCATTGTGTCTTGTGACTTTTTAATCTGGTTTCCACTTTCATTTAAAATCAAAGGGGACAAATATAATCATTTAATGTTCTGAGGCAAACTGCAATTAAAAGCTACTTTCCATTCTTATATTTAAGAGTGATTTGGAAGATGAGCAGCTGAAAGTTCTCAAGAAGGTAGTCAAGTCTTTTGAAAATGGGCTTGTATCCTTTTTGCCACTCTGTAGAATACTAAAGTTGTGGTGTGCTATGTATGGTAATAGTCTGTCTTTTCAGCAAACCATTCTTGTTTCTACACGAAGAGCAGTGATAACCCAAGTGTGTTCTCGTCAATGATCTTATGCACATACAGCTGAGGTTGTTAGGATAGCAGGATTCCTGCATGCCTGATTCATTTGCTACAATATTAAATAGAGGAATCTCAGCTTTACAGTCTTTGAAGAAAAACGAAGACTATTCATCTGAAACTTTTGTATGTTTTCAGTAAAATTGAAGGGAGTAATTGGAAGTACTAGGGAAAATGTGGGCATTTGGAAAAATGTGATTAATTTGATACAGTTCAATTAATTGCCACAATGATTTTAGCTTTCAGATTACTTCATAATTGAGTTGTGGCTAAGCACTTACAGTGAGTATTCATGAGTAAGTTGATTTGCAGTAACTTCTAAGTTCCAGTGACCAGTTCTGTTTTGATTTTGTGCCTCTAAATTTGATAATGTATGTTTAGGTTCATATTCTCAAGCTTTATGGGACTAGAATAGGAAAGGATTTAAATACCACAATGCTGCTTCAGACAGAATTTAGGTAGATAAATCTACCTAAATGATTTTTAGATCTACCTAAATGATGTTTCTGTCCTATATTTTTAGATACCCAGTTTTGAACTTCCAGTGAGTTCAGCTGAGAAAAAAGCTAAATGAGACCTGCGGGAGTTTCACTTCTGTAAAAGGAAGGCTGCTTCCAAAGATCAAAGTGTAGACTCACGAGCTTCATTTTACTCTTCTAACTTTAAAAGCACTGGCTTTGGTTGTTCTTAGTTCTGTCTTTGAAATATGATACAGTTTCCAAGCTCATTTAATTCATAGCAAAACAAACGTTTGGATTTCCTTAGCTTTAAATTAAAAGCCCATTAAGGATTTAACACAAATAATGGACATTCTTAACCTGTGTGCAGAAAAAGTGAATGAACAAGAAGCTTTCGTTGAGCCCGTATGTGAACTTATAAAGTTATGTGGGTAAGTATCTAAGCCTTTTTATAGATTTCAAACACTACTTGTTAACACATTCATACAGTTTCTAAAAGAACTCCTGTATTCCTATGGCACCTGCAATAGAAGGCATCTACTTCTGCAAGGTATCTATTATGTCACCCTTCCTTTTCATGAACAGTTTTTACCTTGAGTCCATTTTCTACTGGCATGAAAGGCACAATTCAGGAGCCAAGAATCAGTGGAGCCACATATTACATCATGCAAAACTTCCAGCTTACTTGGAAGTAAGATTCCCCAAGGTGCTTCATTGCCTACAGTTAAGTTATTCTAGGGCTGCTGCCCTCAAGAGATTCAGCTGTTAAATCTTGCTGAAGTGTGTTTTGATGTTTCAAACGAGCTTTCTCAGTGAGTTTAAAAAAACTGACACTTAAATAGCTGAAGGTAAGCTTTGGGAAATGACAGGCCATGTTGCAAAAGAGGAAATGTTATGGCAATTGAAGGATTTCAAGTTGCTTTACGAACATGTTTTATAAACTTTTAACATCTTCATTGTCATACTGTACTGCAAATTACTAGTAGAATAGAGTTCAGGTGTTACCATACTTGTCCATACCTGTCTCCTTCTTCTGAAGAACTTGTAAATTATAAGTTGCTCATGGACTTTTCTGTAACAAGTTAGTCAGCTATTACAATTGGTGAGAACAAGGAAGAGAAAAATTATGCCATGTAGTAAATGAGTGAGCTGGTATTCAAAAAGGGTTTTGCATAGCTTTCTTTCAGCTGTTGGCTTTAGTAAACATAACATTTTTGAGCTGAATCTTTTACTTCAAAAAGCAGATATACTGCTTTACTTTGCTGCCACACAGTGGAGAATGAGAAAATACATCACGGGGGTTCATTTCCCTGTGTGTGTGCCAGAAACGTGGCAAAACTGGGAATGAAGATACAGAGTCAATGAAATGTAGTTGTGAGTAGTGTAGTAGTAGTTTTTTTGTAGTAGTTCAGCAACTTTAGTTATGTTTATATATTTTGAATGATTGTGCCCTTGGGTTTTACTTTAATTTTTATATTATGGAAGTTCCCCCACAATTCATTACTTAACATGACAAAGAGAAGCCTGAAACTAGGGGAGGAGCTGCAATTTAACAATTCCTTTTTGATACTAGAACTCTCATAGCAGAATTTTCCACTTCTTTTGTAGCTGCAGCTATTTGCCTGTCTTCCCGCTTATTTCAGTGTCTGTGTCTTTTTCTTCCCCCACCCTTCCCCACCCCACACATTTATTCTATTACTCGATCTCTCCTTTTCTCTGGCTGTGTTTACAGAGGTAAACCTACCGGAAAGCTGTTTCTGCACTGTGAGCAGCACAGACCTCAGCATGGTATTGTAATGTGTACTCTTAAGGAATTTTTAGCTCTTACATGTTTATGTCATATTTGAGTATTTTGCAAGTGTTATTGGATATTTCTTAATATCCTGTTTTTAAAAATGAATATGTAATTGGACTATTTTGAGTCAGTTTATTGGTTTTATTTTCATCTATTTCTAGAGGTCTTGCCCGGGGATATGATCTTGTTTTCCATCTCTGCTTATATCTCTTCATAGTGAGACTCTGCAATAGCTTGATAGTACCTCTGTTCGAGGATTCCGTCTTCCACACTTAACTGACATTTGTTTGTTCAAAGAATTTCTGATTATACCAAATATGAATTATGGAAATGTTCTCTGTGAAATACCTACTACTGTTTGCCAAAATGAAGTTGCCAAATTGTGGAACTGGAGCTCTCAGTATAGAAACAGCATGGCAGAGGATGTATTTGTCTTGCAAAAAGTGTCCAGGTTTGCAAAAATGCTTGAAGGAAGGAGAGAAAAAAAAACGTTGAGCTTTCCTGGTGGTATATTAAAATATTCTTCTGCAGTATTTTAAACATGCTTGTAATATTTCTTTATTTCATTTTGTAGTTTGCCATTTCAAAAAAAGAAATTATCAGATGAAGTAAACTATTCTGCGGCAGTTTCAAAATCCATTGCACAACTTGGTGAGTGTAGACTGAGATGCCATAAGACCATCAATATATAAAATGAACTGAATTATTATCACAATTTTAATTGCTTGTTACTTCTGTAGTAAGTGCACATCATTTATTTTGATTATTCAGTCAGTGCTCTGTGCTTTTTAGTATTTAGATACCACTCTTATTTTGCTGTGCAGCTAACCCAGGGATTAGCTAGCAGTTACCTGTTTGCCAGTGTCAGAAGCTGTGTGAGATAACTTTATCAATACAGTTGAAGAACTAAACTTGTTTGATTCAAACTTGTTTGATTGCTGTTTGCTCTGAGAAATGTGTGTATTACTACACTGAAGTCTGGGATAAGGGGAATATGTTCCTTTTAGTCTTTGAAACCAAATGGAATAAAGATGTTAGAAACAGTAACTCTTAAATTTCAGCTTCTGCCTTCAAAACCTGAAAGCCTGAGTTTTATCACCTACAAAGGCAAAGTACAGCAAGTCAGTGTAATGCTGTGCCTTACTAGGAGCAGCAGTTCCTGACCTTAACCTTTGGCTTGTATCTGAGCTTTAAGCTTCTATCCATTTTAAGAGAGCTTTAGAGGAAAAAGTGTCAAACTCATCTATCAGTGTCACTGGACATCTAAGTACCACAGTATCTTGTTAAATGACCTTGCATGTGATATCTGTGATTTTCAAAGGAAGTATTGCAAGTCTTGTAGATCAAAAGCAGTATGTGAAGCAATACTGACTTATCAACTCACCTGATGGTAAAGATTCCATCAATAGTATGGATGGCAAGGTATCCATCTAATTCTAATGGTTCTAATGGTACAGGGTAGCACAATCAGCCTATCACAAATGGAAGAAAGATTGTCCTTCACATCGATGACAAAGAAATCATTCTTAAGTCTTCATTTTCATATTCCCAGATAGATAAAAGAATGGGCTGTGGGCTTCAGATAGTTCCAGATTCTCCTTAGGGTAGCCTGTCCAAAAAGAGATACTAAAATCTGAAATTTTATGTATATGATCTATGCTGGGCCCTGTAGGTCTCACAGGGTTTCTTTTTATCGTGTGGAAAAGGAATGCTTTTCATGCTCCCACTGTGTCATATCATGGCTGCTTGAAGAGTGTCTGACATGATGACAGCAGCCTGGTGTAGTAGCTTTCTCCTGAGTACCTTCTGGAACAACATCCTGTCTCACAAGGATCTGTAGCCATAAAGCAGAGGAGGTCACTTTTGGATAAAACTTATGTTGCTCCTCCAAGGCTACTTTGTCGTATTCAGTGTTGGGGTTTTGGTTCCTGGAGTATTTTATAATCCAACTGCTCGCAAAATAGAAAGATTTGTAGGGGGTATGGCCAGAGGAAACGCAAAGTACTGAAAATGGAATGATGGTGAATTTCTATAACAATTATTAACTTTGTACAATTATTAACTTTGTACATTATTTTGTTTTTCTGTTTCTGGCAGGTTGTTTGATGAGGGTGCCAAGTTCTCGAGTTAGAATACAAATCTGTAAGTGTATAATTAGCTTTTATAAGATGGAGCTGCCAAAAAAACTACTTCCAGGTAAGGCACAGTGTTTTCAAGAAGAAGCGTCAGAAGAAATCTGTGTTTGTAGCCAGCTAGTTTGAAATAGATCCTTTAATTAGGTGATTTTTTTTCTATATAACCATAGTCACTCTTATATAAGTATGTAGCATTGCTGAGTGTACAATTAATACATCTTTACAGACATGCATACTCAAAGTATTAAATTATTTCATCAGTGTGCAATGAATTATTTATTACATTTATACAACTAGGATTAAGTAGTATTCAGAAGATGTGAAGCAGTCACAAGCTCTCTGAAAAAATGGGTAATAGAGGAAAAAAGACTAATTAGGACCAGATTTATAAGAAAGGAAACATAATTTTCAGCTATGTATATGTAGCAACTCTGGTTTCTCTTGCGTTGCTCATAAGGGAGCAACTTCTGAACCCATCTAATTTTAATCATGTCCTTATGGAAACATTTCAGCATAGGCTCTGAATAAATTATGGAACTTATCTGCAGAAAGAGGCTGGGTATGGCTGCAGATGAGCTCAGGCATGATCCTGTGCAGTATGGATATGTATGCAAACTAGTCAGAATGCACTATATTTATTCCTTATGACGACGTCAGAGTCTGTTACAAGAAAAAGTCAGGCATGAATCCCCTCTTAGAGGTGCACATGATCAGTGCTGGAAGGCAATACTAGGTTGTAATGTGGCCAAGCTACAGGTGAGAATTGGTGCAGTGTGGATCCAGAGCGCAGCTGAGGTAGCGTGCTGGACTTCAGTATGCCCCCCTGCTGTGTTCCCATGGTGTAGCATTAGCTCCTGGGCCCTCTGGCTAGTCATCATTTATTTCTGGAGGCCTAAGGAAACTGTCACTGCAACCGCCCTCACAAGGTTCTGGAAGCATGGAAGCATTTAAATCTGTTCTTAACTTACAAGAGAGATTCCAAGTCCTACAAGCATGTAGGTGTGTGTGCCTATGTATGCATTTAGCTGTGTGTCTATGAATAATTCAATCAACATAATTGAATGTTAAAATACAGAGAGATTTTATTTTTCTTCTCCAGATTTAGGTATCTCATTAAAAAAAAAAAAAAAAGTATTTCAGTCTGACTTTGTGAATCAAATTCATCTCTAAGCATTCTTCATTTTATGTGTCTGTGCTATCCACTCTTATTCACATATTTACTAGGTCAAGATGGCAAATCTGTTTGAACTTGTTAGTATGTAAGCTTTTCAGTGCCTTTAATAATACTTGTTACCTTGCCACATGTAATTTTTTCTGGTCTGCTCTGTTTTTTGAGATGTGGGAGGCTGCTATTGCTGAATGCGCTGGATGCTGGCATGCCAGACAGTGTTGCAGTGATATTCTGTTTTATCTACTGTACTTTTTCACAATTGCTAATATTTCCTTGGATCTTTTGAAACTTTCCCTCAGAAATTGAGCTGATATTTTCCTAGAGCAGTCCATAAGGATCTCTTATTTATAAAACGATACCATTTAGAACCTATGAGAGTTTATACTTAATTAAAGCAGCCTTTCACTATGTGTGTTATTTGCGTTTTGTGTTATTTTATATATATATATTTAAGCTATTTAAGAAACACTTTACATTCACAAGTTAACATGTGTAAATGTAAATTCTCTGCGCTTCCCCTTCCTCTATAATTCAGTGATAAAATATGGATTCCCATGTTCATGGGCAAAAGTAAAACCAGGGATGCATTAGAAATTCAGACATGTAAATCAAAGTTTGGATTCACATGCTTTAAGTAATATGATAGTGGAAGGCATTAATTCTAGTGCAGAGACTAAAGAAAAGAACTAGGTCCTGCACCAGCACATGCTGCATGACCTGAAGAAGGAAGACCTCTCCCTGCACATCGTTTCGCTCTTGTCATTCTAGAAAGCAATTTATGTATTTATATAACATTTTAGTCTTCTAGAAGGTAAGTCTATTGAGTATGCTTTAGGCACTGTTAATACTCAGATATAATCAGCTCCCGGTGTTTTATTAGATTTTTTTCCATTGATTTAAATCTAAAGAAATACGCCACTCCCATCTCAATCCTTTTTTGATAAAGGATGAATGATTCATGAAGTAACCAAAAATCTGAATTTACTGTGTTGTAATAAAACCTATTCTATGTGCAGGTTACCAGCCAACAAGTGCAAACTATAAGATTCAGATGGCTGAATTAGGAGGATTAGCAGAAACTCTTGTTTTATCTCTAGCATTAGTTGAAAATCAACTTACTGAGAAGTTGTGGGTTCTTAAAGCTCTTGAGCACCTCTCCAGCTCTGGTTAGTACAGATTGTTCTTTCAACAGTCTTACTATCCTTGATCATTTGTTCTCTAGAAGAATGACTGACCTACTTAGAATTAATTGTTCAGATTTTCATAATTTCAGGAGTAAATTGCAGACATATGATGAAGGCTCAAGCAGCCAGCAGACTCTGTTTGTATCTAAATGGCACTGATCCCTCAGGACAGCTGGTGTTCCGCTCATCAGAAATCTTATGGAATCTACTAGAAAATACCTCAAAAGAAGAAGTTGTTAATCAACTCAGTAGCTTGGAATGTATACAGTAAGTACAGTGAAGCATTTTATGAATTACTGTTGTAATTTTGGAGAAACCTAAAGCACTGTTATTGTGTTGCATAATTATAAGTGGTGGTGGGGTGATGGAACAGGTTGCCCTGAGAAGGTGTGGGTGCCCCATCTCTGGAGGCATTCAAGGCCAAGTTGAATGGGATCCTGGGCAGCCTGATCAACCCTGGCTGGCAACCCTGCCCTTGGCAGGTGGTTGGAACTAGATAATCTTCAACCTAAGCCATTCCATGATTCTGTGGTAAAATTAGTAAGAAAGTCTGTATTATGGCATCTGAGGCTTTGTTTTAAATCTTCTGCTGAGGTAGGTAATGAGTTCTCAGTGAATTACACTGGTTTTGCTACTTGGGATTGTATCATCTCTTCTCAATAACCACTCAACAGCATCCACAATTGAATAAGCATTATGTCTTTCAATTAAGTAAGTCATTATAACACATACAATAGAAGATGCAATTTGAAATACAAATTGTATGCAAGGTGCATATATGCTTAAATTGTGTTTCTAGTGGTACACGTAAGAATTCATTTCATATTCTGTTGTTTAACAATAAGACTTTGAAAAGTATGATGCTGAATGAGGATCCTTATATCTAGAGCTGTCTAAAATTAGGATACGGAGAGAGTAAAATGCTTTTCACTTTATTGTAAGTGCAATGAAGGAAGCATTTGTGGACCGGCTCATAAATGGTTTTCGCCATTCTGATCGTCAGCTAAGGAACGACCTCCTGGTGATTGCCACATTAGTAGCTGAAAACTCTGCAGCATCTATGATTGTAAGTATTCATAATTGTATTTTTAAGGCTGGTAACTTTTCCTTTTCTATTGTATATTTAAATAGTTCTAAATATTTAAATAGTTTTCACTGTTAAGCTTCTGTTTGTTAAAATCTGTCTTCAGTGCTTAGCTCTTAGGTCTGTTAAGCCAGGAATCTTTTTTCTTTTTGCTGTTCCTTCTATCTCAGAGAGATTACAAATCTGTATGTCATTAGTCTGGTATGCTAGCATCAACTTTATTTGGTACTTAGGAAGCTAGCTAATAATGTGCAAAAGTTAGCTCCTGTACATGTTCTCAGATGTGCCATTCTGTAACAGTGAGTTTTGCACTATGTTTTATTTGTTGTCTGAAGATACAAAAGTACCAGCTGTATTTAGATAGCCCAAATTTAACCAAAGTACCTTAGCCTTGTAAGAAATGACCTCAGATTTAAATAAGATGCTGAAAAGAAAATTGACTAGATCCAGTTAACGAGACAGATAAATTCTCTCTAAAACCACATCATCTAAATGTAGCCCTAAATGCATTACCATGACTTGTCTAAAAAGAAGATGCATCATTCTTTTGCTTCAGAATGTTTTCATGCCAGAGTTTTCATGAGGAACCTGATTGAAGGCAACTTTTTATGGCTGTTGATATTCTTTCACACTTGTATAATCAATAGATATCAAGATGTTATAATCACAATATAATTGTATAATCAATAGGTATCAAGATGTTATAATCACAACACAATCAAGAGAGTTAGACAAAGTAGACAACGATCACAAAAAGAGAATAGGCAGAAGAGCTTACCCTTCAGCTGAGCTCACCACAAAACACCAAGAGAGGCAATCTCCAGAAGAGATCCTTCCCCTCTGGTAGCCAGCTCTTAAATAGGTCCAGGAGGGGTGCAGCCTGGCTCCCCGCCTTCCGGCAGCACAGGAGAATTGCCTTCACCTGTGCTCCTCTGGCTGACTCATGGCTCGCCTCAGGTGATCAATCAGAGGTTCAGGCCGTGACTCAGCAGTTCCCATACAACTCTCTTGCTTTACAGTTGAGATTTAGGATGCTGGCATAAAAGCAGAATGACTAAGTAATCAAATTACTGTCTGTGCTGATCAACTGGCTGTTCAGGAATGGGTTATTTTCAGGGAATTCATATCTAAGCCTCTGCAGAATTTTCCTATTTGACTATATTGCCAAATAGATTTTATAGTCTATGTGAAGATTACAGATTCTTCATTCCGTTTTTCCATTTTATCACTCACATCAAGGAATGTCTGTCATACTATTGCAGAAAGATATTTGATGTCTAAAGCATTCAAATTGTTTACATGGCTGCAGAAACAAGGCAGTTTTTTTCCTACAAGAAACAATAACAAAGACATGGCATTTTAAGTCCTTGTACTAAAAATAAATAGTGTGAACTCTGTTCACGCTGTGTGCTGGTGGAAGGCCCTGTGATGAGTTTGCATGAGTGCTGAGGCCAACTTAATGTGTTTTTTGTTCAAGAGCAGTGTCCTACTAACTGCATTTACCTGGTTTCCAATCCTCTTAGAAACAGCTCTTTTGTCTCCAGTGTGCTCTGTGGACAACCCCTGTTGTCCATAGTGATATTGGACGTGATTATCCTTCTGGTTGTCTAGTAGCACTATCATATTTGTAAATCCAAGTTGCTCATACATGCAGTTTTCGTAAGCTTAATTGTAAAGCACTGAAGCTGAAATTGTATGTTGTGATGACCTTGATGTACAAAGTTCTGTGTGCACAAATGCTTTTTGAAAGAAAAGAAAAGAAAAAAAGCCTCAATCTCACAGCACTGAGAATGTTGTTCTCCTGTGTGGTAGATTACAATAGTGAGCACATGTGTTTGGGACTTCCCCATACAAGTTCAGATTTGCTGGGTGAGACATGGCTTTAAAGAATTGTTAATAAGTATTGTACAGTGTCCAAATTGAACTCTTTGATAAAATTCTGTATTTTGCTATAGAATACATTAAATTCTATGTTCTGAAGAAAAAGAGAAAACAAAATTAAATAATCAGTTTTAATTTTACAGCAATTTGTTTCAATTAATGTATTTATTTTTGAATGCCTACTAGGAAAGTGGATTTACAATGCTGTTAATAGTACTTGCAACATTTACTGAAGGTAAGAAGTTTCATACTATGTAATCACATTATTTTTTTTTCTTTTAATTGAAATATTGTCAGAATGTATCTATTAACATATCGATTTCCTTCACAGCTAAAATTCCCAATCCTTTGTTAAAAGGTCTTAAACTTACCTACTCTTACGAAGACTTTGAGATGAAGAAGTTGTTGTTTAACATAATAGGGATCTTTTCTAAAGACCCGCATGCTGTACAGGTAAGTTCTAAGATAACAGAAGATACAGTAAGCCAAAAAAGAAAATAAGTAAAAAATTCACGATTTCTATTTATCTGTTCATCTGACATAGTCTAGTAAACTGAAACAAACTGTTCTCTAAATGAAGAATTCAAAACTAGACACTATATGTAACTTCAAGCCAAGTTTGCTGTTTGAAAGCAGAGTGTGGTTTGTTTTAGAGAAGCTGCAAACCTAGATCGTGCTAGAAAAATGAGCTGACAAGTGGCTGCAAAGCATTATTGAGATACAATTGAAGAGCATAATAAAGTTTTACAAACCACAGATTTTGGGAATGCTACAGAGTATAAACACAGCTTGTCTGTACTTGTACTGTTCCTGACATCCTTTCCCAATAAAAAATAATTTTTTTTTAATGTAGGATAGATAAAGCAAACTATAAAGATTTTTCTTACTTGCATGTGAAACCTGTAAGCTGTCTCTTTCTCTTTTGAATCTGCAGCTTCTCAGTGAAAATGATGTGATGCCAGCTTTGTTGGATTATGTAAAACCACATAAAAAGCCTGGATTTCATGACTGGTCTGCTGCCCAATATGAGGAATTACAGCTTCATGCAATTGCTATTTTAGCTTCAGTGGCTCCCTTGTTAATTGATAAATATTTGTCTTGCCAAGCAAATACTCTTCTCCTTATGTTTCTAGAGTGGTGTATAGGTCAAGGTTAGTAGACATTCATGGCTTTCGTACCACAGTAACCTCAGCACACAACTCACCTGACCTTAATTTCTTTGGCAGAAAGGAAAGATGGAAAACTTTGAAGAAGCCCCTTATTAACCTAATAAAGTAAAAATAAATTTTAAAAAAAAAACTGTAATAATTTTCAATGTTAATCAAAATCAAACTTTTTTTTTGGCATATAGTATAGCCCTTCATAAAATGGCTTCCTAATAGGCTATTTCAATCAAGAAGCTTTTTTAGCAGTAAGATATTTGTTTGCTTGTTTTAGCTTACTTGCAATGGCAAGGCCTTCTTTTTATTTATGGAAAATTCTGGGAACGTTATTATTATGAACATACGTTGTCTGCCAATGAAAATAGTCTTTGTGTTTGCTCCACAGATCCTTTCTTTGGTCAAGGTAACAGTTTCCATGGAACAGGTGGTCGTGGCAGCAAGCTTGCTCAAATGCGCTACAGTCTGAGAGTGCTGAAATCTGTTGTATCCCTTTATGATGATGCTGTGAGCCTTAATTTGTGTGACCAGGGAGCTATTAGCCAGCTACTGGGTAAAGCAAGCTTTTTATTGCTTACTGTATATTATTGCTTATTGTGACACTTTAGACACTGAGAATTTTCATGCCTTTTCTTACAATGTGTTTTATTAGGTGTGTAGGTGTGTACACCCTAAATACAAAAAGTAGTTTGATTTTTAATCAAATGAAAGCTGACCCTATTATTTCTGTCATTATACCGTGTTTGTTGCACATTATTTGTACTGTCTGTAGGAAATCCTGTTGTGAGTCTGGTTCTATACTGTGACTTCCCACAACTCTTAAGAATCAAGAGGAAAGAAAATCAAAACCAGTGTATTTTCAAGTAAATAACTTTATGAAGATTAAAATCAGTATAAAACTTCATAATCACTGCTATTTAGATTTTTTTTTCAGTAACAATTCCTACTATCATATGTAATTTTTAAGTTCTGATACTATTTTAAATTCTTACCTTACAATAATCAGTTTTCCAGCTCTGAAAGAATTGCACTGAAAGGAACAAATAGGCAAGATTGTTTGGAGTTCAGAGTATGGTCTAATAGAAAGCCTAGAAACAACATATTTTATATTCTCAGCTGAAAATTAAACTCCTCTGAAAAGCAAAACCAAAAGTAAAAATAAAAAACTGTGAAAACATTCAGATTTTAATGAGAGCAAAATTAGCAATATAACTCGTGTATCAGATAGGTTTCTGACTTCCATGTAGAACATGTACATGTATGAAATGTTTTCTTTTGTAGATATCCTGAAGTATACAGCAAACAAATTGGAACAAAAAGATGATGCCGTTCTGCTGGAAATCCAGGCTAATATATTCTTTATTTTGTCTGTTCTCTGTGAAAATGATGTCCACAGAAAGGTTTGTATCCTTCTACCTCATCATGAACAGAAAATATTTTGTTTGTTTGTTTCTTAAATCAATAGCAAATGCCAGTTGTACTTCATTGCTAGAAGGTCAGAGCTGATAACCGCTATGTGTGGCTGTTAAAATCACTCAGAAATCCATTAGCAAGTGTCTCACCTATATAGTTGCTAATTTACATGTTTTTAATAAAAGTATGAAAACATGTTGAAGAATGGGATTATCAGTTATCATAAGCAGTACTGAATAGTTCTTTTATGTTTATTATGAGAAATATATCCCAGTTTAAGTATGAGGCCAAATTTATTACAACATACACACTTTAAATGTAAAATTTTCTTTCTGATTTTCTGATGTGTAGCTACTTAGTAAATATTATTTCAGAAAAGTATTGCTTTAATTATTTTTGACAGGAACTCTTCAGCTATGAAGGAGTGGATTTACTTATCCCATTCATTCAGATGGATCCAAAGAAGCTGCACAGTGGACTGGGCCACAATCGTCTCCTTTTCAGTGCACTGGACTGCTTGTGGTTAGTAAAGAAGTGTTTTAGCAGTGGCAGCTGTTAAAAATAGCAGCTTATAGATTTTTCATCTGCAGTATTATGGCCTTCTCTGCAATATAGGTTCTTCTTTCATTTAAAACATGTAAAAGTTAGTGTTGACTAATTACAAAAGAATACAAAAATAACAGAGATATTTTGCATAAATTACTTAGACAGGGACACAGTGAGATGGTCTAATTCCCTGTCCCTACACAGCAATACAACTCCCTGCACAGATTGGCCTCATAGAATCATAGAATGGCCTGGGTTGAAAAGGACCACAATGATCATCTAGTTTCAACCCCCCGTTCACAGGCAGGGTCGCCAACCACCAGACCAGGCTGCCCAGAGCCACATCCAGCCTGGCCTTGAGTGCCTTCAGGGACCTGCTGACACTTCAATGCAGAGCTACTTTAAACTTTCCAGAAAATAAGTTTCTGGTTGGAGTCTCTAAATTACTTCAAAGAGTAAACACAAATTGATTATAGACCATTGTTAGCAAAAAATTGTGCAGGCATGAGAAGTGTTTGTGGACTGCCTATACTGCCTATACTGGACTAGAAATTTTTCAAAAATTGCTATCAGAGATACAAAAGGATAAACAAAAGTTAATTTGTTTGAAGTCAGCGTTTGATAAATATACAGAAAGCTATTTAATATCATTGTCTGGGAGAACAGACAGCTCAGTGATGCAGGCAAACCCTTCAGTCTCTGCATTAATCTGGAAATTATTGAAGACAGCAATAGCATCATGAGTGCTGCTTTTATGATTGGTTTAAGCTGGGAGAAGCCAGCCCTGTTGCCCAAAGAAAGTCTTCATCGTCTCACTCTCTTGATTCTACTGCAGGAATATTTACACAACTTTGCAGTGAGCCAGATCAATAATATCGTATAGCTTAATGTTAGCACTTCTACTGAGTTTTAGTTCAAATCTCTATTCTAATCCAGTTTGTAATGAACCTGCCAAATTTCTTGGCTGCTCTGAGGAAGGTGTGCCACCTACAGGAAAAGAAATTGTGGTAATATAGGTTCTATTTAATTACACAGTATAAACAGTATACAGAGGGGACCTGATCCAGGTCTATAAATATCTAAGGTGTGGGGGCAGAATGGCGAGGCCGGACTCTTTTCAGTGGTGAGTGGAGACAGGACAAGGGGAAACGGCTGGAAACTGCAGCATAGGAAGTTCCGCACAAATGTGCATAAGAACTTCTTTACAGTGAGGTGACGGAGCACTGGAACAGGCTGCCCAGGGAGGTGGTGGAGTCTCCTTCTCTGGAGATGTTCCAGACCTGCCTGGATGCCTACCTGTGCGACCTGCTGTAGGGAACCTGCTTTGGCAGGGGGGTTGGACTCGATGATCTCTGGAGGTCCCTTCCAACCCCTACAATTCTGTGATTCTGTGTGATTCTGTGAAATGAAAATGCACAAGTGCAAGCATATGAAAATCATTTCTTCTACTCCCTAAAGGTATTAAGCTTATTGAATACTAAGTATTTTTATGTAATTCAGTAAAATAAATGGAATATTTGTAGAATGCTCTGAAACATAAAAATGTTCTTACATATTGAAATTATTTCTGTTGAAGGTCGTGTGTCATTGGATGCTACATTGCAGAGGATTATTTTCTAGAACAACAAGGCATTTTTCTCCTTCTGGATTTGCTGGCAGTAGGTATTTTTATTATTTTTATTACAAAATGAAAGAGTAGTAAAACAACATGGAAAATTGTATTTTTAATGGTATCTCCTAAGACTGTTGTAGTAGTGACAAGAAGGCCAGTCTGCATAATTCCCTGAGATAGGAATGTAATCTGCACACCAGATATCTGCTCTGAAATGACTGGAAAGATATTCCTTGTATCTTTTTTGTTAAATAAGCAGTTGGCAGAGAGTCTTAAATTTACCGAGAATTTTTTTGCAAGGAAACTCAAGCTATGCTTTATTTTGAATGACATATCTGCTAGAAAAGCACCTCCATTCTTCATATTGAAGTTAGTAACAGAAGAGATAGTATACTCTTCAAGGCTTTAAAAGTTTTGGCGTTTAAAGTTATTTTGTACATGCAACATAACAGCTACAAGTAGTGTAATAGCTACTTTTATTGATCTGTGGCTTGTGTCTGGCACTGGCATTTCACTTCAAGCATTTCACAAAGCTGAAGGCCCTTTCCTGCTGCTCAAAGGTCTGGCCACAGAAAACAGATCTTCTATGGTACTGCCTCTGCCTTCTGAGTCTGTTTCTTATGAATATAAATCTTGGTAGTAGCACATCATCAAAAACATTAATTCATCTCCATTGATGAATTAATTCATCTGCATGTGAGCCTGGAGGTACCTATTAAGTAATTTGACACACAGGCATCTCACATGACCCTACATAAATTCCCCTTCACGTTCCTTGATTTATGGAACATTGCATGGCAAGAACCCTGAGAGATTGAAAGTTTAGACACCTTTTTTGGGGGGCAAATATCTGTGATTAAAAGCTTCTACTTACTCAATTACTTATTACAGAATTCCTCTTTTTGTTTTTTAAATCTGAATGTAGATTAATTCTGTGCTATGACAAATTGAAACTTTTTTTTCCTTTTCTCTTCACCAAGTTAAAACAAAAAAACTTGTTCAATGTAATTCTTGGGATCCTCAGTGAGTTTTGTGACAATCCCAAAACCATTATTCACATCAGTGCTTGGCGGGGGGAGAAAGATCAAACAGCAGCTAAACTGCTAATACAGCTATGGAGGCAGGAGGAAATGGACTTGGGAGTCCAACGTGATCGATATGGAAGGATTGCTGGTAAGTTTTGTGATACATGTGAAACTGTTAGTCAGTGAAGCTGCTCACATAATAAATTAATTAAAAATATATATTTGCTTTTGATGCCAGAATCCTGATGAGAGTAAACTGTAATATTTGTACGTTTATGCTGCAGTGCTCAGCAAAGTCAGAATACTTCATGTATGTTTTATTGGAGTCTGGCCGCTAGATGGCACTTCCTACATTAACTGGGAAAAATGAACCATTACAGGTACTTTAAACTGGTTTTCTAATGCTGGAAAATTACTTAATTTCTTCCAAAAATGACATTGTGTTTCTTCATATATTGTAAAAATAGAAAAGGAGAGTGCCATGATACCACGAATCTCTAGTCATGCTAATTAATATCTCCTGGACCAAATTTCTGGGCAGATTGGTGACATGTTTTGTGTGTTGTCCACAGTCTAAGACAGAACTACCTTCTTTTGGAGGAGGCACCACAGAAAAGATAATGTCAGTAGCTGCAAGCCAAAGATATGTGTGGGTTTTGTTTTTTTTTTTCTCCATGACTAAAATAGCATTTCCTCTAATCTTAATAGCTTTGGGAACATACTGTCCATGCTGCCTCTTCAACTGCTGTTATATTTTGAAACATTTAGATGTAAAGAGGCCTATTGCTGGCAGCTTCCAGAAAGAGCAAGAGGTCATCCCCATGCCTTCCAGCTGTCCCAGCTTTGCCATTGTGGAAATTTCAGAAAACATACGGGCAAAACTTTATTCATTATTGTGCAAACTAGGTAAGACAAATGAATTGCCTTCTCAGTGTCATATTTGTCATTAAACAAAACTTGTTCACTGGCAGTCAATCAAGTCTCTAATATTAAAAAAAAAAGGAACTTGAGATGATCAATAGTCTGTTATTATTAGATGCTTGCTCATCCTCTTCTAAGAAGCCTCTTTTGATGGGGATTGCAAGACTTCACCAATGTTTTGCTGCCCTTACCATTAGCAAGCTTTCAAGAATCAAATTGAAAGTTTCATGGAAATGTTGTGTCATTTATTTTCCTGCACATAGTATCTTTCACGTATATTATCTCTTGTCATTAGAAGTACTGCATTCTACATTCTTTACCCATAGTTGTCATTTCCTAGAATAGCCTCTGATTATTTTCATCATTTTTTTCTTGAACCTTTTCAATTGATTCACATTCGTCTTGATCTGTCATGTCCCAAAACTGAACACACTCCAGCAGAAGCCTCACAACCTAATAGAACTATATTTCTCATCTTGTAAATAACCATACTGGCAATAATATAACAATTGCTATTGTCACAATGGCATTTCCTCACTTGATATGTGTGATCTTGTACAGCCTCCAGTCATCTAACATCTGGATCTGAACAGTTGACTTTTTCTACGAATTTTGCATTTGTCCTTACTGAATTACATTCTGTGTTTTTAAAATAGTTTTTCAAACTGGTATTTTAATTTGCATTCTTTTCTTTGGCTTCAATTTGCTGCACTCTCTTCTAATTATGTGTTGTTTGCCCATTGAATATGAATAGTTATTACACCTTTGTCTAAAAACCTGATCTGAAGTTCAGATACTTGATAAGCCTTCTTGCTTGGCTGTACAGAATAGTAGGCAGAATGACACGGTCTTTTTTTATTACTTCATGATGGATGTTAGTATTTCGACTGTTACCATTTAGCTACCCAAACTGGATTTAACCACTGTTCTTTGTCTTCTAATTTTTTCTTTTTAAAAATAGACATTATGTTTGTTCTTTTCAAGTCTGTCCTCAGTGGGTTCAATGATAGTGAGTAATAGTTCTGAGTCTGCTTTCAACCAGTTCCCTGGCCACCCTAGGAACCAGCTGATTTCAAAACATCTTCAGTTTCTCTAACAGACTATGGCCAGTTCTTTCTCTGTTTTAACCCAACTTCTTATTAGTGTTAATTATGTTGATCTTGGATCATCACAGCTGAATTCTTTATTAAATCAAAAAGGCATGCGATTCTGTTCCAGCTTTCTTCTGTATTTATACATACCTCTCATGTTACTTATGTACTTTTTAAAGTCTCCTATGAAGTACTGAAATGATGTGGAAGTGGATAAGACTGAGAATTCTTATAGTCTTTTTCTATCATCTTTTTCTTAGTGTAGTTATGCTTCATAGCAGCCTGTAACGGAGTGGTTCCGGTGTTAATTGATCTTTATTTATGAAATGTCTTAACTTCAAAACACGATGTAGTTATGCTATAATAAACAGATGCTGTGTTTCCAGTTATCACACAGATTACCATCTGTTGAAATCTAGAAATAGCTTTAATAGGCTATATAGAAATAGTTTTTTAAAACACTGAGTAGAATGAATGTTCAGCATACACAAAATATGAGGTGTAGTCCCAGCAACCATACTACTCTTTCTTATTCCTTCACACATATTGTTAAAAATACACTTTTAAGATGGATTCATTATGTTCATCTCAAGTCTATGAGGTGGAAATAATCTTCACTACTCAGCTTTGAAACAAGGTGTTGGAGATCCTGTGATACCATTCTCCTGTTGGATATTTCACAAACTCTGTGCTAAAATGCATCTGGGGAAATTGTGACCTGTACACTCAACTGTTTGTCTGCTTTAATGCCAAATCAAAGTCCCACAAAAAAAAAAGAAAAGGAAAAAAACCATAGCAAGTGCCAGCGCTAACCTGGATTTACAAGCAATTGGAAGGTCACTGGATCCGCTCAAAAGGGAAGAGCTGGTATAAAGTGAATCTGTTTTTAAGAAAAGAGGGATTTTATCACCTAAATCCTGCTCAGGATTGGAAGAGGGACTTACTGATGTACTTGTGATGAAGATTTTGCATATGATTATATATAAATAAGGTGGTGTCTTTTTTAGACTGTTATATTTTAAGATAAATTGATCAGACTGTCACTACTGAGATCATTAATATTCCTTTAGGTTTTGAAAATTTGCCTGGTTTGTCTTCTAAGGATTTTGTCACACTTGCTATCATACGGCGGTATATTGACTTTAAGGTGAGTGTTGTGGAAGGACGTATTTCTATTGAATATATTTTTACAAGAATAGCAAATTATCTCAGGATATGAGAAAGAAATAGCCCTTCACAAGCTGTAATCTATGTCACAAGTCACCTGTTGTTCTATAAAATTGTAAACTGGTATTTGGCATCAAAGGAAATTATCCCACCTCCATCATTCCAGCGTTTCCTGGCTCTTCTTTTGTATTTCTACAAATATTTGTGTCTGCATAGTGAACCAGACTAGAAAACAATGCTAATTAAGAATAATTCAGGAAAAAAAAAAAAAAAAAAAAAGGTAGTTTTAACTGCTTGCCAGCTCAAGAAATAGGAGTGGGGTAAGGAGCTGGGGAGGGAGTGGACAGCTGGCCTGCCTCTTTGTGCAGGGTCAGCATATATACAGGTTTTGCTACTAAAGATCACGGTAAACATATTCTGATGAAGGCTTTTCTGTGCTTTCCCATCCTTGTAAACACTCAGCACCCACACTCAGTACCCATCCATATTGTCAAATGTAAAGTATCAGAGTGGTTTGCCTACAGGAAGCAAGAATCACAGATTCATAGAATGGGCTGGGTTGACAAAGTCCACAATGCTCATCCAGTTTCAACCTCCTGCTGTTTGCAGGATCGCCAACATCAGACCAGGCTGCCCAGAGCCACATCCAGCCTGGCCTCCAGGGATGAATGCCTTCAGGGATGGGGCATCCAGAACCAACTTGGGCAACCTGTTCCAGTGCCTCACCACCCTCTGGGTGAAAAAATTCCTCCTAAGATCTAAACTAAACCTCCCTTTCTCAGTTTAAGACCATTCCCCCTTGTCCTATCACTATCCATCCTCATAGATGGCTGTTCCCTCTCCTATTTATACACTCCCTTCATAACAAGTTTTGTAGGGGCCATCCTGCTTAAAAGATGCTTTAATTCAGCCCAATTTTCAGCTTAGGAAAGAAGTCTGTGAGAGCTGAGATGTTCAGAAGCTAGTGATACTTGACCTTTAGTTGATAATTCCAATTTCTGTTTATGTCTCATGTTACAGTTTACTCTGATAACATGCATAACTTGAGATTTTACAGGAAAAAAAAGCCATCAAGACTCTTCACTCTTGTAATTTGGTACCTTGTATTTCTGTTTCTTCTGTAGTTATCAGCATTCATGGTGACCAGTCTGTGTGGGGTGAATTTGGGGGTGGGAAGGGCTTAGGGGCAGATTACTCTGAATGCATTTGGTATAGCATTACTGAAGTTTAACCTTGCATAATGATTCTGAGAAGGTAAGCAACAATAAAGAAAAAAGAGATAAATATCAGCATGCTGTGTGTATTCCATCTACAGGTTGGAGAAGTTTGGAGTGAAGTGTGTGCAGAACTAAGAGAAGAATTCAGACCTATTGGTTCAGATGAGGAAATACTGAAAGTTATTTCAGAAGTATCAGAAAATATTGGAAAAATGGTCACTGCTTACCAGACTGAACTGCTTGAAAATCATCATCAGCAAGATATCCAAGAGGAGGAAAAAACATACACACAGGTAAGTCAAGGAGTATTTATACAGGTGAAATCCATGGAATTTTTTTGTCAACTTGTATAATGATTTTTGTATTATAAAATATTCAGAATCCTAAATGGATGCATTGCTTTAAGATATTTAATATTTCAGCATAAAATTTAAATTAAATGCAATTAACCCCAGTTCTCTGTTTGTATATATTTTTTTTCACTATTTAAAGAGTAACATGAAAAAATAAAGCAGTGTTATCAGTGATGTATCAACAGTGGTATAATGAGAAATGCTAATTATGTTACTGCAAGAGTTGCACCTGTCTGTAGCAGATAACAATTTCAAGTACTTATTGTTAACATATCTGTTTCTTAAAATGAAATGTAAGCCTGTTTTAAACTCCTCTGGCTGAATGCTCACAAAGCTTCATTACTTCTTAAAGTGGGGCTTTGTTCTTCCTAGCCTCCTGAAAGCAAGCAGCTATAAACATTGTCCAGCCTTGGTTATAAGGCAGGCATTAGGCATTGTCGCTTTTCTACTGTCTCATCCTCTTCTCCCTTCTGAGAAGTAAGAGCAGTTGGAACAGATGTCTCAAATCTCATGCTAGTGTTTTGGAGGGAATGTCATGCATGCACTTCTGTCACCAGAAATGATGCCATCTCTGTTATTCATCATTTGAGAGTAAGCGTATACAAAAACAGTCATGAAAGATCTGGGGCTCTTCCAACATCTGTGTTAGAAAACAAAGGGAATAGTTACCTTGCAGCACAGAAGGTAAGCTTTGTGGGTTTTTTTGTTTTTAAGGGGGTGTGTACCTGAAGTTTTTAAAGAACAAATGTATCACTACAGCACTGTCATTCAAATTCAAGTGAGTGGGATGAGCTAAGGTGACAAAAAGGGACATAGATGTACTATCTTAACAGCACAAGCAAAGAATTCAGGACAGCTCATGGAAAGAGGTTTGTGTTGTATTTTGTTAATCTCCTTTATATTACAGATTCGTGCTGTCCATAAACAGAAAGAAATGGTAAACAAATCTTGGGAAAATTTCTTAATTCGGACATCAAACTATGAAGCACTGAAGGTAAAAAACAAAACAAAACAAAAATCTGGTGGAACAAAATGTGCATTCATAGTGTAGTTATAATAATTGGGAAGTTCCTAACGCTTTTCTTAATGAATGATGAGGTTATTCAAGTAGAAGATGCAGTAAATGTTATGTTCACACATAGAGGAGTGAACTCTGAGCTGTGTTGGCAGAGCAATACGATCTTTGGTACTTCTACTGTTCTGATTATAGACACAGATTGGTGATCAGTAATAGGTATGTATATATTCATACGTACATGTATCTGTGTATATACACATCTGTATGCAGGACAGTAATGTTGTAACATTCTCAACCTGGATATTGGATAAGCATGCGTTCTTCTCACTTTCGTGCATAATGCCAAACTGGATGAAACAATCCACATGCTGTGAGGTAGGGTTGCCATTCAAAAAGGTCTTGACAATCTTGAAGGATGGACTGACTCAAACTTCATGAAAATGAAGAAAATAAAATGCGGTATCTTACATTTGGGACGTATAAACGCTTTTGTGGCACAGTATAGCCTTGGGTCTGATTAGCTGTGTTAATATGTAGTATATGGGAATCCTGGGAGATGACATACTAAAAAAAGACAAGAGTGTGCTCTTGTGGTGATAAAGACTAACAGCATATTAAGCTGCAGTCGGAAGATTAAAGCCAACGAGTTTCAGGAAATGATTATTTGCTTCTGATCACTGTGAAGCCATGTCCCTTTATTCTGTTTTCAGGTCCTCAGTACACGAGGGTCACAAACCACAGGGAGAATACTTGAAATGAAAAGCCAACAGATTTTTACCTCCTTTGTTTTGTCATTTTGTTTGTGTACTTTCTGACAGATACAAATAATATCATTCATTCTGATTAAAACAATTTTACCTTTTTTTTTTCTAACTATCTTTAGAAAGCAAAAAGGCTTCAGGAAAAATCAATAGAGGCTTCCAGATCTAAATCAAAGACTCAAAATGGAGCAGTCCATTCTACTGATATTAAAGGCTTGGGCACAACAGTAAGTAATGCAAGATATAGGATGGAAAAATGTAGTTACATGCATATATAAAGAAGACTTCTAATCAGCAATATTTTTCAGAAAGCATCTGGAAGATGTAGAAACAAATATGAACGTTCTGAAAATTGCTAGTAGAGAGAAACACGTGGTTAGGTTTTATTTGGGGCTTCATGATAAAATAATTCATTTCTTTGGAGGGAGAGAATTTAACAAAAATATATCTTCATGATTCTGTAGTCAATATTGCAATAACTGTAGATAAAAGCAAGGAAGCAGGTAACCAATTTGCAGGTGTGTTTTAGGAAAATGAATGTATCACCAACACCAGATGAAATTCCTTGTCTGCATTCCTTAGAAGTATGGCAAATGTCAAATATTGCTGGCAGTTTATTTTTGTGGAAAAATCTTCTTTTCTCCTCTTTGCCAAACATCTTCAGTAGTGAGAGATGAAAATGAAGCTAAGATGGTTGGTGCAAACCAAGTCAAAGTCAAGTAACCAGACAAGTGTGCCATGCAAGCTCAAACAGTGGCATTGTCTTTTTCCTACTGAAACATGGCTAGAAGTTAGAGGTGTCACCAAAGGTTTTCTTTTCAAAGACATGAACCTGTTCAGTATAAAGAGTATTAAGGAAACTGGAAACAGTATGTCTCTTTCAGATACAGGCAATTGTGTTCAGAGAAACAGGCTGTACTTTTTTTGAATTTTTAAGTGTTAATATATAGCAAAAAACTGTGGCTGATATTATGTACAAATCCAAATAACTGCACAACAAACTTGTACTGTAATAAAGGCTTGGTGTTCTTTTCTTCTTTTAGTAAGATCAAACATGAAAGCAGAAAAGCAGAGTATATAAAGTTATAAAATCACTCTATCTTCTCCTTTGTATTGATGGAACAGTTTGTGACTTTAGTATAAATAATAATTTAAGTAGACCTAGAAAATTTCAGCATGCATCTCTAGCTTCTGAATAATATTTTCAAAAGACCAATTCTTGGTTTAAGTCTCATCTTCTTTTAAATACTAACATGGATGTCAAGCAATGCATTTATTTTGCTTTTCAGGTTGGATCTGGTCACTTAGTAACTGTTGGAAGTACACCTTCTCAGTTAGTCGAAGGACCACTGGCTGATAAAGGCCTGCCTCTTAAAAAGATACCTTACCGTGAAGAAGCCTTAAAAAAGAACAAAAAGAGTTAAAACACTGGACACAGTCAAGAAAGATTAGGTTCTTGTAGGATAAACAGCATTCTGAGCAGTGCTTTTAATATTTAAGTCAACTGTGTGTCTATTTTAGGTACAGATAAAACATTTCGTATAGTCCTGATAAATGGCATAGAACATCTTGAGAGTAAAGTTATATTTTTTATATTTATAACTAATGTAAACAAGGGGATGACATACTAATAAAATATCCTATACAGCATGGTACAAACACATGCTGTGTCTAAAGGTTTGTCTGCTATTGTCTGCTAGTGTCTGGTTGCCTTGATCCACTATGAGCAGTTCTACTGTTTGGGTTTCCATCTTCTGTTGATGCACACAGTACTCTGCAGTTTGTGTCTCTTTCTTTGAGCAGGGTGATGAACCTTCACTTAAATAGACCCAATGTTTCATTTTCATTATGTATCTGCACTGCATAAAGTACCCATGGTGTTTGTTCAAGTCCACTTTGTTTCCTGAATATGCCTTTAGCATCAGGACTTCAGCTAACGGCTCACTATCAAGCGTATCTGTGCCAGTGGTTTCTCTAGCTCTGTTAGGAAGACTAGCTGAAATGTTCTGCATTTTATAGGTTTCTCACAATTCTTTAACTGGTCATTCAACTCTATTTAATTCATGGGTTTATTAGCCGTGTTCCCTCCAATAAGAAATCTACCCGTTTCACTGTAGCCATGCCGTGCTCACTAGATGGTTAAGCTCCCCTGATTTGTTTTGCCAGGCTGGATGTTTTCTTATGCTGTGAACTGTAGTCAAGCCAGTCTTGCACTTTCAAACCACTTCACTCATGAGTGTCCTCAGGTGTGATGTTTCCAGCCATGACAGTGATGGACTGTATCCCCTTCCTTACCTGCATGAATGTGTACGTAAAGAACAGTCTTATACAAATGATCCTTCTTAATGCATTGAAGTTCTGCAAATAACATGTTCATAGGCAAGGAAATGACTGTTCTACAGACCTTGTTGCATAGAAAAATACTTTAATTAATTCATAGCTTAGACTACACAGTGATAAAATACATAGCTTAGGCTGCATGGAACATTACAATGAACATAAACCTTCTCTTCAGCTTGACATCACTCTTTGCAATTCTTACAACTAAAGTTGATTGTACATAAACACAGTTTATAAAATATGCATGTGGACATTTTCTCCATTGCTTAATGTGTAAAAATATATTGGGTTTCCATCAAAATTAACATTAAAAACAAAAAAAAAAGGTGAACCACACCAATTGATTTGTCTAAGCATCTACAGTAAATGTTGTACTTTTGTCCTCCTTCCTTTTGACATTGCTTTGCTGAGGTATCTTTGTGTCCTCCCCTTTTGACCTAAACTGGGTTGGTGAAAGCAGACCTTGTAAGATTATGAGAGAAAGGCAGTTATTTTCCAAGCATTATGGATTGGAGTGCTGGGATTAAATGATCTCCATTTCAGTTTGGAAACCTAAAGTATTTGACTGGTTAATTAGGAAAGAAAAAAATATGTCTGTTGCAGAGGAAGAAGGAAGCTAATAGATCTAGGGCTGGATAATAAGATCTAAGGCAGTCACCTGTATGATCTCAAGTCAGATTCGTCCCAAACCAGGATGACTAGAATCTATTGCTTTGGTCACTCAGTGACCATGAGCTCACATTACATGTCAGTGGTTTCAATGAGAAGAGCAGGGTTCAAATTGCTGGGGCTTTGTGCTTCCCTTCTCACACAGGGGTGATTCCCTGAAGTTGAGACTTAAGTCTGAAAACTAGAAAACTTTTAGTATTGTAACATCCTTCACGTGCACACAGTGATAAACAGAGCATGCAGCGTCTATTTACACTGTCCCATATATACCTGTCATTATTTACACCTCATAGAGAAATTCAGTGCTCTAACAACTTTTGACTTGTGTGTTGTGAAAGTAGCTGCTGCTGAAGGATACAACTACATTTGACATGCAGAGACAAAAACCTGGGAATTAATATATTGCACTGTTGGAACAACCGAGGATGAGGATGAGACAGTAGTTTGGTTTTAATGATAGTACATAACAGACCAACATCATATCCTATAGTTACCTTCTAAAGTTCTATGTGAGTACGTGGAAGAATATCTGGGAGATACTAAATGTCTTCTGCCCATTCCATGGGATCTTGAGAGCACACAATCTACATACATATCCCAAAAGTTCTGGGCCAAATCATTGAAAAGTTCATTGTGCTTGGGCTTGGGGGATTCCTTTAGGAATAACATGAAGTCCCAGAGAGCAATGACAGGATCCGCTACCTTGAGTTTCTTCATTTCCACCAGCCCTTGGGATGACACCTCCCAGCACTGGTGGTCAATCTGACCCAAGCTTGCAGGAGCTTCTTTCAGATAGTCTAGATTGGCATAAACCAGATTCAGTATCAGTACACAGCCCAACTGAAGATACCACCTTCTCTTCCATACGAATTCCATACTCCAAGATGATACCTGAAAGAAAGTGTACAAAGTCACAGTGATTCTGCCATCGTGTATTTCATTCTCACCTGGCTTTGATGTTGCAACAGGGGAGGTTCTGGTTGGATACTGGGAAACATTTCTCCTCCAAAAGAGTGGAGAGGCACTGGAACAGGCTGCTCATGGAGGGGCTGGAGTCACCATGTAGATGTGGCACCAAAGGACATGGTCAGTGGCAAGGTGGGGATGGGCTGATGGTTGCACTAAATGATCTTAGTGGTTTTTACCAACCTTAATGATTCTATACTCTACACCCCAACGAATTATTTATGCTTTTTGGTTCTGCATAGTACTCAGTTCTTACAGAGAAGCACTCTGTTTCTAACCACGAAAAGAGATCCCAGTCAGGTGCCCACCCACCTAACTCCCTTCTCAAACCTCACTTGCTCACTACACTTCAGCAGGCAGTACGACTATCCTACCACTCAGTACAAAACAGATGAGTTTCACACAGGCAGTAACTAAAAAGCTGTAGTGGCAGTCATACTCACGACGTTCCTGTGGTGAGTTGAAGAACACCAGTGCTGAAACAACGGTAATAAGCCACCCGAAGAGAAGGCAAAACAATTCCCGACCTGGCAGCGGACGCCTGGCTGCTGCTGGGTGGCGGGGCTGAGCGCGGCGCGGGCAGAGCGGTGTCGGCGGAGCAGCGAGCAAGCAGAGCAGCGGGCAGCGCACAGCGGGGCTGCGACCGGCACAGCTCTCCTCGCAGTCCCCTGCGCTCGGCGTTGTCACCTCGGGGAGGGCACGCGTGTGGGCAGGGCAGAGCGGGGCTGCGGGGGGACACGGCGCAACCGGGAGCGGATCTTTCCCCTGATCGGCGATATGAACGCCCTCCTCATTTACAAACCCGCCGTTCCTACCTGCAGTCCCGCCTGCCCGCCAGGACAGACATCAAAACAACAAAGCAACGAAGTGGTTCGCGGTACGGTATGCACCCAGTACTCCGGTTGATGTTTTGCAGGAGCTCCCTGCTTTGAGGCTGATGTTACACCATTATTACTTTTTTACATCCCTTGGCTTCCAGAGGAGTTTTCCAAGCCATTTTGTGGCACTCAGCCCCTCCAGACCCTGAACACACACCAGTCCTGCAAGCTGCAGCTCGTGTCCCTCAGTTCCCAGCCAGGACCTCTGAGCAGGTGCTGAAAACTGAAGAGAAGCCAGATTGGTTACACTATGTAAAATAACTTCTATGTCCTGCTGGCAAAACAAGGTTAAAAACACTGCTTTATTTTACAGGAGCATCAGGGAGTCAAGGGCATTACAATTTATAAAAGCCTTTGAGACCTTGTGATCTCAGTGCTCTGCTAGTGCAAGGCAGAGCTCTGGGGCAAACTCCTTTCTCTGGGTCCTGGAGTTCCTCACTGGATAGCTCAGGCATTGCCACTCAGCCAGCTGGGTTTTTGATCCCAGTTCTGCATGTCTGACCCAGGGCCTAATTCAGCACAGATTGCTCATAACAGTTCTGCAAAGAGGAAGGTTATCACAGCTGTTTACAAGCAGATGATTCAATTTTTATACAGCTTTTTTCTGACAAACTTTTCAGCACATATATTGCAATCCTCCCTTAGATCACCAAGGAATGAATTGGGGTATATTCTGAAATGCAGATCATGTTTGAGGGGCTGCCTCATATCTCGCATGTGTGTTTTCTAGCTCTGCAAAGAAGGCAATCTCTTTAAGGAAGGATCAGCCTTCAGCCTTCAAAGGCACCGGGGTTTGTTCAAAGTTTGTTAGAGCAAACCCAGCAGATGTAGCTGCTTGTCTTTCTGTCCACAGCCCTGGGGCTTTTACTAGTGATGAGATTTCCTTGTCTGTTTACATAGAACACCAGAATCTGTCCTGTGTGATGTGAGGATCTGTGGATGTGAAGTGTTTCACTGTCCTGTGGTGAGAGGAATGGCAAACAAAGCTGCTCTGCAGAACCATGCTTGGAAGCCAAAGGCAAATATGTGCATGGAAAGCTCAGGTAGAAAACCAACTTCTTTTCACATGCAATCATTCTATCACAACAAGGGGCAAATAGTTTGTACACAAGTAGCATTCAGGCCACTGAAGACCAAGTGCTCTGTGTCACCTGTCTGGTGGCTGCCATACAGAGCTTGTTTTTTTATAAAGCTGTTCTGGTGCTCACAGCTAATGTCGAGGATCTGAGGCACTGGCAGGATATGGGCAGCCTCACAGCTTTGCTCCTTCTCTTCAACAGCTCTCGTTCAGCCTGTGAGTGAGGAGAGATTCTTGCTGAGATGTTGACTGACAGAGTGCAGTCTGCCATACAGCAGGAGAGGGCTCCTGGAGCTGATCTGCACTCAAATTCCTTTCTTGAATTCAAGTGTTACCCAGCAGCTCAAGAACACAATTCAAACTTTATTGTTCTATGCAGTACATTACCATCTATGAAAAATAATATAACAGAGTGATGCCTGAAGTACTCAGGCATGTAAAACTGGTAACGGTCTCAGTTCCAGAAGGCCCTTATGCTATGGGAAGGCGTGGCTGATGGGAACATAGACCAACACGCAGTAAAATTGGTTCTATCTCACTTTCATAACATGCTTTGGTGGAGCAGAATGTGACAGGAACAGCCTGTTCTTGTAACTGAAAATGTACTGACTTCTGCCATGAAAACAATGTATACAGGACTTAAAGGAAGATACAGATCTGCTCTGAAATGGCAGCACTCAGAATAACCAGCAATCTGCAGGAAGCCTGCCCAGCTTAGCAATGCAAACAGTTTCTATGCCTTGTTCCAAAGTGATGCCTACACAGCCATACAGAAGAAAACATCCAGGAAACTGGAATACAGCTATCTTACATGGGAACTCCCTGTATATTTGAAAGAAGCTAAAGCTATGTTAGCGCCTT
The DNA here is from genome assembly GCF_019238085.1 of Lagopus leucura. Lineage (NCBI taxonomy): Eukaryota > Metazoa > Chordata > Aves > Galliformes > Phasianidae > Lagopus > Lagopus leucura. Next base: position 29,539,635 of record NW_024962334.1, on the reverse strand, counting down.
CACATTCTAGGGCAGCATTAATAACCAAGGAGCCTGCAGCACTCAGCAGGTTGTGCAAGGAACCTACCTTTAAGAAAGCTCAAGTTGGCTTTTGGCATTCAGTGTTTAACTTAAGAAAAGCTTTTCCTTTATGAAATATCAAATTTATTAGCCATGATTCAGCTTGCAGAGGAACAGCTAAAATTTGACAGGCAGTGTGCAGATTTGAAAGCAGTAAAATTAGAATGGCACATAAAGAAGCAAATAGGTGCTTTGCCACTACAGCAGTTCCTTCCTGCCGTTTAGTTCCCACTCCAGGCACGTAGGTGTGTGAGCACTGGCACAAACACAGTGGTTCCTTCTGCTCCAACTGCCACTGATCGCAGTGCTCAACCCTTTTTCTTCATCATACATATTTATTTTTATCACTTCTTAATTACATCTCCTAATCTAGTTAATAAATTTGCCGTCATATTCCAGAACACAATTGTAGTAACCGAAATGTAAAGGGACTTTTTTTTTTCCTTAGGACAAATTCTTCAAACAAAAAAATCAGCCCACTATTTCAAGTGCCTTCTCATCAGCAATGTTCTCTCAAGATTCTATTTATGTCAAATTTAGCTTGGAAAAGAGGAGGCTTCAGGGAGACCTCATTGTGGCCTTCCAGTACTTGAAGGGAGCATAGAAACAGGAGAGGGAAGAGAGGGAACGGCTGTTTATGAGGGTAGATAGTGACAGGACAAGGGGGAATGGTCTTAAACTGAGACAGGGGAGGCTCAGGTTAGACTTAGGAGGAAGTTTTTCACAGAAAGGGTGGTGAGGCACTGGCACAGGTTGCCCAAGGAGGCTGTGGATGCCCCATCCCTGGAGGCATTCAAGGCCAGGCTGGATGTGGCTCTGGGCAGCCTGGTCTGCTGGTTGGTGACCCTGCACATAGCAGGGGGTTGAAACTGGATGATCATTATGGTCCTTTTCAACCCAGCCCGTTCTATGAATCTATGATTCTATGAAATTGCTTTGATGAAATCTAAAAATTCACCTCTTTGGCCAAGAATGGTTCTGAAGGCTGACCTACACATTTCATTTTCCTCATGCCATCAGTTCTGTTTGACAGTCAGGCACAGAAGAATTATCCATGGGAGAGTGCCACCTGTTACACAGATGAGCCATGGATTTAAACTGTCAGGGATCAAAATTATCGGCTGTTAGTAATTGTGAAGGATGTCCCAGGAAGTATGCGGGGTGGAACTAAAGAAGCACAATGAAGAAAGACATTGATTGCACTTACTAGGTAAGCACTGTCATTAAAATTTCTGTTTCACAACAAGATCCAGGAACATAAATTTGTAGAATCCAACACATCCCAAAGCTACAGAAACTCTCAGATTTTAGGTGAAAGACCTTAAGGTAGGAGACCCTGTGTATATGCTTAGGAAAGCAGCTTTTTTTTTTCAGTTGGTGCCTCAATATAAATTCAATTTTGAGAAAATTTGTGCTGTATTCCTCACTCTGCAGGGGCTCAGGAGGAATGCAGTAGGTGCAGCGCACACCAGGTGTAAACTCACCAACATCAGCACAGTGTTTCACACAGTTAGTCCTAGGAGACTGAAAAAAGTCAAAGGTAACTTTCTGTGATTTTAAGCTACCCAACTGACAGCCAAAACATTTCCTTCAAAATTCTTCCAATGTCCATAGTTGTCTAGCACAATCTCATCACTGCAGTTGAGGCATCTCCATCTAGTGGCACTTCGTAGTACTGAAGAGTTTGTCCTCAGCAGTGATAAAATCTCTTCCTTTATTAATAAGAAGAATAACCACATTGACAGAAATAATACAACAATTCTGGGGAGCGTCTGAACTTTGGATATGCTGATACAGTTACTTCATTCAACCTTTATTTCCATTTGTGGCATTGTAAGGAAGCATTTTCTGCATGTTTGTAAAGGCAAGGGAAGAGAATCAACCTGTATTATTTAATTACTTCAGTTCTACTTTGAAATAAAGCTGTGACACCACAATGATTTTGGTTCACTTCCAAATATTTCCATGCATGTTTCTTTTTCCTTAGACTGTGAAAAACTGCACATGAAGTACAAATACTAAATATGGTGGCTGAAAGCTTTAAAATTCTCATGGAAAGAGGTTTTATGGTTTCTTGTTGCCAATGTTGGCGACACAATGCACTGCCTAGTTATTTATATCATGCCAGAAAAGAAACGGAGGACTGTGATTTGATGTAGCAGAACTTTTGTGAGTTTCACGCTATCATATCCAGGATTTGAAGAACACAGAAAGAACAGAAATAGCAGGAACTAAAGCTTTATTGAGCATGGAACTCAGAATATGTATTGACTACATATTAAATCATTTTGGAAACACTAACAGTCTTTCGTATGGCTGATTTACAGATATTTGTGTGCCTACACATCTGCACACCCTGACACAAACGGGATTCAATGAGTATCAAGAATTGAGTCACCCTCCGCAACACTGACGAGCAGCATCTGAAGTATCTTGTGTGTGTGCTCATGTACTTAGCGGTATAGAAGGTTCCAGAAAGTGCACAATGGCACATTTCAAAGGAAATGTTATTTAACTTCTTGATGGTAGGAATTTGTTGATGTGACCTTTGCTCAGTGTCAAAACAAATCCAGAGTTGAAGTCAATGCATTTAATACCTTCTATTCGCAACATATGTAGATCAGGTTTTTTTTATTTCACTTTTTTCAGGTTGAGCTGTTAATTGATTACATGACTGAATTAATCCTAGTTAGCAGCCCCGCTATCATGCCTGGACTACTCTACGTATCAGCCCATTATTGGGTTTGACCTCCTGCTGGGTGTTAGGGAAATTCAGCACATGGAAGATATGGTCTGTTAGGTTGACAAGCTACAGACCCCATCACTCTCAGTAGTCATAATCAAAGAATTATGAATCATTTGAGTTGGAAGGAACCCTCTCCTGTAATGAACAGGGACACCTATAGCTAGACTGGGATTCCCAGAGCCCTTTCCAGCCTGTCCTTGGTGCCTCCAGGAATTGGCATCCACCAGCTCCCTGTGCAGCCTGTGTCAGTGCCTCACCACCAGTTTTATTTTTTTTTTTTTGTGAAAAAAAATATCTTTGTTATATACTGTCTAAATCTCTCCTTTAGTTTGAAACCATTACCCCTCATCCTATCACAACAGACTCTGCTAAAGAATTGGCCTTCTTCTTTCCTGTAGATCCCCTTTAGATACTGATAGGCCACTCTCAGGTCTCCCAGGAGCTTTCTCTTCTCCAGGCCAAACAGCCCCAGCTCTCTCAGCCTGTCCTCATAGGAGAGGCATTCTATCCCTGGGATCATTTTTGTGGCTCTCCTCTGGACATGTTCAAACAGATCCACATCTCTCCTGTACTGAAGAGTCCACATCTGGACACAGTACTGGACACAGAAGGGTAGGATCACCTCCCTGATCTGCTAGCTGCACTTCTTTTAGCTTGTCAGGGTCTCTCTGAATGGCATTCTGTCCCTCGGATGTGTCAGCTATACCACACAACTTGATGTCATCTGCAAACTGCTAAGGGTGCACTCAATCCCAATGTCTATGTCACTGATGAAAATGTGTATGGGAACTGCTGAGTCACGGCCTGAACCTCTGATTGACCACCTGAGGCGAGCACTGAGTCAGCTATAGGAGCACAGGTGCAGGCAATTCTCCTGTGCTGCCGGAAGGGGGGGAGCCTGGCTGCACCTCTCCCAGACCCATTTAAGAGCTGACCACCAGTGGGGAAGGAGCTCTTCTGGTGATCCACTCCACCAGAGTTTCCCACCCAAACCCAGCATAGGGTGAATGTCCTTCTTTTCTGCTCTAGTGTAATAACTACATAAGTCAAGCTCTTGGATATACTATATCATCTGTATATTCATTGCTTGTACGAAATGTTAAAGAGCACAGGCCCCAGCACTGAGCCCTAAGGGGCACCATTTGGACACTGAGCCACTGAGCACCACTCTCTGGGTATGACCTCACAACCAGTTCCTCATTGAACAGTCCACCCACTAAATCCATGTATTTCCAGTTTGGAGAGAAGGATGTTGTGGAGGACTGTGCCAAGGACCTTGATGGAGTTCAGATAGATGACATCAGTTGCCCTTCTCTTGTTCACTGATGCAGTAATGTCATCAATGATTCACAATGAATTAATTTAGCTCTATTATAATGATGCAGTAGTGCTAAATTCAAAGAGTATTTAGCTCAAAAGAGGAAGAACGTAGCATGAGAAACCAGAGTAATTAGATGTACCTACACTGGTATCCAAGGAGAGCACGGAAATTATGATTTTATCCTGAAAGAACTTTGCAGATAACCTTCTTGCCGCCTGCAACTCCTCCATGACTTTCTCACATACCATTCTACTGCTAATCTTTCCTTTCAACCTTTCCTTTTCCATTCTTTCTATATAATGCTGACATCATATGCTTTACTGTAGCACAATCTAGCTTTTACATAAGTGAGGACACCTGAACCTTGCCTATTGTTCAGATCAGATGGACAAGTCCTGCCCATTTTAACAACCTCAAATCTGGACAAAATGTTCTGCTCTTTTTACTATTTATTTGCATAGTAACATGCAACAGAAAGGCACTCCTGAATCACAGAGCCTAGCTCCTGCCACTGTAGAAACTGTGCTGTACAATTGCCTCTCAATTTATCAAGTACCACATCAGAAGTGGGTATATTTTTGTTCCCACTAATTCCAAGGAAACACTGTTTCAGAATTTGATTGCTGTAATGATTGGAAACATTTTTCTAATCTTCTGACTAAATTTATTAATGGCTAGTTCGTATCTGTTTATTCATGTATCAACACTGACCTGCAAATTAAATGGTTTTCATCCTTCATTTTTATTTTCCTCATATATTTATAGAGAACACTCCTATCTCCTGTTTTTGTTTTATTGAAATAAACAAGCTGAGCCAAATCTGTTTGTACAAAATGCTCCCAGTCTTTCTGGTGACCCACCTACTCTTTCTCTACTTCAGTTCCACCTTAGCTCAACTATAGAACAACTACAAACTTCCACGGTACCCCAGATGAGCTTTCACCTAAGAGCTTTAAGTTCCTTCAGCAATGACACTGATACCTCCTTACTTTAAATGGAAATATATGTCCTGAGATGTTCTCTGGACTTACGGTGATTCCCAAGTGTAAATCATCACCAGATTTCAATAGTGTGCTCTTATTAATCTTACCAGGACTACAGAAAAATTATCAAGTATCCAAAAACCAGCCCTTTATGACTGACATTTTCCTTTTCAAATGTTATCTATGGCTATCTCACTTCACATTTCCTCTCCTGACCCTGTATTTTCATTCTTTCCAGGTGATATGATATGTTTTATTGAAGTTTTTTTTTAATTGAAACCACATTTGACTCGTAAATCTCTACTTCCCAAAAGTTTTGCAAGTGATTTAGACCAGACTTACAGATCTCTGGTTGGGCAGATCATCTGTCTTATATTTGTACATAAGCTATCACGGCACAGGTTCAGCTGACCTGACTTCACAAAATTAACACACAGAGAGATGGGGAGCAATTCGTGACATGACCTGTCCTCTGCCAACGGCTCCCTCACCCAGCACACAGGCAGTCTGTTCTCTGTGGGCTCACTGGGATACCTCAGATAAAAGTTAAAGTTGGAGGGCAAGCTGATGTTCTCTAGAGAGATTGTAACGTCCTTAAAAGATGCATTGAAAAAAAACAACTACTAGCTTTTATGTAACACCTGTTTCAGCATTTTAGATGCCATCCCTACCAAAGCATGGCAGGGGGTTTTGCACTTGCTGCTGCTGTAGTAATTTCTGTTCTGCCACTCACGTGCTCAGGACAAGCATGCTCTGATTTTGAGGGATTTAACAGAGGCTCAACAGGAGGTGCTCACATCCTTTCCTGCTCTCTCATTTATATCACTGAAAAATCTTCTGCTTTTAAAATTCCATGACAGCATGATACAAGTTCATCTACTTGGTAGAAATTTGAAGTAATTTTAAGCTGAAAAAGAACAGATAATTGATTGGCAAAAATAACAAGAAGTAGCAGAAGAAGCAGGTCAGCAATAATCAACTGAGTCAAAAGCTTTTGACTGTATTTGTACATACTGCACATGTAGGTGGAAAGAAAGGGAACATAAAAATTGCTCAGCCTTCTAAAAATACTATTAAAAATCCCACTGAAGCATATTGCAGCATCTTGTAAAATTTTATTCAATTGAAGTATATTTTTATTTCATTAATCAAGATCATCATCAGCCACCAGGCCCATCAACCATGCTTCTTCTGCACACTTTTCTGAATAATCCAGTTGCACAATAAATAAAATTTCAAGTCAGAAGGGGTCAACTGAAAATATAAGGAGTTTGGATTTTTTATTTTTTTTGTTCATCCTTTCCCAATTTCATTAAAAATAAACTTTTTCCTCATTTATTTCTAAAATTTTAGCAGATTCAAGTTTCCTTTGCCCCATCTAAAAGACTATATGGAACTATTTATAGGTAGTTTTATTATTATTATTGTTTTATTGTTTTGTCCTGTTTCTGAATCTAGGTATTGGGCCTGTTTTTGTGTCCAAAATAAATTACAACAATACACAGAAGAATTGAACTATGTAGCTCCTATTTTGCTTATACATTGTAAATCCTTTCCAAATCTTGCTCTAGGCCATGAAAAAAGTCAGGCAAATTCTTAAGATGGCACCTGATGGTGATATAGGTCGCTTTGCTTCGCAATAGGGATTAGCACATTAGCTTAAGAACCAATATATTAGTTCAGCAAAAGGAATCTGTGAGTGATGGTTCTAAAACTTTCCATTTCAACTTCAGTGGGTGAATAGTCATGTTTTCCTCAACAATTTTGCACTGCCAACGTAATAGGATACTTTTATCTTTCGCCTCAATGATTTTGCCTCACAAGAAGCACAGGAGTCATAAGAGAACACTTCCATCTTCTACACCGAGAAGGTGCAAGGACATCTTCCTTGGATTCCACCTATATCACTCTAAATGTTGCTCACCATGGCATAATAAGCAATGGAGATTTTCCAAATTGAAGAAAAGCGGTTGAAAATCAGCCAAAGGTCTCTGTGACGAAGCTGATGGCAGAAAATGGGGAAAAAACAGGTGGGCACTTGACCATCCTAGATATTAGTGAGCATGTCCAGAGGGACATTAGCATATATTAGCCAGTCCTTGAAAAAGAATGAATGTGTATGCAAAAGTACTGCATATATATGCCTTAACTGTTTGAATGCAGAACCTGAATCTGAGGGGGTGTGCTTGCTTGTCGTGTCACCGGGTGCTGCTGTGAGGAATAAAGGCATGCCGACTTCGAACACCACATTGCAGTTGGAGAGTTTTCTTTCCACATTTCGGATGACGGTGGGACGCACCCTGGGCGTTGGGTGAACGTTCCGTTGGGCTGATAGCAGCATAGGTGACCCGCTTTTCTCTTCACGTAACAGGTGGGAGCCACAGGGAGGCACCCCCGGGGCGGGAAGGGCCGCGCATGCGTACCGCCGCCCCCCCTCACCGCGCCGCCGCGGTGATGGCGGCTGCTGGGGGTTGAGCCGAGCCTCTACTGCCGCACGCCGGGCCTGCGGGGAGGTGGTGGCCTGCAGCATGGTGCGGTGTGGAGGAGCGGCGCTGCGGAGGGTCAGTGCGGGGCGGCCGCGGGCGGGGCGGCCCTAGCGGCTGCGCGGCCCTAGCGGCTGCGCGGCCCTCCGCGTGGCTGCCGTGGCCGCTTTCACCCCTGAGGCCTCGCCGTCCTGCACGCCTGGGGCTCCGGCCCTGTGAGGGCTTTGTGCCCGTGGCCCGGCCTGAGCGCTGCCCATTGCTGAGAAGGACGTGGCGGCCGTTGCCCGCACCGCTCGGTGTCCGGGAGGGCTGCGCGGAGAGCGTGTGGGTGTGGTGTGGAGGGATGGGTTGGAGGTTGGACTGGGTCATTCAGAGAGCTGCTCAGCCTTAGGGATTCTGTGATTCTACTCTGTGTCTGCTTTCAGAACTTCATTGCCAGAGAAAAGCGCTACGTGAGGCATTTTATCCGGGCTTTATCTAGTGGCTCTAAAATGAAAGCTAAACAGAATGAAGTGCTGATGCGAAGCTTTGTGCCTTCTTAGTATGGAAACTTCATCGATGATTTGCGGCTGTATGTGAGAGGAGGAACAGGTGGAATGGGTTATCCCCGCCTGGGCGGGGAAGGAGGGAGAGGTGGCGATGTCTGGTTCGTTGCCCAGGAAAGATCGACCCTAAAGAGCATGAAGGCGAGGTACCCAAAGAAGCGGTTTGTGGCTGGAACAGGAGCCAACAGCAGGTTTGTCTGGTTGTTAGCATCTGTCCTTCCCGCATAGCAAAGCGTTTAAGTTACTGAGCCTGGCTTAATGTCTCCCAGCCTTAAAGCACTGAAAGGTGAAAAAGGGAAGGACTGTGAAGTGCATGTGCCACCAGGGATTTCAGTTCTTGATGATGATGGGAAGAAGATTGGTAAGAACTTGTGCTTTCATTTAATATATCCTAGTATATAATGTCATTTATCGATATTTCTCGACATTTTGTAGACTTCTAATGCTACACATATCCCAAAATATGTGGTGTTTGCTTTTTGTTGTTGTTGTTATTGTTGTTGGCCAAACAGAAACTGACAAAAATTATACTTAGAAAATGCTGGACAGGCAGAGGCCCCTTCCAGAAATTAGTAATAGTTAATTTGTACCGCTGTATGCAGCAGAACATTTGTTGCAACAATTCCCTGTGGCTGGAAGCCATAATGGTCTATTATTGGATTAATGATGTGTCCTTAAGCTCAGTGAAGCGTCCCACTGACTTTACTGAATTATGACATAGCTTAGAAAAATAAAGATCCTTGCTGAGTGCCAGTATTTCAGGTTATCTAAAATGTTCGTTATTTAAAAAAAAAAAAAAAAGAAAGTAGTCATTACTGATAACCAGGAAGAGCATCAGTAGAGATGCCTCTTTATAAAATAGCATGGAAGATTCTTTCTTCATTGAAATGGGAAATCGCACCTGAACCATTGCAGGAAGTTATGCTTTTTCACTAACTGATTTATTTTCAGGAGAACTTAATGGAGCAGGAGAGAGATTCCTGGCAGCTCGGGGAGGTCTCGGTGGCTCTTTGGCCACAAACTTCTTGCCTTGCAAAGGTCAGAGGCGAATTGTTCATCTTGATTTGAAACTTATAGCCGACGTGGGCTTAGTTGGGTAAGTACTGCAGTTCTGTGTTGTGGTTTGAGAACTGACATCAAAAATTAAAGCACTAAATTTCTAAAGGGATCTGAAAGAAATTACAGAGGTGGAGTTTGAGTGTTGTTGTAACCTTGCCACTTCAATTACTTCAAGTAATTAAGTAAAACCTATTAAAATTAATTCTAAAATTCTGAAAACATTGGTTATGCTTTGTCAATCGTGGTCATCAGTTTAACATGAGTTCAGCAACTGCAATGATTTTCAAAATGCTGTTAGCGAAGGTTTGTAGTTCAAGTGGTAGGTATCAAACAAAGCCAAGAGCAGTCTCCATATTGGTTCTTCCACTGTATGATACTGGCATAAGTGGATCCTTTCAGTAGATAGTCTTAAAGAAAATATTGAAGGCTACGTAGCCCACTCTCCCAATAAACTGGATGCAATGTGGGAAGGAAGAAATTACAAGCTAGAACAGTAGGGTTTGTATTTCTTTTGCACTGGTGCTTTTCAGTGTTGCTGCTTATTAACAACACAAGTAAACATTTATTTGGACAGAGCTTTTAACAAACTACAGTTGTGTAAGGATCGGTCTGCTTGGCATTATTTTTCCCTTTCAGTCCTTATTCATAAAAAAAAAAAAAAAAATCAGTAAACATTGTAAAGTAAAAGCAACTGGTTTTAAGCTGAAGTACTTTAGTTTGTATATTCCCTCACAGAATGGAGCCCTAAATACAGCTGGATTTTTCTTTAATTTATTAGAAATAGTTCAGTAGCCCTGATAATAACAGAAATATTAGTTACATAATTTTCAAGTAATCTCCAGTAATTATGTTATACAGAATATTTTGGTTTTAGAGTTGTGTAAAATATAGGAGTTCTGTGGTGCTTCTTTAACCCTACATTTTAGCCTATGTTTTATCTGACGGTTTCCCTTTAAAACTCATTACATAAATATCATTTAATTTGAGGAGATGATTATTTTCTTGTTGAGAGTATAAATCAATCTCTGATAATTTGTGATTGTACTTTGATCTTGTAGAGTTTGTTACTTCAGTAGATTTGTAAGTGGTGTGCTATTAAATCAGGTCTGAAAGCATCTAGGCATTAGAAGGGGCCTCAAGTTTGGTGCAGATTGTGATGGATAGTGTAGGTTGCAATTTAAACTTCAAAGAGGATATTGTGCTTCAGTGGAAGCAAAATACATGCTTGAGGAGATGACCAGAGTAACTTTCCAGGCTGTCTTTAAGGCACCTCTCAATATCAGAGAGCATTAAAATTACCCTGAATAATTTTCTGTTCAAACAGAGTCTTTGTGTCTCTGATCTTTTTGAAGAAAGCCTTTACTAGCCTATCATAACTGCCCCTCCATAAAGCCCCTTAATTTAATATTAGTCTTATTTTTCGTATTAGTTGTACTTGCAAACAGGTTATGATTGCGTGTCTTTATGTGGAGACTACAGAGTTTTTTGTATGGCACATTCTGAGGTACCCACACCTTTGTGACTAATAATCATTTGCAAGCAGACATTTCCTTCAGTCCCTGTTGCAGTGAAGCACTGTGCTGAGTAACTGATATTGGGTGGAATATAAGTCTTGTGTGGTCTCCTGTGTGGAGCAGGTTGCTATAAGAAAACTTACAGACTCTGACTACAACTTAATGTTTGACAGGGATCAAAACTGTTGTGTCCTTTGCAGCTCAGACAATTCTTTAAAATGAGCAGGGTAATAAAATATACAAGAATCACATGTGTTTATTCACTGTATAAATTCTGACTTTCCCTCTAGGTTTCCAAATGCAGGAAAATCATCATTGCTAAGCAAGATTTCTCAGGCCAAACCTGAGATTGCAAATTATGCATGTAAGTTCACACTCTTATTTTTAATGCTGTAATATTCATGAGAAGAAGGTTTATAATAAAGGTTTACAGGTTTATAATAAAGAATAGGAGATAACCGTGTTGCTTGCTAAATATGTTGCACAGATTATGAATTATACCAAATACCTTTAGAAATAGCTTTCCATTTCAGTAACTAGTTCCTTTTTACATCCTCAGTTGTTCACATGTACACATCCGTAGTGCTTGAAGCTATTAATGCGAGGTCGATTTATTTTAGTCTCATCCCTTTTTGTTTCCTTTGAGACCAGTACCCTCACTCTACTGAATATGCAGCATCGTGTTCTTTTGCATAAGCATCTTTGGAAATAGCTACCACCTGTTCTTGCAACAGAGTAAGACTTCAGTTTTGAGTATCTACTGAAAGATACACTATTATTATCCTTTTTAAGGATTAGCCATCTGAACATTCTTTAATTAAAAAGTAATTTGGTGTGCTGTGCTCCTGCTGCCTGTATTTTGCCTAGATTATTTATCCAGAGTTCTACCTGTGAAAAGATGTTGTCCTCACCCACTGTCTCTTCAGATGCTGTGTGTTAAACAGATATGTGTTGAAATCTGGAGACATCCAGTAATCACATGGAGGGGTTCGTGCATGAGGAGAGGTCCATGTGATGGTTTTCTGTTTGACATTACTGAGGAAAGTAATTGGAGGCTAGTCAAAGTTACTTAATTAAGCAGATGACTTGCAAAACAAACTGAATGAAAAATAGCACTTTGAAATAACTATAGTAGATTCACATATGAAGACTACAAATGTTTGCCCTCCTTCCCTTTCTTCCAGACTTTAGTTCTGGGTATTCTGATTAAAAAAAACTTCAGGCCTTTGCATCATCATCAGTTCTGCAAGTAATTAAATGGAACAACAAAAAACCACCACGCTGATCCTTCTGGTCAGTCTGATCTCCATTACTCTGTCTCTCCATCTCCAAAAATTCTGTTTTAAAGTTACTCTTGAGTAAGCTACCGTTATACCGAGCATTAACAATAGCATGACTACAGAGCCTATGTTCTCCTGACCGTCAGTTAAAAGCTGCCAAAGGCCCTGGGACATGCTGTGTGTCCTAAAATGATCTTCATGTTTCTGATAATTAAGAGTACAGAAATACTATAGGTGAAAACACAAGTGATACCCATGCAACACTGAAGACGTTAGCAGCCTTCTAAATTGAACCAAAAGCAGATGATTGGAGAGAAGTACATAATAAATGCTTTGGATACTTCCCCTTTGTGAGCTCACATTTGTGATGTAGGGACTTCCAATTTATGCATGTTTAATAATTCTCAGTGAGTTGTCTGGTCTGCCATCAGTGACTGTTTTGAGTAACCGTGTGCCTTTGGCAAGGGGTAATGAAGTTTTAACTGCATCTTTGAAGAACACCTCCCCCTTTTTTTATGCATTCTGAGTTGGCTGCCACATATTTTGTGATGATGGCACCAAATGTTTACAGTAGAGATGTGCAAGGATTTGAGTTCTGGTAATTTCTACTGACCTGCTCGTTCAGCTCCTGATTCTCTACAGTCTTTTTAAAGAAGAATTCTAACTCTCTCATATTTCCTAATTTGACAGCCATTCCATGCTCTGAATAACCATTTTGAGTCTAACAATTTCTGACTCCTCTATTCCCTCTTTGGTCTGAGAGGATCAATACTGCATACAGTGCCAAGATCTGGTGAACCACTGAGTTACAGAGTTGTCCAATTTTATTTTTTTTTCCTCTATATTCCTTTTCCATTTATTCTGCTTGCCTTTTCTGCTGCTGAACACTTGTATCATGTAAATCTAAAGTCAGAAAGTTGTGCAACTTTTGAATATTTTTGAATGTTAACATTTTTTTTAGTAATTAAAACAGTTTTGTGTCTTTCCCCTCCTTTTTCCCTCTTGTCATAGTTACAACGATACAGCCTGAGCTAGGAAAGATCATGTATGAAGATTTTAAACAGGTTGGTATGAAGGTTTGTTCTGGTTGTGTGTAATGGTTATCTATGTTCCTTGACAGCGTTTCAAAAAGAAATGGAAACTTAACTTGTAGAGTTTTCTGGATGTATGTATGTACATAAGACAATTACATGGGTTAAAGGGAGGTTGTGGAGAAAATATTAAACAAACAAACAAAAAAAAAAAACAGTAATAAGGTGGCTCTATAGTCAAGTGCAGTGCATGCTGAATTGGTCTGAAGTCACTTTAATAAATGGCTTCACATTTTCCTCTGCCTTTTTTCTGTGATTCTAATCCTGTGTTATAATCTCAGAGTTGTGAGTTTGTGTTTGGGAGTGAGATTGCTGTGTCCTAGCTTACTCCTGTTAAGTTTAGGAGCTGATCAAATGTTACAAAAAATTACTTGCTATTTTATTCACAAAAGGCACATTTTGACTATGTGGAGATGACTCAGGGATGAATGAGTTATTCTCAGAATTAACTGTAATAGGAGCTACTTTATCCAGCAGCTGCAGATCCATAGTAGTGAATGAAGTGGAATACAGTTACTATAACTTCTTGTTCTGCCTTTCTGGATTAACTTCTTTTCTCTAAATAAAAAGCATAATTAAAATGAAGTGAGAGTGACTGCATGAACAGCCAGAATAGTGTGATCCTTAAGGGGTAGCTGGGTCCACTTTCCCTTGTGGTAGCTGCAGACTGCCTTGCTTTTTGTGATCCCAATTTTACCTAGCATCTTCAGGTAATTCTGGGGTGCTCTGAATGCTTTCTGAGGATTCAAACATTGGAGAGGAATACCAATGCAAAATAAGGTTCTTACTAGCACATTTTGTTACAGAGTTGGACCATGTAGGGCTAAGTAAACATTTTTGTTCCTCAAGCTTAAATCTTTGATGTAGTTTTGTTTCTAAGTGTATGTATGACGCAGGAGGTACTGAGATCAGCACTTCAAAGATAAAAGACAAATGCATAAAAGGTCTTCACATGAGTTAATTGGAAAAGCTTACCCTTCAGATGTGAAAAGGCAAACTCCTCTTTCCCCCTTCAGAAGCAATAATCTTAGGGGATTTGGTAGTTGATACTTGAAATTTTCATTTACCAGCCTTCAGCATTATTGTATGCTAAAGGAAGGAGATCTAATTTGCCAGGCTTTTAAAAACATGCAGGTTTTCGGTCAATTTGTATTCAAGTTGAGACAAACCCATCAGTCTATGCAACATACGAAATGCAGCTTTCTGGGAAGGTTTTGTTACCTCCTTTGAAGTGGGCCGTTCTCTACTACTCCTAGATTCAAACAGCTAAAGGAAACTTTTTGTTTATTCATTTTATCTGCTTGTTATGGGTAACATCCTAGAAAACTGTGTTGCAAATAATAAGCTGGTTTATATTGTAGCCTTTGAAAAACTACCTGCTATGAACTCAGGAACTCTTGCTTTTACTGGAGTGTTATGTTCCAGCAGGAGAGCTACTCGTACTGACATTCTTTTCTGCAGCTGGTTTATCATTTCCAATGACCTTTACATCTTGGCTTATTCTGCATTTTGTGGCTTTTAAACATCAGTGCTGGGTGCTATATAAAAGCTATACGTACAACATACCTCTTTTCTAAAATCAAGGGAACTAGTGACTGTGATTGCACTGAGCATCTGTGAGTGGGAGGAAGTAATTTGGCTCGCAGTATTGCAACTGCTGAAAACAAAACAGCGGGAGCAACTAAGAGCAGTGTGTGAGGTGGCTGTCCTGTATCGTTCAGGGGAGGCTAGTTCACTGTATCTTTTTATTTTCCTAGAAGAGAACATTGAGGTTTCTAAAGAAATATGTAGCAGTGCCTGTTTTATTTTAGTACATTACAAAAAAAAAGTAAAGGCCACCTGAGTTATGTACTACTTGCAAAAGAACCTTGATACACAGCAGTGCAAAAGTAGAGAGTATGAGCTTGGGGTTCAGCTCATAGCACCAGGTCATGAAAGCTGTCAGAACCTTTCACATATTGTACCAGAATACCTGAACCAAGTGCTGTTTTGAGAGAATCTGAGTTTTGTTGAGCTCTATAAAAAAATTCTTTGGAATACAACTCAAGTCATGAAACCAAACGTCAGGAAGTGGGTGGTTTTATTCCAATCCAGTAGTTATTCTCTCCTTATTTCTACTTCCAAGTCAGCAGTTCACCCACCTGTATCTCACATCCCTGTAGATGGAAAATTCTGAAGCAAGGCTTTTGAAGTGCTTGGGAAATGGGTAACGGTTAAAAAGTTAGTGGGACTGGTAAAGGAGAGCGCAACTCATAGCAGAAAGTGGGTTGCATGCTGAAATTTTGTTGTGTGCTGGCTTTGAACCCTGTTTGACTGAATCCAGCTGCTGTCCAAATGGCTGTCAGATAGGTGCGAGCCACAACTTCTGCACTCTTCTGTCTTGGCTTCCTGTGGGTTAATGGGTAGCTGTGGGGTTTTTTAATATTCTGCTCTTTATTAGTCTGTCTTAGCTCTCCTTTACAGCTGTACATAGCCCTCCCAAGCAGCAGAGACCTGTTCATTTTGGCAGTTCTTGCTGGGCTCTGGTTGGCAGCTGGTATACTAATAAACATCTCATTTCAGCTGAAGAGCAGAAGATAAATACTTGCAGCTTCTCATGTTCAGGGGAGCAGTGCTAAGTGAGTTTGTATTTGACATTACAATTTTTCTGTACCCACGAGGAGCAGACTTCATTTTCTTTTCTGGTGACAGTTTGAATTCTGTATGTACTCGATAGCCCAACTTTCCCAGTTCCTAGAATGTGTTTTACTCTTAGGTAAATGTTGCAGAGACATTTTTATGCCTCTGCTTTTTAGACAGTTATAAATAAACAGAGGGGGAACATGAGGAGCAGGATGACTGTGGAATAGTAGCGTTGTTTCAGTCTGCTTCTGATGATGGGTTTTTGATGTATGGAGAAAAACCAGTGTGTTATGCCAGAGAACTGATCCCCCACACAATTCCAAGGAGTACGTATCTGTAAAAGGAGCCTTTCACAGTAGATATTCTTTGTGGTTTTTGTCTGGATTATATAAAGTTGTAGTAGACATGAATAGTTTAAAATCACTTGTGCATATTGGAAATCTTTTATTTGAAACTTTTGTTTTCCTAGATTTTAGTAGCTGATCTCCCAGGACTGATTGAAGGTGCACATAAGAACAAGGGGAGGGGACACAAGTTTCTCAAACATGTGGAAAGAACCAAACACCTCCTCTTAGTTGTAAGTTGAATAAAATACACAGCATATTGAAATCAAAGACAGGGTAATAAATACAATGCATCTTAATTACAGTATAGCTGGAATTTCAGAAATCATTTGTAACTTGGATACTTTATAATAAATATAGCTATTATTTTGTTATTAGAATAGAGAGCATAAACAACTGTCTGATGCTAAATTAAATCCTTAAGCAGAATTTATCATTAAAACCTGACAATTAATTTAGAGCTGTGAAGTGTTCCAGTAATAATTAAGGCTAATGGGTAATTCTTTTTTTTGTTTTTAATCCCCTCCCCCCAGTGTTCCCATAAGGAAGGGTTTGAAAATCAGGGCTTTGAGAACCATCCTCCTAGACCCAACTAGTTTGTGCTTCCAGTGCCTGTGATTTTATTTTGGAGTGTAGTTTCCCTGTTATTTGCCCAGGAATGAGGACGTGTTCACAGAGGTTGTACCACAGAGTAGCTATTGGAGAGAGCCTTGATATTGTAGCATAATGTCATAACGCTAAGCTGTTGTGTTTTGTTTTGTTTCTTGTAACTTTTTCAGGTTGATGTCGCTGGGTTTCAGCTCTCTAATAAGACTCAATTCAGAACAGCCTTTGAAACTGTATTGCTTCTAACTAAGGTAACTTATCATCCTGTCAGTTGTAGTTGTGCATTGAGCCAAGAAAGCATTAGTTTTAATGAAGAAATTTCAAATTTCATGTGTTTTCTAGGCTTATAATCCAAGGATCAATTAAGAAGCTTAGCATTCTCATAAGTGATAAAATCTTTAACTGTCTGATGAAAGTGCTTTACTTTGAGCTTAACAGCTCCGTCATTGATCTGTCATGATCTTTGTCATGGTCGAGTGAAGGTGAAAAGATGCAGCTTTTTCAGTTCTCCAATGCATTAGCCTTCTGGAAGTAGGAATATGTGAGTGTAGTTAAATCTCTGCCTTAACACCCTTACTGTATAGCCTAATAGAGATGAAACAACAGGCCTCAGCTTTGCAGACGTTCATTCTTTCTGTTTTTTATCATTGCTTCTGATTGAAATGATGCAGCTTATATTGTGTAAGTTTAGCAGTTTTCTCAGTTGTTCTACAGCTTTAGATGATGGGTCTTCAGAATTCCAGCTTGTTGCTTTGTTTACCTTTAGCTGTGTCATGCTTCTCTTATGTTTTTTTTCTGGTATAAATCACTATCTGTGCCTAAAATCCTTAGAATCAGAAACCTGTCCCAAGAATTTCCTTATGTTTCATAGACATGATTTTTTTTATGAACAGAAAAATAAAAAGAAAGCCGTCATTCCTTTATAGGGAGTGTTTCAGAATCATCCAGCCTGTTTACCTGAATTATCTGTGTAGTACAAAAGATCACTGAAAGTTTGAACATTTCCTTATATCAGGCTCTTTTAATACATCTGCTTTTGAGTCCCTGAGTAACCCTTACAGCTGCCTAGACATTGGATCTGTTTAGACAACTAAGTAAATGAGAGAATATGTGTAAAATTGAAGCAGCGCTTTTTAAGCTACAAATACTTATTCAGGCAAATGTATTTGTCTTTTAAGGAATTGGAGCTGTACAATGAAGAACTTCTGACAAAGCCTGCACTGCTTGCTATTAATAAAATGGATTTGCCGTGTGCAAAAGATAACCTGAATGAACTTATGAAACAATTACAGAATCCTGAAGGTAAATTAACTTTCAACAGTTATCTTTAACGGATCTAATAAGGAGTAACACTGCATTGGCAAGTTGTTGTTTGAAATTTAATGGAAATTGGCTATTAAACTTGTTATTTCACAGAATCACAGATTGTATATGTTTTAAAACAAATTTCTGTACATAGATGATCTCTGTTTCTGTGTACCTTTATTGCTGGCTTTGCTGTTAAAATAGAGATCCTGAAAGACTTTGCCCAGCTATGGGAGAGTTAATTTCCAGTTTAGGTATCATGAGTACCAAATGGTGACCTTTCAGGATCCCCTTAGAGACACTGATAGATGTACAGTTTATCACATGGCTTTGACCAAGGCGTGTGAAGATTCTGGGCAGCTCTGTGTAGGCTTTTGACCATTTTGCTGTTACATTGCAGTGAATTCCTTTCTATTTCCTGAAGCTTTAATTTAATTTAATTTAAGCTTTCCTGATTCTTACACACATCTTGCATATTCTGCAGCTTGGGATTTCTTTGTATGCATCTTTGTACGATGGCCCATGTGAGGGTTGGTATGTGATAATGCAAGGGCTCTGTTAGTGCTCGTCTTGTGAGACAGCTTTTTTTAAGATGAATTAAGCAAACAGTACTCTTACACTAGTTCCAGTTATGTTTTTCTGTTGTAACTGATGAAAGTCTTATTTTCTAAATGCAATGGGCTTTGTAGTGATTCAGTGTATCAGCTTTTACTAACTCTTGAACTGTTATGTTTCAGACTTCTTACACTTACTAGAGGAAGAAGCGATTCCTGAGAACACAATTGATTTCAGAGATATAATTCCTATATCTACATATAGTGGAGAGGGAATTGAGGAACTAAAAGCATGTGTAAGAAGATCACTAGATGAGGAAGCAGAGCAGGAGAATGAAGAATATCGGAAAAAGAAACTATCACTTTTACACAGTTCAGGAGAACAGATGAATAAAGGCTAGCATTCTTGACTAGATTTTAATATATTTTTGTATGTTCATGAACTCATTGCTACATGGACCTTCCTTTTTATTTTTGTTCCCTCTACCATCACTGCCCAGTTCCCTACTGCATTGCCTCAGTTCCTTTTGGTGCTTAGCTAGAGCGCAATGCTGAACAGAGCAGGTTTTCAGGTTTATGCTGACTACTGACTGAACAAAGCAGAGAACAAAGTGCAGCTCAAAGCATTGCCTAACAGTTGATGAACCCTGAAATATTGTTTGCCACACACGGATGAACAGAAGAAATAAAACCTATGGAGGTAGCAAAAGAGCAACTTGAACCACTTGTACCTTTTGTCATGAATCACAGATGCACCTGGGGAAATCTCTGATGGAGGAATTTTCCAGGTTCCATTGCTTCAGAGGTGAACCGGTACTGCTGCTCTGACAGATGGTAGGTTTTTGTTAGTTTTAAAGATCTAAAGGAGAACACAAATAAGTAGTCAGTCACAAGAAAGCAACATGTAGGAGCATGGAAAAGCAAGGCTGATGCCTGCTGGTTTGTTTTCCACACCTGCTGGTGCCTGCTGTACTTTTCTTCATTACGTAAACCCTGATCCTATATTCCCAAACCTAATTTGGCAGTTCTCCCTTTTGTGGAGGTGTGGTGGAGAAAATGAAGGCTGCTTTTCAGCAGAGCCCCGTGTTTTGGGGATTGGATTTTACAAGCAGCATGTTTAAAAGGTAAAATGTTAAAATAAAAGTCGTTTGTTGTACGGGATGCCTTTTATTGATTGCAATTACAGTAAGACGGAATTCATCACGTGCTTCTCAACTTAATTCTGGTTTCTGTGAGCGTACCAGTGAAATCCTGCCCTTCTGAACCTTGATAAAGCAGTCGCTGTGAAGAGGGCTAACTTCATTCCTACCGATCGTTAGCAGCGCGATTATCTTCCTCGTTTTACGGTAGTGCCGCGCAGGCGGACGGCGGCAGGCGGGCCGGGCACCGCCCTAGGGGGAGGATCCCGCCCTGGGGGGCCGCTGGGAGCTGTAGTCGCGGGCAGGGCTCGGGGCCGGCACTGCGGCGGCGCCGGACTGCAATCCCGCAGTGCGACGGGCCTCCCGCGAGGGGAAGAGGAAAGAGACCGCTCCGGCGGGAGGAGCTCGGCTACGATGCCCGTTCTGCGCGGCCTCGCGCCCTGACGGCCAGGTGAGCGGCCGGGAGGCGGAGGCGGCTCGGAGGAGCCGCGTGGGCCGGGCTGCGGGGTGGGCGCCGTGCGGCCGGGCTGCGGGCGCTGCGCTGCAGGCGCGGTCCGGTCGATGCAACCCGGCGCCGTCCGCTGTCTTCATCGGCTGGCGAGGGCGCGTCGGCTTTCTTAAAGCTCCCCGTGCCCTAGCTGAGGATGCTGCGTCCGGTCTGTTGGGTCAGGGTTTAATTTTTAACGGGGTGCTCGTGGAACTTAGAACCGAGTGAGAGATTTTTAGAAAAAAAGGGTTGACTGGCAGCAGTTACTTTGTATCGGCCGCTTCTAGTTATGGAGAAACGGGGCTGCTCTGGGCTCCTCCTCCTGGTCAGCGAGCCACAGCTCTAGTGCCTTAAACATGGATCTTCACAACAGGAGCTGTGGTGAAATCCGTCCCCGAGGGGCACTGGGATTGGTAGTTCTCACGAATCAGTTACGAGAGCTGTGAGGTGCGTTGGCTGTGAGAACCTGGAGTCTGACATTTAAGGCAGAAAAGGGCCTCACCTGCCCTGGCCAAAGCAGCTTTCTTCCCTTGGGCTGGTGCCTGAGGTTGGCGGTTGTTCAACACCGCCAGGAGGGAGAAGGGAGAACACGGGTGTCCTGAATTGTGACAGAGAAGGGGAGGAACTCTGTGTTTGCAGAAATGGAGGTCTTGCTGAGGTGGGTGTTCTGTGATGTTCCATGTCTCTGCTATATGTGTGCATTTCAACAGCTGGTGACCACAGGTATCCATCTGGTAATGGGAGGGGCTGGGCTCTTAATTTTCTACTTAATTATGGTTGTTCGTGAGCACTGGCTGATGCTTTTGAGGGTGTGAACCTCCAGAGGGAGATCTGCATGTTTGTCTTAGCTTACGTTGTAGCACAGTGCTCAGAAACCTTGAAAGCTGCTCAGAAATACTTCACCTGTTCAGTAATACTTTTTGTATTTTACTTTTTTGAGTCCTGAACTCAAGGAGAAAAAATTAACAAACTGTACTTTTGCTCTGGTGGAGCAGAACGTGGTGATGCTGACCTCTGCACTCTGCCAGAGTAGTTTGCGCAATTGCAACATTCAGCCTCTGCAGCTGTGGTTGTTTAGCCTGTTAGCTGGAGTCCAGTGCATGCCTGAATTGGCCCCATCTGCCCTTAGTGTCTCATATACAATAGCATTCAGATTGGAGGATTTTGGCATTGGAAGTTTATTTCCTTATTTAATGAAAAAAAATGGGGTAAAATTGAGTAAATGCTGTAAAGCCTTTCTTGCCTATATGGTCTGATAGAAGTTTCTTTGGTGCTTCACCCCAGGAGACCACGTCTGTATGAATGTTATAATTCCGGTTTTGACGTAGGTGATTTAAAGTGAACTTCATGTCTCTGTGCATGCTAGCACAGCAAACCCACCTTCAGGTCCTTGAAGTTGCACAATAACATGCTTGTAGATCTGACACCCTACCTACCTAGCATGGAAGTGATTCTCCTACTAGGACCTGCAGAGCTGGTTTTGGAACTCAGTGTTGCTGTTCCCAGATGTGGGTGAAAAGATAATTGAGGTGGGGTTTCTTTCTCAGGACAGTGCTGGGCAGGTACTGAAAAGCCATCACCAGTGCTTCCTGCCTTTTCCCCTTTTCCTTCAAACCTTTGTGCGTAGAGGAAGGAAAAGAGACCCACAAGTATATAAACAATTCAGACTCTCTTTTGTTCTTTGACATGAAAAATGATTCATCTTTTCCTCCCTGTTTTGAAAGTGGAGCCGGGAACCTAACCTAACTCTGTGTAACTATATGGATTTTTATTTTTTGGTGAGCATCCCTGAATTTTAAAACATCCATAGAAAAGTAGTTGTTTTCCACCTTTCTTATCTGTTTCTCAAACAGAGACAGGTAGATAAGAAGGAGTCCTCAGGGGAAAAATCTTGGGAGAAGGACAAAAAAAACCCAGTAGTTTGGGTTTTGTTTTTTAAATGGAAGAGGAAATTCTAGGAGTTGGATTAATGCAAACACATTTGAAGTTTCATATTTGTGAATTGCAGTGTAAACACTGTTGTTGGCTTTGCATAAAACAAATGTAATGCTGACTCTCCATGCTCCGTTTTCTAGATCCAGTAACAGCTTTTTCCTGGTTCTAAAAGCTTCTGAGGTTTCTCTTGATTTGAGTACACCACTGGTGAGTACACTGAATCTATATTTTTTTTTACTGTCTGAACCAAGGATTTGTTACTGCTCACTTGGTCGCTGTAAAAAAGTTTCCCCTGCTGGGGGAATTGTGCATAACATACGTACAAATTCACTTTTTCTTGATACCTTCCAACTAGAAAATAAGCTGTTTTCTACATCTCTTCCTTCCTACCCTAAGAGAAGCACTCAGAATTCTTTCATTCAAAAATAAGGAACTCAACCAAAATGCAGGACTGGCTGGCAGAAACAGGGCTTGGAAAGCAGGGGTTGTGTAGAAGAATTTTTAATTGCTTTTGAAAAAGCATCATAGTAAATTACTCAGCAGCACCTTCTTCACTAGCTTGCTGCTTTGAATTTGGCCCATCTAAACTGTGGGTTACTGCCCATGTATGCATTCGTGCCTCACCTAATGATGCCGGTACTGAGCAGTTCCCTTTTAGTTACGTGGCAGTGTGGTAGGACTGAGATGCACTCTGGTACTGCATTTGGGGTACAGAGAGGGAGCTGCCAGTTGAGGTGAACTTAAATCAGCTAACTCAGTGACTGACCTCCTGGTAGCCTCTGTAAAAGCCCACGCAGTGACACACACTTCAGTGTTGCATAGAATCGCATGTTAAAGTGCTCTTTTTTGATTTTGAAGACTTATTTAGCACTCTGTCAGCTGAGCAATCATAACGGGCTGTGAAATAATCTGTGCTCTCATTAATGCAGGGACTCGGTTGTGTTATCACCACCCAAGTGTACGGAGCAAGAAAGGTGCCACTGTTACTGCCTACCAACTCGATTCAGCTAGCATAAGTCAACTGTAATCAGTTTTGTATCAACAAACTTGAACCTACTGATTTATTTTTTATTTTTCTGTTTAATTGCAGGAGACGTGTGTTGTGGGCAGGCATGGGCTGCAGGGATGTTCATGCAGCAACAGTGCTGGCCTTCCTCAGTGGGACAGCATCAGTGGCCGGACTCCTTGCAGCAGTTCTGCTTCCAAACTGGAGGCAAATGAGACTGTACACGTACAACAAGAACGAGAGGAATGTGACCATTTACACTGGACTCTGGATCAAGTGTGCTCGCTTTGATGGGAGCAGAGACTGTGTGATATATGACCCGCAGTGGTACACGGCGGTTGATCAGCTGGATTTGCGCGTTCTTCAGTTTGCCCTTCCACTGAGTATGTTCACTGCTGTCTCAGCTCTGTTTCTCTGCATGATTGGCATGTGTAACACAGCCTTTGTATCAAGCGTGCCAAACGTCAAATTGGCGAAATGCCTTGTGAACAGTGCAGGCTGCCACCTCGTGGCTGGCCTCTTGTTCCTCCTCGCATGTGCAATTTGTCTCACTCCGTCAATCTGGGTCATTTTTTACAACAACTATCTGAACAGAAAATACGAGCCTGTCTTTAGCTTTGACATCTCTGTATTTATCGCCATTGCCAGTGCTGGTGGTCTGTTTTTCACTTCTGTTCTTTTATTTCTGTGGTATTGTGCATGTAAGAGCCTGCCTTCTCCCTTCTGGCAGCCCCTCTATTCACATGCCCCCAGCATGCACAGCTATGCCTCTCAGCCATATTCTGCACGCTCTCGCCTCTCTGCCATGGAAATTGACATTCCTGTTGTGACACACACATCTTAAAGGGACAAAGTCTTGGAAGTCAAATTTTTGAGCTCACTCAAACCGTGCAAATTGCAGGCTTGATTGTCTCTACTGCCTTGCACTGGGTATAATCATTTGTAAGGTCATTTTCCCCAAGATGCACTGCAATGGAGACTTGAGATCAGTATCTCTGTTGTTCTCATGTGTTCTTCCTTGAACAGCCTTCGTAATTTTTGTTTGTTTGTTTGTTTCTTTGCTTTTTCCTCTGAGCTCATTACAGACAAAAATTGCTGCTAATGCTGGGATAGGACACTACAGTATTATCTGTTCGTGCAGGTCGTCCTGCATATCTGTTCATCCTTCTGCTTATTGAGATCAAAGCAGGTTTGAACCTCTTTGCTACTTTGATGAACCGTTTTTAAATTCTGATCCCATTAGAGGAGCTGTGTACATGGACCCTTGCAGCCGTGTATTATCCAGGTGCACACAGTGGGAATGGATATAGGAGTTTCATTAAGTTTCTTGTTAGAGATGAGAAAATAACCTAGCGTAGTCAGAAGTGTGTTATTAGTGGGAGCGGGAAGGTGATTAAGAAATGGGTTGCAGAGCTTTCATCTGGACACGTGTATTTTAAGATCGCATGACTGAAAAGGGGATTTGTCAGACTAATTCAGTTCTGTAGCACTGCTCTCTGTTTTGCAGTGCACACACAAAAAGCCACCTGCTTGTGAACTTCTGCGGTAGAAAGTAGAGTCAAATTACCTTTTATTTTCAAAGTAGCTTTTGAAAGGAATAAGTGATTTAGCTAATAACGTCCTTCTGAACTGTGAGAACGATTGGTGAATTACTGGAGACTAGAAACTTCTGTGAATTTTTTTTCTAGTCTTTTTTTAAGAAGTTAGTAAATTCTCTAGATCTGTTTTGAGATTAAAACAGAGACGGCTTGTATTTAAAACAAAATTTCTTTAAAAGATTGAATGTTTTATTTGGATGCCATCTTCAAGACTTGAAAGATGGATTTGCAAGTCAAACAAGCTTACAATCTATCTGAAATGCTTTAAAGTATTATTCTGTTCTGGGGAGAAATGTCAGTCACTACAAATGGATTAGGAAAACCATGAAGAATTCTGAAGGCTGTGAAAGATTGTTTTAGAATGCTGTACACAAGCTGTAACAATGTCTCTCTAAGAAGGGAATTGTGATCCTGTGGAGAGATTTTTAAATCTAGATTTATTTATTTTTTAATGTGCATATACACAAACTCATTGTTACTTGTATTTTTTACCACTGCTGTTTACAGGAAGCTTTATAGTCTGCAGTTGTTGCAGGACTTTCATGCTGTAGCTTATTTAATTACTGATTAAGACTTTGCCCTTTCAGCCTTGTTTTCCCACACCTTTCCACTGAGCTATTTTAAAAGCCAGTTGTTTCCTACATTTCCACATCCCAGCTGGAGAAAGTGTCCTGTTCCTATTTGCTGTAAGATGTGAGCTCACAAGTTATTAGATGCTTCAAATATGAGGACGGGTTATAAATGCCCAACCTGGTATGTTTAACTCATTTTTACCTCCTTGAATGCAGAGTGGGCCAAATCTGCGGGATCAAAGCTTTTCAGTATGGACTTTGAAATTACTCAGAAATTTGATGATAGTGCATTGGGCACTGTTACAGTTAAGGCAGTTGTTTGACTTGCTGAGATTTTGGCAAATTGAGGTTTGGGTTTTAAGATGTCATGGCAGTATGGAAAGTTATTTTGATTGGCAGCGTTCTGGAGGTTAACAGATATTTGAATTTCATTAATCTCAGAAGAAATTTGTTTTGCTAAACTGAAGTAAGAGATCTTTAGTTCTATTTCTGTGAACTCCTGTAAGGTCTTGAAAATCAGTTCATTTCCTTTATAATAGAAATGTGAACAAATCTTGGGCAAATCTTGTGTTACAGTCTGTGCAATGACAGTGTAGTGAGAGGAATCTCTTTGTGCAAACCAGCAGGCCTCAGAAGCTAGTGGACCAAGTGAGGAAGATGGTCTCTGTTGTAAGTTTCCAGCACAGCCAGTGGAGCTACAAAGCCCTTCCAGAAGGTGACAGTGTGCTTGGTGAAATAGCAGTCTAAGGAATCACTGTAGATGATAAAGAATCCTTGAATAGACAGGCCTCTGAAGTTGCACAAACATTATATCCTTTAAGAAGATATTCTGTTACAAGATATTATGTTAGATGAAGGATCATTTTTTTAAATCAGGTCATTATTTGTATGGGATTAGAACATGTATAATGCCATGCAAGGTCACTTTTTTTTTTTTACTTTAAAATGGAACTTTGCTTTACTGTTACTCTTGCTGTCTAACCACAGACATTGTTGCTGCTGCAGGGACTGCTGCTTTGTGATTTCACATCGCTTTGCTTCCTCCTCCAGTGTCTTTTCTTCTTTGTGCCTTGCTTAAGTTATGAGTTGGCCAGTAAATGTCTGTTTATTGTCAGTGTCTGGAATGCTTTTTACACCTAAATTTATAAAGCATTGTGACTGTTTTGGAGGGGTGATGAGTACATCTGTGAGTGACTTTAAAAGGACCCAAATCTTCAATATCTTCAGAGCCTGGCAGGCCAATGCTTTCTTCGGACAGCAAGTGCAGCCTGTGTTTGGTTCTGTGTAGTTTAGATAGCAGACATCTGTAAGAACTCTTTTGCATTCCAACTTTGATTTATATGCATTAAACTTTCAATTAGTATTTGCTGCTGCCTGAGCTGATAACTTGTTGCTTTGTAAATTATGTCTTTTCAAAAGTCTGATCTATGAAAAGCAGGAATCCAAAAGTTAATGGATTCCAGTGCAAGCCGTAGTTAAGGTAATATTCATCAAAAAAGGCTGTTGCTTCATGCACAGCTAAGTCTCTTTTAACAGTGCTATTAATGTGAGTTGCCACTGGATCCTAAGTGAAGTTAGCTCGAAGTGCTGTGCTCTTTTTCACCTTGTTTACGGAAGGGGTGGCCAACCTGCAATGCTTGAGCTGAGTTCCACTGAGTTCCAGTGGGTCTCTTGCTAAGGTAACTGCTGTACCCAGCAGTAAGCCTGGGGAGGAACAGCGTTCCTGGTGCTTGGAGCAGACACATGTCCTGCAATTCTCTATGGCAGGGAAGAGCTGCTGTGGAACCATTGGCACTCCAGCCTCTGGCCAGCTGCTCCTTCCTGAACAGGCACTCTGGGTCTTGAACACAGGATTTTAATTTGTAGCTCATGCAGTCAAAGGTTGGGTGCTCTGGCTTATGGGAATCTGGCTTTTTTCTTTGTTGTTTTTTTTTTTTCAAGTAATTCCTGTCCAATTTTTAAAGTTGTGTTACATACAGTGTGGATTCTTTTTATGTGAAACAGAAGATATGTATTTTTAATAAAACATTCTCATACGGATGCCAGTTATTTCATTTAATTTTGTGGAGAACAGTAACTATTGGAATATGAAAGATTTTACCTGCTTTGACATTGATCACTAGACTTATCAGGCAGTTTCAGATAACAGGTTCATAATACATAATACGTACTGCATTTTTAACTCCCTAATTTTGTAGTCCTGCTGCTTTAAAAAAACAGACACTTTCTGAACGCCTATTACTTACCATTTCCTTTTGCTTTTATTCTGAAAAGTTCTAGAATTCTTTTTTTTCTTAAAATGGAAAAAGGCTTTTTCTCTTAATCGAGATGGTTAATCAAGATTAATCTCATCTCTGAATCTAGATGGAGCCATACTGCAGGCTCTAGGCCAGAATCTGGTCGGTGCCACGGCAGAGCCAAAGTGGCAGTGTGGCATAAGGAAGAGCACAGTGCTTTGCCTCACAGCCAACACCCCATCTTTTCCCTTGCGTAAGTTCTGCTGCTTGCCCAGCTGTCACCCAGTGCAACTTGCTCATGCGACTGTAAGTGTCATCTGTGTGGAATCACTTTTCTCCAAGATTGGTAAGCTTAGCTTTGTATGTGTTGGGGAAGCAGCGGTGGCATTAGCTGTCCTCCTTCCCTCTCATATGCCAGCTGTGCTGCCAGCGGGAGAATATGCTGCTGCTTTACAGGTGACAGTTTGGGCATCCAAACAACCTGTGACAGTGCGGGGCCACAGCAACGGCTCGTAAGGTTTCTCTTCCACCATGTGCTGCTTCTGCCACTCCCAGCTCAGCAGCACTGTGGGGTTCAGTGTCATGGGACAAAATACAAACTGAACATTAGGAATGCTGAAGCCATACTGCAAGTTCACAAAATGGTCTGGATAATGATATTATGAGCATAATGAGACCTGCTGATAATTTCTCCGTAAACTTCTAGTATTTTAAACTGGCATTCTGGTAAACTTAATCTGTTTGGGAAAGTACTGTTTAGATGAGAGCAATTCTTGTGGAATACACACAGTGTAAGACAGTTGGCAGTGCTACACCTTACCGGAGGAGGTGAAAAAATGCCTGGATATCCTCAGCTTCTCTGGTTTCACTTTCTCCTTTGCTCCATGTTCAGACAGGCCTCCTGTGTTCTGAGAGCTGCTGTGAGGCTGATCGACTGCTGACACAAATACAGAACTCAACAGAGAACTCAGTTTCTACCAAAACATGGGAGTGCCCCATTTTTTTGTACTAACATTCCTAAAAAGCTAACTCATCTATCTTCGCTCATTGAAAACAAATCTCCGAGGGCAGGTTTTCCTATCTTCATTTCACAGGAACTGAGTTTGCATCTGTAGTTCAGCAGCTATTTAGTATGACTTATCCCTTTTTCTATGAGCAGGCACCACAACTGAGCAGCAGCAAATGATTGGTTGTTTTTTTTTTATGTTTTTGCTCCACTGACATATCAGCACTCATCAGACTGGACACAAAGAGGCCTCATCCAAGGGTGAGCAAGCATGTGGTTTCTGATTTCAATACTGCTTCTTATCTGGGTTCCTGTCAGTTTGCTCATCTGAGTATTAGGTTGTTAGGGACAGAGCTCTGTCTTTTGAGTGCAGCAGCTCAAAGGAGCTGTAAATGCTGAACACAAGGCAACATAAATGCAGTGAGCTATGAGTGTATGAAGGTTAAGGAAGCCTCTTTGAAGGAGTGAAACTGGGAAGCTGGACTGCGAGGGCAAGATGGCTGTCCAAGCATCTGTCCTAGTGAAGAGAAAAATATGTAATTAAATCCCATCTTCTTGCTCCTTTTGCTATTTATTTTCTCTTCTGCTTACTTAGTTTTCAGGCTCCCAGACAGCTAATCTGGTTTCCTGCCTGGGCACATGAGCCCCACTGTCAACAAAGGCAGCAGGAATGTGTGAGTAAAGGGCAAGATGAGAACCTGAGGTTGATTCTTTGTAGGACTTTACTTCGAGACATTTATTTTAAGGAGTATTTTGTGTAAGAAAGACCATGCTAATTCTGAAATTTTCTGTGTAAGTTGATTGTGTTTATTAATAAAATTAATACATTGAGTTTATTAGACAGCTTATTACATTTTGACAAAAACATGGGACATAGGTTAGCAAGGAAGAAGTCATGATTCAAAATACAAGACTTTCCAAAGTTTGTTCTCTTTTCTTTCATTTCTTCCTCATTCACTTAAAGGAGCTATGGCAAGGAAAAAAAGGGAATGAAGCAAAAATAAAAGTATTTAAATTAAATGGTAAGATTACACTGCTTTAAACTATGCATTAAGAAATTTCAACTCATGCTGATACTGGTAAGTGACAGATCTGAATATTAACCTATTTGCCTTAGCTTGTGGTTTGATCTGAATGGTTTAATGCTATCTCTGAAGATATCATAGTGGATGACTTATGGCGCGGTTCTGACTCTAACCAGTTCAGCAGCAATAAACTGCTCAGGCTCCAGAAGCAGCCGATGTGGAATTACATCCTCCCAAAAACAAACCCAGTGGGAGGGTATTTTTCTCACAGGACAGCCATAGGTAAATCAGACAAATTTTGTTGCTTTCCGTGGCAGCCTATTCTGCTTGATTCTGCTATGCTGCTCCTAGAGATCGCCTTGAGAATAGAAGCCCAGCCATAAAAAAAAAAAAACCAATTCCCTTTCCTGTTCTTTCTCAGATTTGTGAGGCAGGCACTTCCAGACCTGCTTAGCTCTGAGCTGCCATCTGCAGAGATGCCCAAATGCTCTTGGTTCCGTAACAGCAGAGGTGAGGGTATGAGGGTATTTCCCTTGAAGGTAATTGGGAGGGTGAGCCTAATGGCTGCCAGCTGGGTGACACATAGGCAATCACAACACATGACAATTCTGGCACTGCTGCTTAGAAATACTGAGGTGCTGGTGGGGCTTTCATCAGTTCTTCTGTCAGCTGCTTGCTGGATTAGAGGGCTCATAATTCATGATGGTACACTGATTCTGGTTAGTTTGCTTGTACGTGTACAAATGCCATGTGGCTGCCTCTTAATTAGCCAGGGAGTTACGAGAACCTTGAGAACCACTAATCTTAGCTGCTGAAGCCTATATGCCTCACTCAAGATGTCTTCTGAGAACTGTAATTCTCTCATGCTCTTAGCACTAATCTGCTTAGAGTTCCTGTTGGAGATTTTGAGCACTGGGCAAAACAGAATCTGTTTGGGCCACAATTTCCTACTTAAGAAAGCAAGATTCAAATGCATCACAGAGCTATATTTCTTTTCTTAAACCACAGAAACTTGGGTCTTTTAGATAACGTGAAAACAATAAATTTGATGAAAAATGCTTCTGAGCTGCCTAGCATATTCATACTGAAGTATGAAAGAACCCTTTTGATTCTCAAGTCAGCTAAGTAAGTTAATGCTTCCTGAGAAGAAAGGTTGCCCTTGCCAGTTTCTATTCCTAGAAGATTTTCCTTTTCTTTGAAGGCCCTTTCTGTGCCCTTTATTGGCAGTTCATTCCCTAAAGAATTCCAGGCTCACCTCCCTGTTTTCTCAGGCTGGGAGAATTGGTTCTTTGGGGCCAGATCCCCATAATAGCTCTGCAATAGTAACTTCTCGCACGACAAGCTGTCTCAGATGACATCTTGTTATTGCTGTAGCGTACCAGAGAGGACAGGAGGATCTGTGAAAGCTTCTGTACGATCTATCACAGATAACATAACATACACCTGGATTGATTTGCTTCATTACTGCCATACATTAGTAAGCTAAAATTGATCATATTTCCTAGGCTGGTCCTGGAAATGAATTCTTTTTTTTTCTCCAGAGCTATTTTATAGTGTTTTGAATTTTGTTACTGATAATCCTCTATTGCAGCTAGTTAACACGTTTTCTTTGGTTTATTCCTATGCTGCTATTAGTTCTGAAACAGAAGCTTTCTACCTTGAGTACAGGGGAGCCTATATTGTGAAACTTACGTATTTCAGTCCCTCCAAAGGAAAAAAGATATAACTAAGTGCTACAATCAAGATCCACGGTGAGCAATTCTGTGATACATGCTGAAATGCTGCATTCCTGCTTTTAAATATGACAATTTTATGCTGCAAATGAAATAATAAAAAAGACTTATTTTCTTTGGTGGTGAGGAATTAGAATCCATACCTAATTACTGGCCACGAGTTTTGTGCAATGTTCTTGAATTAAAGGGACAGACGGGATGATAGAGTCAAGATACAACAAGAGTATTGGCATTCAATTCTTGAATTACTCCAGTTGATAAAAAGAAAAAAATAATCTATCAGTACTCTATATGGAAAGCAATCAGGACAGAGAATATTTGAGAACAGATACAATCTTTCAAACTGTAGTACTGATATATAGTATTCTGAACCAAATCTGAGTGTGTTGCAGAGGGTAAAGAAAAGCTGGAGTGCTGACAAGTCAGTAAATGCACTGTATTGAGAGCAAGATCCAGTGTCCAAGTTAAATTGTACATTAAGTCACGTGTAATAGATTGTGAACTGTCAAGGGAAAATCTGGACCCCTCACACTACAGAAAATGGTCTAAATGAAAGCAGCTGTGTGGTTAAATTCTTCTCCCATACTCTGACACTGAATAGTTAGCTGATCTTTATCAGATTTAACAAAATAAATCCTCCATAAGTTAGATAAGGCCTGGGAAATGGCAGCCAAGGGGTATTTTCTGTCAATCTGCTAAACCAATAGCTTAAATCAAGTGGAGTTATTCATTGCTGAAATGCAGCAGGACCCTTCTTCCGCTGGGCTCTTCAATTTCATGATGCTCCTGTTTACCCTACCCCCAACTGACTGCCGTTCTTCGAAGTGTTTCTTGTTCCAGCTACAGTTAAGGAAATGTAATACGGCAAAAATAATGAGAAGTGCAAAACATGCAATTAACTCCATAAATAGTTACAGATAATATGAATAATATACAATTCTACTTATTCTGGGGAAAAACACAGTATCCTGGAAATTTGCACCCAAATTTCTTTAGAGAGCAATGGCAATTTGAAATAGCAGAAACCAAGTCATCGTGATCCGATTTCCACATTCCCAGGGAAAGCCTGCTCCTAGTTAAACCACAATGCAGAATGCATCCAGACAGGCAATCACAAGTTGCTTATCTTATTTCATTGCTGGACGAACACTGTTCGGCACAGTTTTCAATTACAGAGGTGCAGCAGTTGAGGAATGTTGTTTGTGAAGCATATGGACACCAGTCAAGTTGCCTTTAAGTCATAATGAGGTGTAGCTGGATGTTAGGGATGTCTGGGTGTGCACACTCATTGCCCTGAAGTCATTTACCTCCCAGTGGTCTGGGAACTCCTCAGCCTATCCCTGCATGGATGAGGCACAGCTGGGCACAGAAAATAGACTGAGTGAGACAAGGTGACAGACCCTTGCTTGCAGGAGGGCTTCAGGTGAGAATTTCACCCTGTCCTAAGGACTCTCCCCACACAGCAACTGCAGGGCCAAGAAAAAATCCTATGCCTAAATTTGTCAGTTAACATCCTGGGTGAGAACCTGCTCCTTTCACAGGCTCCTGGCGGTTACTGCTGCAGAACTGGCCAAACTGTATGCAGATAGGATGCTAGTAAATGGCCCATGGAAACTTTCTGTAGAAGCACAAATGATCACACAGGACTCACTCATTGTACATAGTTAATATGATGTTTTAAGTGTAGTTTAAAATCATCTATAGCAATGGATGACGCGTGTGCCAAAGTAGTGGCACAGGATCCTTGAGCACAACCAGGCTATGAAAACTGAGCAGAGAAGCTGGGGAGTCTCAGCTGAAAACATTGCAAGGAAGGATGCTCGCAAGGGGAAATTCTGAGCAGCAAAGAACCATCTTGTTTGGGAGATCTGAACAGTACAGTGTGCCAAGATCCCAACTATTTTTTTAAATGCAGTCCATTTATTTGTGCAATGACACTCAGTAAAAAAAACATATTATTTCCATCCAAGATAAGCTGCACTTCACAATTTCACAACTATTTTTGTCCAGTTAAGTCCAATGGTTTTCAAAATAAATTAATTAGCCCTGCTGGAACTGATTTGTTCAGTATAAGTTATAACAGAAAATTCAGTGCTCTCTTGCTTGAAATATTGGAGAGAACTAAATATTAACAGCTGTTTATGCAGTGCCAGATTTTACTGACCTCCAATAAACTTGGAAGCACATGGCCTGCCATTTTGGGTGCAGTAATATTACCATAAACCTAGCAGCAGAATATAATTCAATTAGATTACAATTTAGTACTACTAACCATCCTGCCAAATAGTGCACTTAGCACTGACATTCACAACCATTCCTCTGCCATAAAAACTTTGTATGTAATGTGAGCTGCAGGAGTCAGGGGGCAAAGAATTTTGCCATATGCCTTTTTTGGCAAGACTAAAGTTTTTGTCTCTCTGTTATAGCCACAAGAGAATGAAGTCATTATGGAGATACTCTCTGAAAAGTATATTTATTCCCTAAACATTAAGTGTGTGATCACATGAGTATTGTGTACTGAAAAGCAAATTAAAATCAGCTTTTAACATACCACTGCCCTTAGCAAAGATACTGAACTGATCTTAAAAATACCTCTAGGCTCTCTTTTTGCACCGTGGGAGCAAATCTTAGTCCCCTGACAGCAGGGGCCCACATCAGTTGAGGGGAATGGCTTATTTTATTTGGTAGCTTTCAGCTAATCACATCTGGATTTATTAAGACTCTTTAATAGAGAGTTTAATCACAGAGTTTGCCTGAAAGTTCAGTTGGGTCATTGTATTTATAGTAAAATTGCAAAGCCTCAAGTATATCAATTAGTCCCTATTCTGCATTATTTGATCCCTGAAAATAGCTGATGAAATATGTATCTGCAGGACTGCAGCCCATCTGCTTATATTTACTACTTCTAACTATTAGTATCTCTACGAGCTTTGTTTCAATGAAGATTACTTACGGAATGGTGGTTATTTGATTGAGACAAGGAAGATTTTCACCTTCAAAATCCTTTCCTGTTTGCCCTTGAGAAATAACTTGTGGAGCTTTCCCTTCTTGCTCAGATACCTTTTACCACAGCATACATTTATAAGACCAAAAATGCAAAGAAAATAGACAAAGAGAGTGATGTTCTAATTGCTTACGGAATCTATCAGCTAAATTAATTATATACATTGTAATAGGACAAGCTGGGAAGACTCAGGGTGGTGCAGTAATACTGTCATTAAGGCTATCAACTGAACATACACAGACTTTGTAACTGCTATATCACTTCTGAGATTGTTATCAGCAGTAATAATGAAAAATAAACCATCTAAAAACAGCCAAATCAGTCCTTTGTTCAGCTACTGAGTGAATGGTGCATTCAGCTGTTCTAACACAAGAGGAACCAGAGCAGAGATGACAAAAAGGGGCCCTGGCCGGAGCAGCTGCTGCTAAAACAGCATTTATACAAACCTGGTTCAAACTCCCAGGCAGAGTCTGTGGAGCTGGCAGAAAAGTTATTGCTATCATTTAGATGAATATGGGAACTATGATAGGAAAACAAATTCTGTTTATTTTTGAGATTTTATTTATAATTTTAATACATGCTGGTTGTTCCAAACCCAGGTGCTTGTTAGAACACTTTTTCATGTCTTCTACGCTCCATTTTCTGGGAATCTATGTCTGCCAAGGGAGTGCTCACCTAATCAAGAAAAAGCTAATTCATTACTATGTGAGAGAATTACTGAAGCTGTTCATAAATTATATTAATGCTTTTGTCCCCCAAAAGGATAGAGCAGAGAAGATGGATATAGCCATGCTTCAAAGAGCCCTCAGCAAATTCTTTTATTTCCTCTTCTCCCATAACTCTTTGCTGCAGCTGAGAGACACTTCCTTTGGAATTACCACATTAGAAGCATTTCAAGGGAAAATTATAAGCTCTGGCTTGAGCTGTCTTATGAGAAGTCATTCTTCACTGCATGCTTAAAACTATCTGACACTAATATTCAAAAAAATAGCTAGAGGACTTCCACCCTGCCTCAAACATAATTCAGTGCATTTAATAAAAAAATACATGGAATAGAACAGAAGTTTGGGAAAAAAAGTAAAGAAAAGGAATGAAAACAGCTATATAGAGTCATTGCAAGGGCACTTTTAGCTCAGCATCTAGCCTGAAACTGCAGTTAACATCAGATGCCCAAGGAAGAATGTCAGATCAAGGAAAACAAATAATGCATCTTCCTTGGCAGCCACACATGGCTTCTGGCAGTGTGGTTCAGAGACTTGCCGAACTAGAGGTGATATCTCAGTATTCAATACCTGTGAGCAGACATGTTCTCGGAGAAGAAAAAAGAAAAAAACCAAAACCTAGAACATCTTTTCAGATTGATCTAAACTTCAGTGTCCTTAACATCTGATGACAGTTTCACAGCGTCGCTATATTTCAAGCACCTTATTTTATTCTGAGGATTTTTGTTTTCCATTTTCTACTTGATAATTTTGTTCAGTACACTCTAGGTCTTGTATTAGAAAAGACAACCGCTTTCTCTTCAGTTTTTCTGTGTCATGACTTTCTACATCTCTGTCATATGACTCATTAACTGCAGTTTATTGAATTACTTCTATTTATGCAAGCAGTTTTGTACCTTTGATAATGCTTGTCATGCATCTGCTATTCTAAGAGCATGTTTCTAGTGACTTAAGAAATGCAAACATGAAAAAAAAGTGTTTCAGAGCATAAAGATTTATGAACCTTAACACATGGCAAAATTTGATCTTCAGCCAACTCAAGAAGGCTGGAGAACTTGTGAATCATTATTGTCATACATTAAATTCAAGTAAAAACACCTTGGTTTGCATATGGTGCTTTCACCCACACTTTGACTTTGGTTTTCGAACACTCTCTGAAAACAGAATCAGAAATGCAAGTGCTGTGGGCAGAAATCCAAAGATGACATAGGCTATGTGAAATGCAAGTAACTCTTCAATATATGGGTTGAAATGTCATTTAAGGTGAGGGCGCTTTCCAATCTGAAACTGCCAGATCTTTCACAAAGCCATCCTGGTGTGATATATGTCAGCTTTGAAGGCCGACAGCCCGTATTAGAACCAAGGGACAAGATTCGTTCCCTAAGTCACCCAAGTTACCAGCAGTTAGCCAGTTTCCCTCTGAATGTTTTTCTCATCTCTTACTGCGGGGGATTTCGGGGAGATTAGTTTCCACAGTAAGGTGTAACAGATGTCTGAAGACAAAGGGGGTGGCAAAGTCAAACTTTGTGAAGAACATTCATCTTACTTCTCCCAAAGGCTCAAGTGCATTTTCAATGACTCAGACAGCAAAGAGCTGCTCTCCCTACACTCACAGATTTGATTTCACAATGACACAACTGACAAAAGTGCTCTAAATGCCACCTAGTATGTGAAAGAGGGTCAGAAGCAATGGGCATCACTGCTGCCTGTGATGGTCAGAGCCACTCTTGGAGGGAGTGACAAAGATGATTAAGGGCCTGAAGCATCTCCTGTATGAGGAAAGTCTGAGAGACCTGGGCTGTTCAGCCTGGAGAAGACTTAATGGGGAATCTTATCAATGCTTATAAACATCTAAAGGGTGGGAGTCAAATGGACGGGACTAGGCTGTTTTCAGTGGTGCCTGGTGGCGGAACAAGAGCTAATGGGCACAGGAAGTTCCACCTGTGGGGGTAACAGAGCACTGGAACAGAAATAGGTGGTGGTTTCCCTCTCTTTCTGGAGATATTCAGGATGCGTCTGGGCGCTTTCCTGGGGGTCCTACTGTAGGAACCTGCTTTTAACAGGCTGTTGGACTCAAGGACCTCGGGGTCCCTTTCAACCCCTGCCATTCTGTACTTCCTTTACCGTTCGTTTCCTAAGCGAAGCAATCATTCAGCACTAAGGAACCTGCATTTGTCACTTGACCTACTGCCCACTATCGAGCCTCCCTTTCCGGAGCCAGGTGATAGAGAAGCTCACAAAGCTCAGCTGCAGGACACACGCCCTGCCACAACCCAAACGCACAGCTGTGGGGCGCCTTCAGCACGGCCCGCACAGAGCAGGCGCAGCGCCCGCCCTACACACCAGCTGAGCGTGCGCGGGGCGATGGGCGCGCGGCAGCTGCGGGCGCTGCTGGGCCTGGTGCTGCTCTGGAGCGGCGCCGGGATGGCCGAGGCGCTCCACGCCACCGCGACTCCGCCGGCACCGGCGTACGGTAAGGAGGAGGCGGCGGCCGAAGGTCTGCGGGAACTGCGCTCGGCGCGAAGCTCGCCCCGAGCCACCGCGCGCCGTTCGGAAGCGCCCTGGGGAGGGGCGGGTGCCCTCGCCCCCACGTCCTCCTTCGCTGCAGGTGGGGCGGGGCAGCCCCGAGGCACGGAGCGCGCTGGGCGGCCCCAGGGGATGGAGTCTGGGGGGCTGTTGGCTGGGGAGCATGCCGCCCGTTTCTTCGCTCATAACGAGGAAATAGCCTAGGAAGCTGGCTGCGTGTTGTGCCATCCCGCTCGTTGCCTTGGGCTCGGTTATATTATAGCCGCTTTGGGAAGGCTTGGTGAAGTGCTTGCTGGTATTTGAGTGGTGTGAGCAGAAACGTTGGGATAGTCTGCATTAAATTCGGGTATCCTATGCAGTTCGTGACACCTGCTTTTAAAGTCCCATTTGATGACTTTATTTTATGGTTTATTTTATGGTAGGGTTTGTCACTGAGAAAAAACATCTGACTTGATGAGACCTGGGACAGCAGAGGAAGGGAGCTGCCTGTTTCTCAATAGCTTCTCAGCAGTTAGGAAGGAACTTGCTAACAGCTGCGTGTTAATCAGTCTCTTTCTAATAGAAGCATAAACCAAACTAAAGAACTTTGAGACAGAAACTGGATTGAGTTGTCTTTCCAAGGAACTTTGCTGCCCTTTTTGTATGTTTTTATTTATGTGATTTTAGGAGGTTGCTCATGGCACAAAGTGTCCTGTGAAAAGATTCAGTGACCTTTAAGGAACAAGTGGTAGAAATAAGATTAAGTTAAGAAGAAAGGCTGGATTGCTATGTCATATCAGTAGCTTTGTAGTCTTATTTTAATCCTAAAGCAAAGTAGTTGGTAAAACATAAGGCCTTGCTGACTGTCAGGTGACTCAGTTATCAGAGTGATGATCTCATGAAGAGCAAGAAGGCCGTTCAGTGGGCAGTCTGTGGCTGGAGGACATGGCATGCTGTGCTGCTGTTGTGGAAGTTCTGCAGAGTTGGATGTGCACAAAACAGGGCTGCAAAGTTTTTCTGCTTGCCAGTGTCCCTGTAAGAGGGATGTTCTACAAGGCTTGATTACTGGAATAAAAGGAAACCTGAAGGACAATAAGAGTACTTTTTCTAACTATGCCAGGTGGGAAGGATGTAGATAGAAAACAAATTAATGCAAACTATCCATGAATAACGTAAGTTTGAGAAGGTTTCTGACTGTCTGAGCAGTTGTACTTTTTTGTTTTTTAGTGGAATAGTAGGAGCTTCCTCCTGAAAGGATCACTGAGCTGAAGGCTACAGTGCAGTTCTTAGTGTTTCAGAGCCTTGTCTTCCTTGGAAAAAATAGTAATAGTAAAAAAACAGCCCTTTGTATATGCTGCTTTTCTGCATAGTAGGGAGGTGGAGCAATGTTTTTAAACAAAGGCTTTTTAAAATTGTCTGTGCGTTTCATTGTACCTGTATTTTGTGAAGGAAGAGCCTGTGTGCTTTATCTCTGTTGTTACACAGGTCCGTGAGTGCGTTCCCTAGTAGGTGAGGTCATACGTGTAATTAAGGTGCTGCAATTCCT
Organism: Lagopus leucura; assembly: GCF_019238085.1. Taxonomy (NCBI): domain Eukaryota; kingdom Metazoa; phylum Chordata; class Aves; order Galliformes; family Phasianidae; genus Lagopus; species Lagopus leucura. The sequence goes on along the minus strand of NW_024962334.1, from coordinate 29,500,607 downwards.
GTACGTGCTGACAGAATTCTAGTCATTAAAAAAAGAAAATTGAGTGTAAACAGTAGTAGTTTTTATCTATTTCCCTGTGAGAATACAGTCTTGATACTGTAGCTAGCTCTGTGCAAGGTGTGTTATGCTCAGTAAAAATGGTACTGCTTATCAAATCCTGCTTCTTGGTAAAACACTTCAGTAAGAATGATTCTGCTTATCAAATGCTGCTTCTGCTTCCTGGTAAACCAGGCATGCTATGTAAAAGCAGTTCTTCATTTTATGTTAGATGCTTAATGCTTATTTCATGTCAATATAGAAGAAGTGATTGATGAATAACTAAAAATGTATTACTGTTAGTAGTAATGCTGTGCCTGACAATTTTTTTTTTCCCCTGATGAAGTTATTATCATAGTGCCTTGAAAACATCTGTTTGAATTTGGGAACTTCAGAGTTGCTTTTTTCTTTTTCTATGTGCCTGTACACTTAGTGCTGTTTTTAGGCGGACTGGGGGGCTGCGTGTTCCTTAGCTTGGGAGAAGTTGCATTCTGTTCTCTACTGTTGAGGGGAACACGTAACTGGTGGGAGATCTGTGGAGCTTCTCAGTTGGGCAGCCCAGAGAAGTGTATAAAGCAGAACAAAACTGTTTTTCCAGTTCCTAGAGTAGCATTACATTTTGTAACAACATCATCCCTTTCATAATCAAAATTTTTGCTTGTACCTAGTAGTGTGTATGAGGGAAAAATCTATAAGTATCACTTTAAACATTTACTGTTATTGAATACACGTAAATGTGATACATGTGGTGGTGTTTTTTTTCTTCTCTAGCATGTTCAGAGTTTTCCCAGAGGTCCTGCGAAGAATGTTTAAAAAATGTTTCGGTAAGATTTTAAGTATATTTATTTTATTTTTTTACTGGGAACTTGATGCTTCTCCACTTCCTATTAAGCTGAGTTGTGCGTTGTTCACTTGGCTGTTTGGTTGTTTGTTTTTTTTTGTTCTCTTTTTCTAGGAATGATGAACCTGGTTAAACTACCTTTAATAGGAGGAGATCCAGATCAGTGAGTTGTAGGCTGGTTTTGAGTTGGTAGATGTAGTCACTTGGTGTCCTTCTTCCCTCCGACTGTCATGCTGTACTTTCCATCTCCAGGTGCCCTGCTCTGGTCAGTTGCTGAGGGTATTTCTCTGCCTTGGCTGGAGGACACTGACCGAGTAGAATGTGGTCTGCACACTGCTGTGGGTTCTGGGTGCTTCCACAATGCAACCAAGCAAGTTGCTGCTCCTGGTTTTGATTCTTGCCCTCAGTTTGTGGGCAGCATTGGTTGTATTTCTACCTTATAAGAGAGCTGGATAAAATGACTCATAGGTGGATAAAATGCCTTGCATTTCTTGTATCCAGACAATGAGAGCTAGCTATGAATGAAGCAAGCTAGAAATACCTTTTTCTAGAGATGTTCTGTGCAGCGCATTCAACTGAAGCAGACTGGATTGGTGCTTTGTAGACGTTCAGATGTGTTGGCCTCTCCACTGTCAGACTGGGTCACTGTAGCAAAGTGTTTTGATTTCCAGTGAGACTGTAGTAATGAAGACGTTTAAATCAGTGGGATTTGATTCTGTGTCCTTTACTCAAAAGGTAATACCCAAGTCTGTCTGCCCCTGCGGTGTGAGAGAGCGTTTCCAGTTCTAGCCTGTCACTGGGAAGAATTGTTTCAGGAGTCCTGCAATTACAGAAGTTACTGCGAAACTTGCACAAGAGAAAATTGAGAAATATCCAAACTTATCTGCTTGATGTTTGTTTTATGCACTTATGTATTTCTGAATTAAAAAAAAAATTGCTTTGTATAGATGTAGCCATGGGTTGTGGGCTGGTGGACTGTATTTGTCGTCATAAACCTGGCATTGTGTAAAGAACTCTTCATCTCCAAAAATGCAAAGTAGGAAACAGGAAATATGGGTCACTGAAGATTAAATGTTCATTACTACCAGTGGTGTGACTGTCACTTCAAATAGGCATGTGGCTGCTGCCTGGGAGGACCAAAACTGGCACATGAGCACCACCTTATTAACCTGAGAGCTGCGTGTTCACCTTGTGGGAGGAAAAAGTCCTTCAGATGTCTATGTGCTCTGAAGGCACTGTAGCAGTTACAGATACGTTATTCTCAGAAGCTGTCAAACCAATGATGGAGACCAGTCTTGTGCCCATGACAGAATGATGGATGATTCAGATGAAATAGCATAGCTGTTAACCTTGAAGAAGTGAATTTCGAATGAATTCAGACAATTCACACATACATTTAAAGAAGAAAAAGGCTATAAGTAAAGCTATCAGCGTTTGACCTATATGAAAGCAAAGGATTGCTGGAATTAGGTAAATTGCTTTAGTTGAAGAAGTTGCAAGTTGATGATTGTGTAGGTAATAGCAGCAGATAAAAGTAAAAATTAAACTTGTAGTGAATAGGTAAAAATCAAACTCTAAAATGTAGTCATTTGATTCATTTAAATAGAGTTATAATTCAAAATAATCTGATCTTTGTAGTAAGTATAGTTAGTCTTCTGAGTTGATGAGTACCTATTTTCTCTTATTTCTATCAAGAAGTTCTGAATCCTGCTGTTGTCATGGATACGCTGTTACAGTTCATTGTAAACGTACTATTTTGTAAGGAATAATGTGTAAGAGTTGAGGTTAGAACTTCTGAATCCAGAAACTCAGCTAACTCAAAATGAGTACTTATTACTATAAAATTACCCTTACTTAAAAACTGAGAAATTTGTCATGAGATGATGTGTAGATATTGCTTGATGTCTTAAGAGAATCATCTCTTCATGTGATTCTCCGTTCTATTTACTTGATTTACTGGGTCAATTGTTAATTTTGGTAAATATAAGCACAAAACCTTTTTATTCAAGTGTACTGAGTACCTTAGTGTGTTGCCAAAATGACTTCAGACCTGTATAAATATTTATCTCAAAGTACAAAATTCAAATTAGGCTTACTTTGGAATTGTGCCAGAACTTCTGTAGGTTCCATACTACAAGATGCTATCAGTGTGTAATACTGTATTGTACTTTTGTGTGTGGAGAGGAGCACTTGATTATAAATTGCTCTGTAATTAATTGTTATAAATTGTTTTCTGAAGATCAATAATTTTTTTGTTTGTTTTGCACAGTGCCTTTGGTGTTTCACCAACAACACTTGTATTGATTATCCTGTAAGAAGCATTCTTCCACCATCTTCGTCGTGTTCACTCTCAAATGCTCGATGGGGAGTTTGCTGGAGTAGGTACTAATTCTACTTCTGCGGTAGGGATGCATCTACAACTATGCTCAGTCTGAAGTGAGGCTGCCACTTACTGCAGCTTTTCCCTGATAATTTACTGGGAGGGTTGTGGCAGGATGGGGAAGGGCAGTGGTTATGGTTGGAATGTGGGATATCCCTTTGGTCAGTTCAGGACAGGTGTCCCGGCAGTGCTCCCTCCCAGTCTCTGCACACTCCTAGCAGACTCAGACAAAAAGCAGCCTTGATGTTCAGCAAGACCTGTTCAGCAATAGCAAAAAGCTGGTGTGTTATCGGAACTGTTTGAGCCAAAATTCTGAATAAAAATACAGCACGGTAAGGGCTGCTGTGAAGAAAGTTAACTCCATCCCAGCTAGGCCCAGTAGGGAAAGACACTTGTACTGCATCTTTTTGTAAAGTAGTCATTAAGGGTTTTACTGATACTAAGGGTGCTTTTGACAGGTAGGTTGCTGTTTTTTTTAATGGAGGAAGGATTTCTAGCTTGTGTGGTTTGTGTTTCTGGACTGGATGAAGCTTAAACACAGAATTAAAACATCGTAATGGAGCGCATTCCTGGCAAAAGTGGTAGAAGTTTTTTTTTAAAAAAAAAAAAAAAGTCAGAAAAAGATGTGTTTTGCTTCAGAGATCTTTTTGTGAATTCTGTGCAGCAGTACCTTGTGGTTGATACCATCTGGATGCCTACCTGTGTGACCTGTTGCTGGGTACCTGTTTTAGCAGGGGAGTTGGATTTGATGATCTCCTCAGGTCCCTTCTAACCCCTACAGTTCTGTGCTTCTGTGATCTATTCTTATTGAGGCTCTCCACTTCAGATTTAGTAGGAAACTCAATTAATCTGTGAGCACGGTCATCTTAATTTTTCTTTTTGCAAATAAATTGAAGAGACGGGCATTGGCTCAGTTTTGCTGAAAAGAAAGGTGGATATTGCAGCTCTCAACATTCAAAAACAAATGACCAGCTTCCAGTTACTGTTTTTTATGGAATAAAATATTAATACGTTATCAACTGCTGGTGCCCATAATGTACGTACTCTGCTGCATCTACGTAGCTGCTTTTTGGTCACAGTACAGTGACTGAAGTAGTTATTGGGAGGACAGACCTGTGCAGCTGCACTGGAAGACAGGTATAATAAAGTATTACAGCATGAGTTGTAACAGGTTTGAATGTGTTTAAAAAAAATTAAAAAAAATTCTCAGTGTAGATAATGCATAATAGCAAAATTCTAATGTGGAGTTCTGATTAGATTAAGGTGTTGGTTTTTATTTTTTGTGCATGGAGCTGAAAAAAGGTTTGGGAATGAGAGGGAACTATCAGGAAGATAAATGTTAATGCTGGAGTTTAACAAGTTAAATATATTCATGTTTTTCAGTAAACTTTGAGGCTTTAATTATTGCCATAGCTGTAATAGCTGGAATCATTCTGGTGTCCATAGCGGTCTGTTGCTGTTACTGCTGTTACTGCAGAAAACGTTTCAAGAGGTAAGTATGTGTGTTTGTTTTCTTCACTGACTTTGGCTGCTGGTCTTCCCTACCTGCTGATGCACCAGAAACAAAACAAAAACCCCAACCTTTTGCATGCCAGCATACTAAGAGTCTTCCAATTTGAAAGCATATTGACTTTTTTTTGTACTACTTTAATTGGCTAATGTCCTTTTGAAGGAGGGGGTATTAGTTGATGAGCAGCTGGCAAGCTCAAAAATTCAGTGCTGTCATCTGAAGTGATAAGTGGTTATTTCCTTGTGAAACACCTGGAAGGCCGTGCTTATTGGGGCATCACATTATTCTCCTTACTATCGGTGAATTTTAGAGTTTTAGGTTTCTGGGTTCCAGTTCCAGCTTTGGGATTTCTCTTGTGAATGAAATTTGGGCCCTCATTTCTTGATCTGAAATGATTTCTGTACTATTTCAGGTAGGTGTAATTCATCGTCCTTGTTTGATTTTGTTAGAATTTATGCACTTGAGCATTGTTTAGTGCTGTCCTTCAATCCAGAGACAAATTATACATCTGTGGCTTTCACGAGGGGGAAAAAAAAAAAGTAATTCTTTTCTCTTTTCCTTGAAGATGCATGTACCTGCTCTGCTGGCAGATTGGTCTGTCCTAGTGCAAATCCATCCCAGTACAAAAATTGCTAGCTCCATAGCCCTGTGCTGATAAGCCCTGAGGACTGCATAAAACTGCTTTAGATTTTATGTAAGATCTGTCAGCTTCTTCTGCAGAAGAACTGTGTGGGCTCCTGTGGCTGACATGCAAACAAATAGAGCTTGATTCCTGTGAAAAAAGAGATTTGTGTCAGACTTCAGTTTTAGTAGCTGAGTCGTCAATCACTGCTGTAACATTTCATTCTAAAAATGGAGGGTTAGTTGAGAGTCATCTTATGTCACTACTCCAAAGGTGTCAAGCTTAATCTTTTGACACTTAGAGGATTTAAAGGTCTTGTCAAAGTGGGGTCCGGCTTATTTCAGGAAGATTCAGAATGTATTATTACACTGCAGTCTGAGATATCCGTAGCTTTAAACCCACTCATTCTCAACAGGAATTCTTTTGCCCTCTACTTCTGAGATTCAAGGACTCCTTTTCCATCAAAGAAGCTAGGTATAAATTGGAAAAATGAAAACTTGCAGAAGTGTAGTATTTGGTCTGTTTTGTTGATTTATTGGGTTTTCAGAAGCATCAGCATTCCTTCTGAGAGTTCACAACTATACAGTTATATAATGTTTTAGAAGGCAGCATCAGACTCCATCCCTACAACAGAAATCCTCTGGCTTTTAGGATATTGTTGCATTGTTATTTTTACTATGTGCTTGGACTTTGAGTTTTATTCCATGTACTTGAGATACAGTTATTTATGAAACTGTACTAAAATAAACTTTCACCTTAACTACTTCAGGTTATCCACCCCTCCCCCTAAAAAAAAGTGATTGCTCATTTCAAACTCCCTGAATTTGATGGAAAACTTAATTTCTTGGCAATGTCCAGAAATCAGAAGTTGATGCTTTTTTAGTTATAGGGAATAAATACATTCTCTGAACCCTATACCATCCTTTCATTGATTTGGTGGCTTTCTATTTTGCAAGACCCATGTGAGGTGAGACGATCAAGAAGGCATCAGGGTCTCCAGTAAGGTAGTTCTACAGAAGGATACCTGTGAATAGAAGGTTCTAGTCTTCTTGGGTGTGCAAATATGGGGAATTAATTAATCAGACAAAAGGATCTAGCATAGTTTTCTAATAAAGAGAACCTGCTGTTCTCTACTGTTTTCCTGCTGTTTTCCATATTATTAGACTTTCTAACTTTAAATGGTAACAAAAATGCAGGGGCTGGAAAATTTGTACATTAAACGCAATGTGGAATTTGAATTGGTGGATTGCGTTTAAACATCTTATGCATTCAAACGTGGATAGATTGATGGAACAGGTGGGAAAATCGAGTTCAGATTACTAGTTCTGACCTCCTTTTTCATGTTAAAACATTAGACATGCTCTAATTAACCACTGGGTGTCACTCTTGCTTAACTTGTGTATTGGTTGCTGCAGATGTATGGCATTGTAACTGTTTCACTATTAGCAGATGTGTTAGCATTGCAGGTATTAATAACATTCCATCTCCAGGTAGTATGCTTGGTTCTGAAAATGATCAGCTTCTAGAAGAGTATGGCGAGTGCCCATTACTAGTCCTGAAGAATTGTAGTTTAATTCTGTCAAACAATTAACAAACAAATATTGTTTAGCATATGTTTTGGAGACTTACAGTTCTCATATGATATAGCTGATGAATAAGGGAAGCTGAGCTTTCTCAAAGCAAGCCACAAAGCTTTTCCTAATGGCAGAAAAAGGCTGTATGCTGCAACTCTTACTGTGTTATGCAATTTCAGTACGTGCATTCAGTAGAGTGTATCTGTGCACACAGCTCAGATGTACCTTGTAGACTCAGCATTTCCCAAATTCACACAGCTGATACACTCAGGTAAGTCCTTGCTTGCTCTGTAACAAGGCAGACAGCTGATGAGACAGTTCATTCAGACAGCTTTCCTGAGGGCAACTTGAGATTGGATAGCAATGGTTGTTGGGAAAGATAAATTGTCCTGACACCAAAAGCTTATGAGCCATCAGTCTTCTTTCAAGGAGCAGCGATGAACTTAACTGTGCACGTATGTGTGCAGTTGGCTTACTCTAAATGGGGTGCGACACACAGAGGAAATAGCAAGTAGGATCCCTGTTTCTGGAATGGTCTGTGACCTTTCTGAGGCTTTAAATTGTCCTGGCATGTTACTACAATGAACAAATCATATGGATGTAATAAAATGTTAAAGGGTAATTCTACAAACTTTTCCATTATTCAGCAATTAAATTAAATTTTACATAGCATAAATGACTAAACACGGATTGTTTAGCACTGAAGTTGATTTTTCTTCCTCATACGCCTTCTAGTAGACCAGATGAAGAAGAAGAACAGCTAGCTAGAAAGAGAGAGGAACGAAGACTGCAGTCTCTTCAGAGGTAAGTCATGGCAGGTTGATGTATAGCTACACACCTGCAGTAACATGGGAGTATTCTGCCTTTCTAAGGAATACATAGAATGCTTAACAAAGACTCTGATAGAGATACTGTGAAGTTTCCTTGACAGTGTCATACTTCTAAAGAACTATGCTCCATGTGAGATTTACAGACTGAATTAGGAGCTAGCATTTCTGTAACCTCTGATAGGTTGATGATCACTGTAGTAAATACCCTGAGCTCTCTGCCAGCTGAGAGCAAATGGGAGGGTTGTGTCTGAAGTCTTGCCCTAGTCTCTACTCTGGACTGATGCCTGTCTGTGGCACAAGTTAATGCCTCATTGGGGCTGGGTTTCAGGGGTGAAAACCTCTTTTTGAAGTCATTTAATAATTTGTTTGCTTTCTTTTAAAAGAAAGGTAGACAAGATGATAGGTAAATACCAGAACTTCTGCTTAGAGGTAGGAAACTTTCATTCAGGTGTTATTTTATACAATCCCACATTTCTATTTCTATGAAAACTGCACTGTGTAGAAAGAAGTGTAAGGCTAATAGTGCTACCAAGAGTCAGCCTTGATACAGTGTTGCTCAGTGAGAGAAGCATTTTTCAGGATGGAGGCTTTTATACCTTAGTTCTCCAGTGACTAGTTGTTCAGTATTTTTTAGATAAACAGATTTTATAGGTAAGGCCATGATACTACATGATACCTACCTGCACTGTGTACTCTTTGAATCATAGTTCCTTCTTTGGTCTTACCAGTAAGATACCAAGTGGGCAGCTTCACTGCCTGGCCATTGCCTGCCATTTTCTCTTGAGCTTAGATTCACTGCTAGTATGAGTAGGGACTGCAGGAAGGAAAGGTTTACTTCCAGGTAAGACCCATTGGGGAGCTTTTGAATGAAGGCATTAAGTTTCTCATATGGGAATACTCCACATGTTGACACCTTAGTGTGGAGCATGTTGCCACAGCTGTGCAGTTACTCCAGCTTGACACTTACGAATTTGTTAATCTGAGTCTTGTTATAAAAGGGTGCATGTTCTTAAGACTAATCCTGACAGCTGATCTAGCAGTGGTGACTAGGTTAACTATTTATTGTAATAAGTGATGGACTTCTGTGCTAGTCATATACTTCTCTGTATGTTCCGTTAAGGGGATTTTCCATTATATTCGTATCCTCCTTCTATCTTATCATCTTTTGTCTCAGTTTGAAACAGTTGTGTCAATCTGCAGACTTAGTTCTCACAAACTTTCCTATAAGTCATTGATAGTTTCCTGCCCTCAAAAAAGGCTTTAACCAAGTGAAACATCCCAGGAAGTATTTATTCACAGGTAGCCAACTATTGTTATTTTCTTGTTATTTTCTATTACTTACTGAATCAACGTGACGGAGTACAGATATCCAAACCCACCTTGCTACAAACAGTTATGTCAGCATTTGTCTATTGGCAGACTATTACATTCAGCTGTTGAGAAGCTTCTTCCAATACTATCTGATAATTGTGATTTCTTGGGAAATACAATGAACAATCAAACTACAGATGTTTTAAAGTTCAGGACACTATGATTCCTCAAGCTCACTAGAAAAAAAAAAACAAAGAAGCAAATAAAAAAAATCTGTATGTCTTTTTTTAATTCTTTTTGTTAATCTGTGAAAAAAAAAAAATATACGGGGGGGGGGGGGAAGTACACCACTTTACATTGTTTGCATTATGATTTTTGTTACTTCTTGCTGCTTTTTTTCTTTGGGGAAAACCTCGCATAGTTGTGTGATGGTCATTGTGCTTTGACTGTTACGAACAAGCTTTTAAAAAGACATGATGAGAGATCCTCTAAGATAACTTTTCTGATGTTATGAATACCTGCAGAGTTGTTATGATATGTTCTTCAGATAGCAAACTGCTTGGGATGATTTGATAAGACTAACACATATCTTTTGATGTACTAATATGGATCCCAGTTTTTCATCAAGAACCTTGACAAGCTGTGTCCCTCATTCATTCCTTGTCACCCTGTCTAACATCAAGATTTGACCTCTACAAAATAGTACTGCTAGTAGTCAGAAATTCCAGTGTCAGCAATATGTAGGTGATGTGTTGCTATGCTTGTTATTCACCCTTCCACTGTTATTCTATTCATTTGAGTTTTTTGAAAATTGGGATTGATGAAGCTGAGATGAAGAACAACAGAGAGAAAAGAAAAGTGGTTTTCTACTAAAAGGGAATCCTTTCAGAGAATCCTGTGAGGAATGTGAGCATTTTGTTGTATGTCAAAACCATGTGTCCTGTTGTGCTAAACTTATTTAGGCCACATATATGCTATATTCAGTGAAATGAACACTTAATGTGTATTCTAAAGCAATGGCTCATGACCAGGGACACAGGGGATAGCTGTATACCATAACGTCTCTACTGTGATCTGTATGTCATCTTCAAATTATTAATATGGTTAATCTTCAGGAAATCTGATGCTTCAAGAATGCATACTTTGCTGTGCACGCAGAGGAAGGGGTGTTGGATAATTTACAAGGCAGAGCTAAGACTGAATCTGTTCCTGAACTAAGCCTGGGGACAAGGATTGCTGGAAGCAGGCTGCCCTGCCAGAATGATTGCTGCAGTCTTGGAGCAGCAGCTCTCTTTCCTGGCTTGTGTCAGGACTGTCTATGGAACAGGTACACTGTTCCCATTGCAGAACAAAACATAACAGCAGCCCTGGGGTATTTCATGTGTTCTGAACCCACGTACTTGTTTAGTACCCAGAGAGAGCTTGGTAGGGTTGTGGAAAAAAGCTGGGAGCAGGCCAGAACACCTCTCCCTGCCTATTGCTCGTTCCCTGTGAGTCCTGAATGAGAAGGGATTGCTAGTAGCAAACTCTAAAGTACGTTAATAGTCTTTTTTGACCAATAAGCTACTGAGAAAACATGATCTTCTATTAACTGGGAATATGTTGGTATCTAAATTCAGAACTATAAATACACTGTTACATTGTTAAGTAGAAACACAAGTAGGTATCTTAAAAATGTTGCTACTGCGCAGTGGCGGGCAGTGAGGGTGGTTGACAGCTGGTGTCTAATATCTTCCTTCATTTTTCCCTCCATACCTTTGCAAGGGAGAGAGGGGTGAGAGAGAAGAAATTAACTGATTAGGTATTTGGTTTCTGGAAATGGCTAAAGTTTGGTAGTGTTAGATACTGTCTTGAAAACTTAGACAACGTAACTAGATGCGTTTTTTTTTTTTTAAACAATATTGCAATATTTTAGTGTTTTCTCTGCTTCAATACAGTGTTAAATCATAGAAACTGCTAGTTCTCACACTTGCTGTGCTGCTTAAATAAAGCAATAATACATCACCTTTTGTCTTCATGCAAATATTATATTGATTCATGATTCTGAAGCATGCTGTCTTCACAGCTAAATTTTATATTTATATTCCTAGCTGGAAAACCTTAGGGAGTCTTCTAGTATTGCTCCTTGATTCTTGTGTGTATATGTACATACATCTGGGTACATCACTTATATATAGAAAAAAGATTGATTCGTTGTGCTTGCAAATGTATTTTTAGTGATGAAGTGGTTAGTGAGAACTTATAGAGAATCCTGTCTTTAAGAAACATAACTGACAAATACTTTTTAAAAATGTATATTTTTAACAAATTATCATATTTTGCTTACAGCTTAAAATAGTCTGAATGTTCTTCTGATGCCTTTATCTGTTGCAGGAAACATGAAAGAAAACAGAAGCATGATGAAATACGTAAGAAGTATGGTATGTGATATATTCAGTATCTAAATTTATTTTTTCCCTTCTCCTAATTATTTTTAAAATTCACAGTGGAAGCATGCTGCTTTATGAACAGCAGAACTAATCAAACCTGATTTCCTACTCTTGTCTTCTGCCACCTGAACACCTGATCTCATTGCTGTTTATGTTCTTGTTCTCTTCTGGTGCAAATTCTCCAACTGGGTGAGAGCAGATGTGCTGAATGGGTTGTTTGCTTAGGGTAGGTGTTTAAATACATTGTAAGAAATTCTTTCTGCATCTTCCTAAGAGTGCTGTTGTGTTTTTATTTTTTAAGTTCTTGAATTCAACAAAACAATCTGGCTGAAATTTGCTAGCAGACCTAGACCTGTGGTTATTGAAGGAGGGCAGACTGGCTAGAAAATCAGCTTTTTAAATCAAACTTTAAAAAAAAAAAAGAAAAAAAAGACACCTGTGATTCAAATTATTGCGGCTTGTTTCTTGTTAAGCGGAATGGTGATCTGGTAGGAGATGCATACTGCAAGGCTGTGAGACCTGGTGCATCATATAGGAGACTTCTATTATCTAGGCCTGTCAGTCCTTTCAGTTTTCATTTGACTTGTTCATTGGGTTAATAGTACTGTGTGTTCAGAGACAGATATGCTAAAACTATCCTGCACTTATTATGCAAATTCCTATAATGTCAGAGAAGGTGATTCGAGGGGTCTGAAGAGTCACTCAAAACTGTTAATTTATCCTCCTCTTAAAGTGATTGGCAGACTCTGGCAATGCCACAAGCCCACAATGCAATGTGTCCTCTGGCTGATGCAGAAATAACACCTTTGGTCTGTATGGGAAAATCTCTCCCTGGGAAGTACACTATTCTGCTGGAACAGAGAAAAAAATCAGTGTGAAGCTTAAGCTGAAGAATGTTGTTGAGAGAAGAATTCTTGTTAGACGTCAGTCATGAACTTCAGTCCTGTAGTGTTTTGTAGGGTGACTGAACTGTGGTTGGCAGATGGCATCAGTTTCAATAGGTCTGAATCTTTTTCAAGTTTTTTTTTTTAAGTAACCAACAACCTTAGGATTTGACTTTGGAATAGCAGTTAGCATATCAAAGCAGTGCACTGGGGTTAAGTGAGATTTCAAATAGCTGTGTTCAGTTATTCTGGTTGTGATATTTAGTTTGATTGTCTCTGGAAGGCCAAAAGATGGTCATCTTTGTGAAGATTAGCTTCTCTCTCAGTGCTTAACTTCAGGAATGCTTGGTTGAATCTTGCTTGGAGTACATGAGTTTTTCTGAAGAATACAGCTGTGATTCAGTGCCTCTGGGATACATATACCAAATTCAAAACCTTGCTTGTAGCTATCCTGAGAGTTAGTGTCATTTTGCCCCTCAGCTGAAGCTGGGCTGTCAGTAACGTATTTGGGATCGCGTTCATGCAGTCTTTGTTAGTGGAAGGTGTATTTTGTCACAAAGCATCAAGAATGTCCGTTCCTTCATGTAGTTAGACTTTGCAATGAAGTTTACCCACAAAAGATTGATTTAACTGTCAGATTTGAGTAGAAAACTTTTTATGTAAGGTTTATTTGTTGACTGGTTTGCTTTATTGTGGAGTCAGAGATTAATTTGTGTTACCGGATATGTTTGAGGCCTGTATTTCAATCATTCATTGTTTGCCCTAAAGGAAAACTGAACTCTTATATGAATCATTGGGACATACTGAAAGGAGGCAGGTAACTGAAGAAAGGTGAAAGACAAAACATCCAACTTTTGAAATTCCTAGATCATTGCTGATCTATACAGCTTGTATTCTGATAACATGCAGACACGTGGCTGTCAAAATAAGTCAGTGAGACAACGCAGTAAGTCCAGCTATAACCTTTAATCTTCTGTCTTCATTTTCAGCTGTCAAGCAAATACATATGTTAGCATATTAAACATAATCTAATAAAAATTGCTGCAAATAATTACAGAGACGCTAGATTATTTTACACTCTTATTCACTGCAGAGATGATTCTCAGTTAAGTAGGCATGGATGAGTGGCAGAATGACAACGACTTTGTTAACCTGACTCTGTAGATTAAGACGATCATGCCTGAAATTTCAGTATTTGGTTGGCTTTAAGGGAATGCCTTTTCCTATTTCATCCACCAGCTTTCATTACCCCATTTAAATGGTAATTACACATTTATAATGCATTGCAGGTGTCACTCTAGCCACAGTCCTTTGGGAGCTTTGGAAGCTATAGAGAGCTTTAGCAACCAGGAATACACACTTTGAATTCTTTCTTTGTGGCAAAATTTGATAGTATTTCTCATTTGCTCACATATGTGAATGCAGTGTGATTACACAAATTATATGTTGACTCTTAGAAAATTTTAAAGTAGAATTCAGAGTACTCTGCAGCTTGCGTAACACACAAAGGAACTACAACTTAATTGCTGCTGAATTTGCTGCTATTGTATGTTCAGTATTTCATTAGTAAGAAGCTGCTTTATTTTTTTTCAGGATTTTGCCTGGTATTAGTGGAAGGATTCTGTATCTGTTATTTTTACAAAGTGATTGCTTTTCAAGGTTTTGGGCTTCCAAACCACTTCAATACTGCAAAGGTTTTGATAGCCAATTTAGCAATCCTTCTATTTGATGTAGCACATTGATTTTTATATTCAGTAGTTTGTCTCATCAAATGTTCTCCTATTTGGTATGCATACTTCATATTGACCTTCTTTAGCGTTCTGGATGTATAACAGTGAAACTTGTAATGCTGTACACTTGAAGCTGCTTAGCTTGTATGTTAAGAGTAGGGTTGTTAATTTGAATGTCAAAGAGGAAATGAAGATATGCAGCATATAGCAAACCAGCTCAATTTTTGAGGTGTGTACAACGTCTTGTAAGTATTTCTTTTGATTCTGTTTTCCAGCAATGCTGGTTGTGACGAGGGTGAGATATTGCATAGTTAGCATGGTATATAGTATAAATGAACATGCTGGGAAGACTTATTAAATTTCTACAATTGCCTTGTTGTTATATATGTAGTGGGAGGCTTTATTTCATACAAACTAAGGAAAGATGTTTGACTATATGCCTTTCAAATTTCCTAGTCCTACTTAAATACTGGTAAGTAGGTCAAATAGTAATCTGGTAATGAAGATGAATAAAAGTAAGATTCTCACGTTTCTTCTAATTGTCCTGCACAGCAGTATTTAAGTTTACAGTAATGTTTAAGGGACTTTATTGCAAACAAAACTCTTCAGTCTGCAAGCGTGTAGCTGCTTTGAACCTGTGAGCGTAAATTACAAGTTGGGTAGTTGCTCCTTTGCCAAGTGAAACAGTCTTCATGTCTGGTTCAAGGCAGTCTGTGAGCTCCAGTTGCTCTGGGCATGCTATCCAATTAGCATAGGCTTGCAGCTCCTCTTTAAGTATCGTGGCTAAGAGCAGCTGTGGCAGCTGACATTAGCTTTCTGTCATGCTGCTTTTTTCATGTCTCTCCTTTTGTCCACTTACTGAGACCTGAGACAACGTCTTTGTTAAGAATTAATTCAAGTGATGAGTTGCTCTCTCTCTTTTCTCACTTAATACAATTTAGTGATGTACTTAAAATACTGAAGATTGAAGAAACTTTAAGCCTGGATGCATATTTGAGAGCAAGATTGAGCTCCAAAGTTTATTGAATGTTATAACTGCTGTGATTATCCTCATTCAGAGGACAGGCTTGTACCTTCTTTCCTGGGAGTCATCCATAGTCCTTAAAGCCTGAGCAATTCCAGTACTGTACAAATAAAACAGATCAGAGAACTTGAAGTTAACTTAAAATGTGGAAAATGTATCTGCTCATCATCAAGCTTGTCAGTTTAGTAATATTAAAGGAAGCACTACAAAGAAATGCATTTGCAGTAGCAAACAAAAATGACTCATTCACTTGAACTGTCAGGACTAGTGTGAAATGGCTCTTGGCTGAGCAGGTTGGGGGAAGGCAAATAAGGCTGTCCTCTTGAAAATGATATATGAAGTGTATCTTCCCCTGATTAACTGGAAATTGGCAGTACTGGATGTGGAACACCACTTCATTGAATCTCTGCTGTTTGAGCTGTAAGAGAACATTTCTGTGGTTTTACTGTGTTACTTGGCACTTCATACATTGGATGGTATTTGTTTAGATTGAATTATAGGAAAGACACAAAGGCTTACCAGGCTATGTACAGAAAGATACACAAACGAAGTAAAATCAGCAGAGCTATAGATGTGTGTGTGCATATTTGTCCTTTTTCAGGGAGATAGTTACTTCTTTTTGGTATGTGTTTTGTAGCTGTAACAGGTCGAAGACACTGGTCAAGGCAACTCAGCCAGTTGGTTCTTTGATTATCTTTGTCGTTTTGTCTGTTTATGAGGCCTTTAAATAGCTAAGCTCAAAATTAAGGTTATCATTATTTGCCAGGGCATCTAGCAGCACCTTCTGCCACTTTGTGGAAGATTATTCTCACATTTGGCACCTTGGCTAATGAGTGGCACTGCCTTCTACAAGTTTAAAGATTAGAAAAAAAATTTGGGGGTTTCAAAATACCATTAATTCCTGCACAAATGCCTAAAAGGCCCCTTTCTCTGAATAATTATAGGAAGGGGCAGTGCCTTCAATACAAGGTACTCTATCAGGTAACTAGATTTTCTTTCTACCTGATTGAAGCTTTATAAAGGTGACTGACCCATTCTTAGGCAAGTAACAGCTGTTAGATAAGAGGGCTGGTTTTAACTTCTTAGAAATGGTCTGCTTGAAATCCTTGCAATTTGAATAATCATAAGAATTTTTGTGCATGTTCCTTAATACTGCACTTCCCTATCAAGTACTCAGGTGCAGTTAGATATGATAATCAGACACACTGCTTGCTTGGCATCGTAAAATGTGCTGTTAGTTTGAAAGAAAAGCAACAAGGCAGTCAAGTATAGTCTGCCTTCGGTACTTTTGAATAAAAGATGTATGAGGAGTGCCTACATGACTGGCCGATGACTATTGTAGTCTCATCTACTGTTGTGAGTGTGAATATTTGTGAATTGGGACTGTTTGGCTTAGCTGTCTTCTCTCTCTGTATCACAAGTAAATGAGCTAGAGAAGAGAGTCCAGGCTTGCCAGGCAGCAGTATAAAAACATTGGTATAAAAGAGATTGGCAGTTGCTCTGTCTTTTCACAACTCCAGATCAGCCTCTCAACTCTTACAGGACTCCTTATTTTCAGTATGTGCTTCTGCCTAGCTCAGATCTGGTGTGTGGTTTAAAATCCTTTTGAAATAATTGCTGTATGGAACAGTGATTGCTCAACTAACCTTTCAAGATGATAAGCAAATCCAGTCACTGGGTATAATTGGGTAGCTTCAGTGTTTTCTGACAGTGTTCTGGTTAAAACATCAGGAGTCTTTGTGATGGAAACATGCTGCCACTTGGATTAAGTGGTGCTCTTGTTTTGGTCCCTGGTGGTCTTATTGAATGCAGGGATGATCTTCATTTGTTCCTAGAGATTGTTGTCCTGTTGCAGAAATGCCCTAAATGGCTGGAAGTGACAAATGATTGTGCAGATTTGAAGCAGAGTTAAGACAAAATAGCAGTATCGTACGTCTGAAAGGGTGGTGATTGTGTAACTTGAATTTATAAACTGACTCATCTGAATCTGCTCTTCCTGAGCCAGCCCTGTACTTAGGTTTTGTAGACCTGTCCCTTTCAGATGCATTCTGTGGACAGTGCCTCACAAATGAGAAATGTGTTCTCCACAGGACTTTTCTTGTAGAAATATTTTCTCTGTTAAACCATGAAATACCCATTGATGGGCATAGTCGGAGAATTAAGAAGGCTTAGTAGCACTTTCATTATTTTACTTGTGTGTCTGGGTGATAGACCATCTCTCACAAGACAAAAATTCCTTTTAGTTTCATTACATACATAGTATCAGTTGGAGTGAGATCACTAACACAAGCCTAAGCAATGCTTATGATAAAGCATTCATGATAAAAGAAATGATAAATGCAGTTTTGTTTTTGTTTTGCAGGTCTTCTCCAGGAATCTGATAATCCATACAGCAGATTTGAGAATGAATAAAGCTGTGCACCTTCCTTCGGACATGTAGCTCCAAAATACAGAAAGATTGTAGGTTTATGGTGGTTTCCTTTGTTGCTTTTTTTCATTTTCTCTTTGAGGTTGTCTTTTATTTCTGAAGATGGTTCCCCACCTCCTCCCACTGGTTATAAAACTTAGGTGTGGGTGGAGATTTCATGAAATACGTGTCTCTATCTTTTATCCATATATTATCCATATAGAACTGCTTTTCTTATAAATGGTTTGTTGTAGAAACGTGTGCTGATTATATTAACATGTTTGAAACATTAACTTTCTTCCTCTTAAAACTGTCTTCTGTTACCCAATTTAGACGGTTAGCAGTCACAATCAAGTGCTTAAATTCAGCATCAACTCCCACCTAAACCATTCCTCCTGTGTTCCTAAATAAAGATTTTCCTTTATTGTATCTGTTTTTATAAAAAATAGAAGGCAGTAAGGGAGCATAGCTTCACACAGCAGAAATAACTGATGTTGGTACTGAGGTAGGTGGAACTACAGCAGGTACATTCTTATGTACCACCATAACATGAGAGTGATTTTCTTGTTTTCCCTTTGGAAAACGGTCTTCAAAACTACTAAACTATTGTATAAGGGCTTAATGAGGGGAGCTTATTTCTTTTTGAGTAATGAAGTGCAGTTGTGAAAATCACTGATTTTGAAAAAAGAAATTCAGAATTGGCAGAAGGTAATTCTTGAAATGAATGTAGAATGTGACTAGATGTGTATGCACCTACTTTTAAGAAGGAACATCAGCCTCTGTGAACACTTCTTTTGTATGCTTTTTTGTAAGTTGCCAATGTTCTGTAGTTGTGATGGAGTGAGCGTGGTGATTTGAACCCAGCCAACACTTGAGCACTGCTCACTTGCTTGCTTCCCATCCTGCAGTGCACGAGGGAGAAAATGGGAACAGTGCAAGTGAGAAAACCTATGGGTCAAGATTATGACAGGTTAGTAAGTGAAGGAAGCAGGAGGGAGGGGGAAAAAAAAAAAAAAAGAAAAGGGTGATGCAGTCACCACTTTCCAGAAGCAATCTGTGTAGTGGTCAATTCCCACCAAAACACATTCCTCTCAGGTTTTATTGCTGAGTGTGATGTTGTATGGCATGGACTGTCCCTTGAATTGGTTTGCACCTACTGTCCCAACTTCTCTCTTTCCACCTCCTTGCACAGCCTCAGCCTGTTTGCTGGTAGGGGTGGACTGGGGGGAAAAAAGAAACCCTGACACTTTGCAAACGCCAAAGCATTGGTGTGTGATCAGCTCTGCTTTAGCCACAAACACAAAACATTGCACCGTGCAGACTGTACTGTGAAGACTGTTAAATCCATCCCAGCCAGACCCTGTGTACTAAGTATTTTGTTAACCTTTTATTCTTCTCCATGATGTGATTTACTTCCTCTCTTTTCCTAGAGGTTTTTCCTTGGGCATTTTTACTTGCTTACCAGTATGATGCAGCAAGCAAAGTTTAACTAACGGTTTAACTGACCTTCCTTTCTGTGTATTATCAAAAAATGTACAGTATTGAAGATATGTTATTTTTTATCAATGTTCTTAAAATAAATACTTTAACGTCCTTAGTTTGATGTTTAGTTCTGTTCTTTATGATTGTGGTATAAAATAAATGACCAAGTATGAGTTTGGGAAGAGGAAGAAGGTATTCTGCTTTTTTTCTGATAAAAGAATAAGAACTTAATGCCATGTAAGTGCAGTAGGAATTAGGTTTTGTGTCTGTGTGCAGAGGTGAATTGCCATTCCTTGCAGTGCCCAGGAAGCTGCCTGTACTTCTGCTTTAGTGACTGTCTTCTGTTGCTGCTTTTGATACAGTGATCCTTTCAATTTTTTGCGCTGTGATTTTTCAGAGTGTACAGTTCCTTGAGGGCTTATATAAAAACATGGCACCTGGTTCCTGGGTCTGTTTGGAAATTACCATTAATAGAATAGTGAGGTGCACTTTTTTTTTAACTTGTATTTGACACTTTATTAGTAGAAAATGTCTAATTTCATGTTTCCTCAGCTGAAGCCTTACTCGAATGGCTGTCTTGGAAAAATTATGGTCTGTGATAAGAGTGAGTTGATAGCGTGGAAATAAAATGTGCTGATGGTTTTCCCCGGAGAGAACTTTTGCAAAAATGAAGGTCTGCCTGCTGTCTCACGACCCAAGTAGTGACATTCCTGACTTAATAGAAACGCATTTTTCTTCGGCACCTGCTGCATTATATGAAGGGCTGTCATGAATTCTAACAAAAGGGGGAGGAGGAAAAACCTTTGTTATAATTTCAAAGATGGACATGTTCTTAGAGAGCCAAACATTGCGAGAATGTGGAACGGATGCTACAGTGCAGGATAGTTGTGTATTGCATTTAAAGAGAAGGTTGAGTGAGATGAATGCCATGGTAAACATCTTGTTTACTTGAGTTTCCTGAACCGTGCTTGTGGGTATCAAGAGGTAACAAATAGCCAAATGTATTTTCATTGCTGTGTTTGTGTATGTTAACTTTGTAGTGTAGGCTGTAATTTATACAGAAGTCAAACTGGTCATCCAGTAGTGGAATATTTTGCTTATTGTTCAAAATAGCTGTTGATGATGAGACCTTTGTGGGCAGCAGCCTTAAAGCTTTGTAGGAAATGCAGAAATCCCCAGTCTGTACCCAGACTTCTCAGTTATTTAAGCTATGTTTGCTGTGATCATTGGAGGAGTTAATTGGATGGAACATATTCTTACTTCAGTATTTTAACTGAAACCTCTGAGCTCTCCTGTACGTATTTCTTATTTTTACAGGGCTGCTGGATTTGGTTTATCAGCAGAAAGGTTACTAGTCTTTGTGTTTTAGTGTAGTCACAAGAAATAGGGAAAACAGCTGTAAAAAGAGCTAACAGCCTATCTTTGGTTTTCAGCTGAGTGAACAGTGGCATTTATCATTTTCAATGATAAGTTTCCTCTCCTTCACGCTTTTTAATAGGAAAAGAGATGCAGCATACAAACAAAATGAAGATAGAGAGACAGCACAGACTGAGAGCTAGAATGCCTCTGGATTTTGTTTTGTTTTCTCTTAAGTATCTTCTTGGCATCAGACTTCCATAAGTAGTTTTCACTGTCTGTCCTTTCAAAAAAAATCAGTGTGCTGAACTTCAGCTTATTATTACACCAAGGATGTGCCTGAGCATTGTAGCCAACCTGCATGCTAAGTAGTGTCCTGCTATGGCTATAGGATGCCACTAGTAGAACTGCTGAATGTGCAGTTCTTTAGATTTTCTCTTGATCCAGGTGTGAAAGCAGCAACTAGCATGTGCTTCTTCCCCTCTTCTTTCCTTGTGTCAGGGATCTGCTGGGTAAAGAGGCTCTGAGAGGATGTGGTAAGGAGATGATTGAGGGAGTGGAGGTGTCAGTCTGGGAGACAGCGATGCTGGCAGCAGTGGCAAACAACTGCACTCCTTGCCTGCATCTGAGCTTGATTGCCTTTGGTTTGGTGCTGCAGGCAGCTCTGACTGCTCTGCTGCAAATTGAGGATCCAGGAGGTTGTGTGTGTGGAGGGTGCAAGAGGGATGTTACTGTGCTCAGCAGGGAAACCATCAGGTCAAAAGAAGGGTATTTCCCTTTGCACATCTTAGATGAAGTTTGCTTGTGTTACATGTCCTGTCAAATCAAAATGCTGAGCTCTCCTGAGTTGCTCTGTTATAGAATCATAGAATCACCAAAGTTGGAAGAGACCTCCAAGATCATCCAGTCCAACCATCCATATACCACCAATATTTCCCCACTGAACCATGTCCCTCAGTACATCATCTAACATTCAGATATTCTCAGGTTGATTCAACCAGGCTTACTGTGCACAAGAAGTGTCATTAAAAATGCAGAGCTTTCCTGACCTAGCTTACATATTTCACAAAGAAAATGTTTAGTGGTGTCTTATGTGAGCTTGACCAAAACAGGAGGGGCAGAAGGTAAGTCCATACCTAGAGAAAACTGCCATCAGGTTTCAGCAGTTTCAATTTATTTGTCTTCTGCTGGAAGTATGGACCACTGATATAAATTGCTAATCAAATGTTGGAGTGAATTTTCTCTTGCTGGTATGGCAAGTGCTACCCAACAAGAAAACGTAAGAGGGCAGAGCTGTCGCTCTGAGTCAAGTGCTTGCTTGGCAGATAAATGGGTAATGGAGAAAGCAAAGTCACTTTGAGAACCACCTAAGCTTGTATCTGTGTGTGTGTTAACATGATAAAGTTAGATGCAGGATGAAGATAAAGCCATTGGCAGCAGATCCAGAGCTGTTCTCTTTTTTTAATTTTGACCTTCAGTTCACTGCAGAGAGCTGTCAACTAGAAGCATAGCAGAAGTGGTCAGGAAATGTTTAATTATCTCAAGTTGAGATGGATTTTCTTAGCACTGCTCCTGTCAGAGTTCCTGAGCTTAACTGCAGCTCTGACCTGCACCTCCAGGGCGACCTTTCCTGTACCCTCAGTGCCACCTGCCTTGGAGCAGCGCTGAGCACTTGGTGTTCTCGGAGCAGCCCTGGTTACTTATTTTCCAAGCAGCAGTTAGGTATGACACACACACACACATCACTTTTGCCCTCAAGAAAAAAAGGCTATCAAGCTCTCATTACTTTTTCCTTTCTATCATTGTGGCAATTCTTAACTCTTTATAACTGGATGACCTCTGAAGTTCTCAGCTCTGGTAACCAGGGCTTGCAATTTACAGGGTGTGAGAATCTTTAAGATGACAGTTTCATCTATTGCATTTCAAATGTAACAACATTTTCTTCAATGTTCTAGTGGTCTTCCTGTATGTTTTTCTTGAATTCCGCAGTCGCAATCACAAGAGCATAAACTCAGTGGAGCAATGGACAAAGGTGATAGGTGTGGAAGAGTTCCCAATGGGAAATCCTGCCTCCCTGACCTGCTGCAGTCTGAGGAAGGTGTCAGTGAGCGCTTTGATAAAACCAATCTTCTTGACTGGGTTTTCAAAAAGCCTTTGACAGTACTGTACACCGGAGACTACTGAAGGAATATCAGGCTCAGAAATGAAGCGTACAAACTGAAGGGCATCTGGTGTTCTTCGCTGCAGGGGCTGTTAAAAGGACCTCGTGTCCCCTGTGACTTCGTTAATGGAGTTGTGAATCAGGGATGGTACGAGGGGAATGTCCCTGTGGCTGTCCTGGCTCATTGCAGGGGAGTTGCTCTGCATGACCTTTATAGGCCCGTTCCAACTCTTAACAATTCTGTGGGTGGTTGGTTCAGTGTGGTTTTCCCCTTAAAAACAGCAATTCCCTTTGTCACTGTTTTCTCATCATTTTTATTCATAAGCGCTGAATTTCTAATTTTAAAAAGCCATGTTTTGGGGCAGGACTGTCCCTGTTGCAACAGCCCAGGGAAGGGCTGCAGTGCTTTGTTTGAGCAGAGCCAGCAGAGTAAGCTCTGCCCTTTGCCTCATTTTGGGATGCCAGTGGCTGGTGCAGCCTTTACGAACAATGGATTTCAGACTTCATGCTCTCAGCTGTGCCACTGGGCTGTAGCTCATGGATGATCTCTCTCCTCCTGTCTGAAGCTATTTGTGCAAGAGGCAGAGATGATCCCTTTTGCTATGCAGAGTTAACTTTAGTCTGCGCGTGGTAGGATAATGCTAACTGGTGGGAAAGCCTTCAAAGCCAGAGCAGAACCCAGAGCCTAGAGACAGGAACAACTACAAAACATAAAAACCTTATCATCTGCTGTATCTTCATCAGTTAAGGTAAGTATGGTTAGGTTGAGATTGGACTTGATGATCTTGAAGGTCTTTTCCAACCTGAGCAATTCTGTGATTCTGTGACCCCAATCTCTTCTCATCTTTTAAGACAAAGTAATCCTTTCGGTTGTGCTGAACTTGAATTTTTCTGCCACACATTGGTAGAATTGACTTGTAACTACCATTCCCATCTGAGAAATATAATAAAAAAATCGCGTTTATGATAAAACACACCTGGGTTTCTGTGCAAAGCCATGGGAAAATGGAAGTGGGGTCTTCAGGACTGTCCTGGTTCTGAGCCAGTCCTTTCACTGAGTGCAAAATGCAATGGTTGGCCAAAGCTACTGACCTCAAACTGGCAATAGAAGGGTTGGGTGCAGAAAAGTCCTGTTGCAGAACTTTCTCATCCCTCAAAATTGAAAAAAGAGAGGAAGGTATAGTGCAAAACACTTTTTTTTTTTTTCCTGTGGATTCTTGAGGCTCCTCCTTTCAGCAGGCTTATCCTCTGGTTCTGGGCTGTGATGCCCTCTGCCCGGTACTCAGCTCTGGGCTTCATCACTCTATGTGATCTCATTTTTATTACAACTTGCCGTAGTTCTAGTTAGTCACCCTATAATTGGTGTGAAAACCCTAATCACCCAATTAGGATGTGTAATGATATTGTAAAAATCCTATTAAACTGAGCGGAGGAATATTTTTAAAAGCTTTTAATAGGAATCTCTAGACATGATAGTAAAAGAAAGAGGACAGATACATGAGGTTTATTACGTGCTGATAACATGGTGCTTTCTAAATTAAACTTGAAAGAATGATATCCACTTTACTAATGTAATTACAAAAAATCATCAGAATATAATGAATAAATTAAAAATGTTATCTATACAGTATGTTATCAGTCTAATTCTCAGGACAAGAATTTAGGCTCTCACTTTCATGTTCTTGTGACGTTCAAAATACTTCTGGACCCCTTAGTCTGTGCTGCAATCAGATTTAGATCCCTGGAGGTAAGAGTTTCCTTGCTTCCATTTGAAAGAATGCATGAATTCACAGTATGTTTGCAGTCATGTATTCCTGGATTTGGCACCTAAAGTTCTAAATTTGTCTCTCTTGGGGAATAAAATCAGAGTTTAAAAAGTACTGGGGAGAAGGGAGGAGCAAACGACCGTATTTGACTCCTTTTTCTTGCCTATACAGCAAGGAAAGATGAAAATTGCTCACTTTTTGGGGGGAGTCCTGCATTGGGCATTCATTTTCAGCTGAATTTGTTCCTGACCTGGCCTACTGAGCAGCCATCAAGTGTCAGAGCCTAGCCATGGTGCAAGGTGCAGGGGGTCTGAAACTGCCTGCCAGCAGCTGCAGGGAGGAGCTGTGGCATGGAGCTGCCCGAAGAAAAGCACTATGCTGCTTCCATTTTAGTTCATGTTGAAATGTTTTTCAACTTTAAAAAAAAGGTAGGAATATATAAATTTGTCAAATATACATCATTATATCAGTCGGAGAAGGTATTTAATACCCTGGGTCTGGGCACCAGCAGATTGGATCAGACGGCTCTGTGATGGATTTGGATCTTGGATATGATGAAGTAGTTCTACAGTGTTGGTTTTAATCATTGCACTGGTTATTACTTTTCTTAAATGGGCGTCACAAGGGAACTGCCGTTCGAAGGAGTTCAAAATTAGATTAGGATGTGAAGCAAAAAAGGAGCCATAAATCCTATGTCTTTTATTACAAATTTCCTTCCTGGCATTCTTTTTGGTACAGCAAATATGTTTTTAAAAGTTTCATTTTTTCATTGTATGCTCTGTTTGCATCACATGATGAACTGCTACTGTAAAATACAGATACATGACCTCAGTCCAATTAAGACAAAAGTATACTTAATGAAGGACTCTACTGAAGCATCACACAGCATACCTCAGGAGCTGGGACTTGCAATGAGAAAGGAAGTACTGGCCATCTGTCTGATGTGTTCTGAACCGGGAAAGCAAACCTTCTTGTCAAGTTGTTCTTGGAAGAGCCATGAAAAACAACTGCTAGCTCACTTATTGTGGGAGCTGCTCAGGTGGGCAGGATATGCAGGCTGAGCTGTTTGTCATTACTGAGACAATGTTCCCGTTGATACCAAACATAGGCCATGAATCACAGCATCTGAGTTTTGTGTCTGAAATGACAGATGATCTTTGACAGCTCTGCACCACTAGGTCACTGATTAGTGCTTCCAAGGCCAACCTCTAATCCTCAGTGTAAAAGTAGAAAACCATGGTACAGTGCTGCACAACAGTGATTCTATTAATAAACAATTAAAAAAGCACATTTAGACACCATCTCCCCAAACTGGACTTGGTTAAATGAAAAAATTTCCTTACGGAAGGAAGATGCCTCGTATCCAAAAGTGCAGAATCCGAGGAACGCTTTTAATGTTGCAAGAGGTTTGTGAGGTTGCTGGGGAAGTGTCCTCCTGGCTTGTAGCTGCACTAGGACACTACAGCACTGCTGTTTGGGAGTCCAAAAGAATCTGCAGCCAGGAGAGCCAGCATCAGGAGCACCGCTGTGCACTCACACCCTCATCCTGCAGGACATGCATAGTGGCCTAAGAGGACAGATTCTACTGGGGACTTCCTTTTTTCCACTGATAGAAACTGAAGACACGTTTTTGATCCCTGAAGGACTGTTTCTTTCACTTCCTAACCTGTTTTCTCCTGAAGAGCACCCGTTATGTATTCCCTTCTCTTCTGTGTGACGGTCATTTGTTTTTCTCTGGTGTTGCTATAGTACCTGTAGGAGGACATGTGTTAATTCTGATTTATTGGATTTCCATGTCCTTTCTCTCTCTAAATTGAGAAACAGAGCATTAAAGTTTCATAGAATATAATGTTCTTTCATGGCAAAGTAGCTATCTATGAACTGGAGAAGCCAGGTGAAAAGGTGGGTTTGAGGCAATATAGATTTTGTTCCATTTAATTGGGGTGGAGTAATGGGGGCTTAAGTTCACCTCCGTTGGGATCCTTGAAGCACAAAATGCAATTATGAGAGCCTTGTTTTTTCAACTCAGGTAGAAGGAATTATCAGGGACTTTCCACAGGACTCTATAGCCCTCAGATATTTTTCTGAAAGTCATTTTTCTTAGCAGAGATTCTATCAAGCAAAGCTTTCACCAGAAAAAAAAAAAAAAAAAAAAAAATTATCGGGACCTTGTCTTGGGAATAACTCCCCAGGGACCTTTTTCCTTGGGTATGTGCATTTATTTATATGATGTATGTCTTTTTATAAATCTTAGAGATTTGACCATCCTGAATGATTGTGAGTGCAAGGGGATTTTCAGAAATATCATAAATACTTTGGCAAGTAGTGTGGGACTACTTACTTTCTAAACACTTACCATACTAACTAAATCACCATGAAAGCCCCATCCACTGTTACGTTTTATAGATGTGTCCTTATATGGGAGAAGCAGAATATGAAATCTGGAAAATTGCATACAAGTGAATGGAGCCCTGCTGGAGTACTTCTGTTTGGCAATTTTTTTCTTATATAAATGCGGTAATAAAAACGGGAATTATTCCTGATTTTCCCATTTTTTTGATCATAGATAAAAATTTTAGGTGCATAATGTAAAGCTCAAGATTAGATCATAGGATCCTTAGAGTTGTAGGGGACCTTTAAAGGTCATCTGATCCAACTCCTCTGCAACAAACAGGGACACCTACAGCTACATCAGGCGCTCAGAGCTCCATCCAACCTGACCTTGACTGTCCCTAGGGATAGGCCATCAATCAGCCCTCTGCACAACCTGTGCCAGTGCCTCACCGCCCTCACTGATGGCATAACATGAATGTACACTAGGCTTGAAATTTGTTCTGAAATTTAATCTTTAAACCTCAGCAACATAAATAATGAAAAGTTATAAACTTTGAATAAAGTGAAATTGAGTTGCAATGCTGCAGATGTTCTGGGATTGATCCATTACTGATGTAAGCAGTAATAATCCATGTTTACATAGATCAACAACAGTAATGAATTTCCTCATCAAAATCCTAAGACCTCCATATTAAGTTCTGGAATCACCATGTGTTCCTGCCAGCAGCTTTACAGGGATGACTCAGGTCTTCCTCTCTGTGCCAGACTGACCTCCTTCTGATTAGATTTCTGCCCTCTTCTCTTGTCAGTTCCTCCTGCACATCCAGCCTAATGGTTTCAGGCTGCTACTTTTCCATTGCTGGCTACCACCTGGCCCACCTCTTTCCAGTCTCCTGCCATGGAGAGCTGGTCAGCCCCTTGTGTTTGGGAGCATGCCCTCCACCCAACATCTCCCTGCAATATTCACTCTTCCAACACCCACGTAGGACTGCATATTTTAACAGGCTCTCCCAAGAGTCAGCAGCATCACAGTGAGTCCACCACAGTGCATGGTTGGTGAGCCAGTGCCCAGGCAATGAGCAAAATGGACTCAGCAGAAAATGCAATAAACTGTGACACCATTAATTCTAACACAGATGCTCTCTGCTATGAATAGTTGCTTGCTGGTTTGTTTTTAAAGACACTTCATTAAAATAATTTGTGTTGTTCCCTGGCTTGTAGGTCAGCCAACATGAGTTTTCACCGTGCTGTACTGACAAGACTGTCATGAGTCTCATAATTAGTTGCTATGCCTGGAGTTTGTCACAACTTTAATAAAATAACTTGGGCCTTTTCCTCCTAATTTTTCAGGAGGTCTCACCTTTTAGCACTTACTCAATGTTTTGTTTAAAAAAAATTGTAAAGTGTTATTTTCACAAAGGCCCAGACTCTCTAAATCTGGCAGCTCCTTCTTGTCCAGTGTGGCTTTTTCCCCGTCTCCACACAGCTAAAATCCACTTCACCTCACAGGCTGGCTGCCACAAGCTCCTGCCATTCTGTTTTGAGAAATGTTTTCTAACCATTGCCTAAATCCTGCTTTGTAGGCCACAGACCCACTTATCATCCTGTGTTTTTATTTCTCCCTTTGTTTTGTGCTGCTGCCTCTTTCTATTGCAGGGACTACATTAAATATCCCCTCCTTTTCTTCCCTCCTAAAGATTTTAATAACTTACTTCCGTGCACTTCTCTATTCCTGCTATTGCATCAACTTCTTCCTCTAATTAGCGTCACCAGCACTTTTTGGCTGAATTTTCCTTAGGATGTTGTCTTTGTGCTTCTCATAACTCCTGGAAGTAGGTCCCGGAAGAAAGAGACACAGTACCTCTCTTTAATCTTCCTCAAAACTCTCTTTTTTTTTTTTTTTTTTTTACTGGGAAATATATTCCACAGTGGCCAATTTGCTGTGCCTTGTGGTGCTTGTGACTCATGTTGTACCATTCTCCATCCATCACTGTAAATCTCATTTTTGCAACAGTCTCTGTATCTGCACGACCTGCATGGACTCACTTAGTCCATAAAGGTCCCTGAACAACCAGGGTCTGGAACTGCTGCTGCAGTACAAAGAATGCCTGGACTGAGAGCTCTGAAGCACTTAATTTTGTACTCAGTACTTAATGTTGTGCAGTGCTTCGTTACCACAGTGATGGGAACTAAATAAAACTAAATGAAAGATTCAGTTTCCAAAACCTTTTTCTGAGCAGAGTGGCATGTGGGCTGGACTGTTTTTCACTAGTTAGGTGATGGTTTTGAGATGGCGTGGAGTGTAAACAGCAAACCTGAGGAAAGAACAAATGATGTTTGAATGCATGCCTGAAATCCATCTGCGTTTTACTGTTAAGAAGGCAGATCTCCATTTTGACATAGCAGCCTTTCAGGTATAACCCCAGCAAGTGTTTTGTGTTATTTTGGGGAGAAGTTTTCTCTCCATGGGAGTTAACATTCCTGTTATGCTCTCTGCTACAGATCTGAGCAGGCCAAGAAGGCACAGAGAGCACTGAATAATCAGAATCCATCCAATGTGCTATTTCTCTAACACATCTAGTCTAAATAATAGGAATTGCAAATGACCAAAATGTATCAAAAATTGGAAAAAAAAATTGCAAAAACGAAGCAAAAAAATGTTGAAGAGATCTGAGAAATAAAGTAGGGTTAATCTTTCAACCTTTTATGATATCAGCATACGTGTTTCTAATTTTGTGTGTAAAATATCACACGCAATTAGCTTAAATATCCACACTCACAATTAGCTTGGCTTGTGTGCCTATATGTTTTCTAAAGCACTGATAACTTATGAGAGGATCCTTGCCCATGAGAAATCTCTTCTGGTGTATACTCCAAGCTCTGTATTTTCCCAGCCAGTCAATTGAGTTTTGTGTGCACAGGTGTGCAATCTCCAAGGTGTACGAACAGAGCTGTAGTTCTGATATCAGAGGCTTTGCTGTGATGAAAAGCAGTGGTGTTCCTGTAAACACCCTTCATCCAATATTTACGACAAAATGACGTGATTCACACATGCTGTTTGAGAGCATCTAAATGGATTGCCCTCAGTGCTCCTGCTGTTTCATTTTGCATCACTGTCATTATGAGGGTATTTGTTGAACACTTTGGTGACTTCAGAGCTTCAGGATCTGATATCACAGTGGCTGAGGCCATTACATTTGGAATATCATTTTCTCTCTTATGAGACCTTTACCAAGATGGCAAAAGAAAATGGGCTCATTAAAAGTTTTCCCACTTATTTCACAGGAACAACACTGGGCATTACTGCTGTGTTGCTAGGTAGCCAGGCAATCTTAAACTGGAAGGCAGCTCAGCACATGAATGCTTGCAAACCCAATGTACGTATGCTTGTTTGGCAGAATCTCTGAGATCACAGTTTATCCAGCAGCACTCACCGTAGAAGCTTAACATTTATAATTGGTGCTTACATTACTTTATTGGTTTGAAGCATGTTGTCTTCTGATGTGTAGTCTGTGATTTTTCTCTCTCCACTCTTCATCCCCATTGTAATCTCCCTCCATCTGTGTGTACTGACATTACCTGAGATGGAATTAATTTTCTTCCCAGTTATCTTGTGTGGTGCAGTGGTTTAGACCTGTGGCCAAAACAATCACAATAGCACCAGCTCAGACCAGTGTTACAGCTATTGCTGAGCAGGGACTGCACAGTGACAAGATCTTCTCTGGTGGTCAGTGCCCTGGCCCAGTGGATGGATTGGGGATGGGCAGAAAGCTGAGAGAAGGCACAAGGAACCAGTTGAGCCAAACTAATGAAGGAGCTAACGCATGCCATACAACATCACGATTGGCAGTAAAACAGGAAGGAAAAGGGTTTGGGTAGGTTAGCCACCTTTTGACTGGGAGTTGGCTGGGCATTGATCTATCTGTGGGAGCTGTGAGCAATTGCCTCTGCATTATTCTTCCTTCCTTTCTTCCTTCCTTTCTTTCTATCTTCGTTTCTTTCTTTCTTTCTCTCTTCCTTTCTTTCTCTCTTTCTTTCTCCCTTTCTCTCTATCTCATTATTTCTCTCCACCTCTCCTTTCCTTACTAAAATACACTGCTTGCTTTATTATTTATTTATTATTACACTTCTTGCTTCTGCCCTTACTTTTGTCCACCCACTGGGGGTGATGAAATGGTGAGTGATCAGCTGTGTGGTGCTTGTCTGCCCACTGGGATTAACCCACAACACAGTGTGATGAAAGTACACTCACTTATGCCAGGAGGGAGCTGCCTAAAGTGTAAGAACTGTACCTACATAGGAACGTCAGAGCTGAGATGCCATGTTACACCTACAGTCATTCAAGGCAGAACAAAGTAGAAAGCGACTCCACACAGCAGTACGTGAAACAAATTGACCACTAGGGGGTACTGGAGAGGTAAACTGGTGGCTCGGGGGGTCACCCCCAGCCAACAGCCCGTCACCGACCCAAGGGAAAACAAACTTTCCACTGCGCCTTTGGAGCTACGCGAGCCATAACTCATCACCTCCTAACCTGGGGAGCAAGGACTGACAACAGCCATCAGGCTTGAGATGTAACATCTGAGCCTGTGTGCCCTCCGTTTATCATCTGGGATGCTCTGAATACAAACAGGGTATGTTTCCACAGGTTCATAAAAGAGGTGATTTAATAACAGCCACCAAAAGGCAATACATGATATGTTAGCTCTGAGAGGTTTTTTGGGGGAACAACTTATGATGTGGATATGGATTACACAGGTACTGTGTTATCGCTGAAGTTTAATTTTTGTCACTAACACGTTTTGTTAGCAGAGCTTAAAGGTCACATCCCTGAGGATATGGCACCGTTTGTGTGAGCGAGCTTGGCGGTCTCTGCGGGTAACAGCCATCGTGGGCTGGGTATTGCTAGAGGACAAGTGAAAGTGAGATTGCAGGGGTGGGGGGGACCAGGGGCTGTTTTGTGGCCTTACATCCATCTTCATCACAGGAGGGTCACTGAGGAATTGCTGTGTCAGCAAGTAACACAGCTCTGAGCCTACAGTCCCACCCACTGCAGCAGGGAGAGCTTCTCAAGGTGAGCAGGCTGGCAAACGAAAGCTGGCCAAGGAGGTTTGTGGAGACTGCTTCCTCTGGCAGCCACCTCCTGATGAGGCTGTGTCCTCCTTGGAGGAGTCACACCCAGCAGTCCTGCCCTCTCCTCTCGCTCCTTCCCAGCAGAGCCCTGCTGCCCACTGTGGGCAGTGAGCTCAAGAGGAGGGCTGGCTTCCCAGCATGGCACACTGTGCATCCAGAGCTTCAAATTATTCACTGCCCCTTCCATGAACACCCACTGCCTGTTCATGGTTTCTGGGTTATGATTTTCCAGGTTTTTGAAATTCCACCCCCTGACCCTGCTTCAATAGAGCAGGACTGCAACTTAAGCACGCTGCCTTTTAGTGTCCCTACGGAAAAATGCCAGGGTTTGGGTGTGGGGAGAGCTGAGAGAGCTCAGACCGTGCAATGACTTTACGAATCCAAACAGCCAGTGCCTGAGAGCTGGCAGATGCACAGGGCTGCATTACCCTGTGAGCCACCACCTGCACCATGTGCTGCAGATTTGTTTTTTGGCATCTTATTTTACCCTGCAACTAATGAACTGGGTGACTGTGGCCACCCTATCTATACCCAGAAAGGAGATTTCTGCCATTCCACATACTCCAGACCCATTATCATGCTGTTTATAGTTTTAAACAATATGTTAGTTTACACAATAATAAACAAACTGCCTACCCTGCTGCTTCCTCTCCTCCAGAAATAACAAACCCAACCCACACCTCAGTGCAGAACGTTCAGACAATGAGGCTCACTGCCCTGTGTGATGCATGGAGCCAAATACTTCCTGTTGCCCAACCTGCAATTGATAGATTGGCAAATATTGGACTTGATAATCCTTACATTTTCAGCCCGATTCCACTCATCTCGGTGGCAGTGACAGAGGTCAAGGCTCACAGTGAATTCTTAGTAAAGACAGCAAGGAAAGATGGGAATCATGAAGTAAGAGTAAGCGGGCTTTTATCTAGGGTGTATCTTTGGGGAATTGATGTGAAAAAGGATGCTTTAAATAAAGTGCCTGGCTTTTTATATTGCAGCTGTCCCATTAAATGCAAACGTGCTTTAACTCCATGCAATGCTCATGGAAGAAGGTGACCAACAGCAGTGTGCTTTAGCATTTTGTTCATGTGCATTTTCTTATGCCACACATTGCAAGACTTCAACATAGAAAAGAGAGGTGAAAACTTGCCCCTACAAGGAAGCAAAATGTCATCAGTATAATAGCTGCTATCTCTGTGGTCTGCTAATTGCGTCTTTCTGCCTTGCTGGCTTCCTGAGATGGGTGGTGGAAATACAGAAGAAGAAAAATAACCACCAACTTCTGAACTTGATCAAAGCTGCAAAAGTGATTTCACACGCTTGAATCCAATGAATTTTCAGCATGAGTGCCTTTGGAAATAGAGAAGGTTTGGGTGGGAGAAAGAACAAAGAGGGGCTCCAACACACATTTCTGTCAAGTGGAAACCACAGAGGGAAGAATAACAGAGCTGCAGTGCACAGCATGAAGGTTTCTGCACAGCTTCAAGCTCGTCCTCTCTGGTTGTGCACATCTGTGCAATGTCTCTGCGGACTGAGATTGTACCATTTTCAGCAGACAAGGACTGGGTTTCTCTGGCTGGCACCACGCTGATGTCTAATTTAGACAAAATTTTTCTTGATTTAAAAGAGCTTGACATGCACTCATAGATTACTCCCAAGCAGCTGTAAAACCAGACACTTGTCAGGAATTCTGAGTGCTACACAGTCACAGAAAGCAGAGCGCACTGTGGCCCTTCTGGCAGAGGCTTGACTTCATGAGTTATAGCTTACCTAGAAGCAGGGGGAAAGATGGGAATGTTGTTCCAAATTCACTAGGTGCTAGAAGCATTGGCTCATGTTGGTAAGACAGCATCTGTCAGTTAAGCATGCTTAATTACAAGTTCCTCAGAAACTCTATCCCTAATTGCCCAAAGACAGCCACAGATTGAATTAGGGCAGTGTTCGTGCAAGTCTCTGCTGGGCAGCACGGCCCCCGGCGTGAGTTATATGCACAGGGAGTGGAAGAGCTTGAATGCTCAGCGTTCGCTTCTGGACCAGAATATGTGTTTTGTGCTGGTGGCATTTTCCTCTTCACCCAGAGGAGTACTCACAAATACTAGCACCAGATGTAAGCAGAGATCAAACTCTTTGACTGTTATTAAGGACTTAAATGTCATCTTTCACACTGACTGAATGAAACATCCTGAAGTGCTTGTGTCCTCCCAGTCCCTTGTCTGTTTCTTCTTAATTTTTTACACTTATATTCCTGTATTCCTCTCTTCAGTGTTTCAATTCCCAATGCCACCATTTTTTTCCATAATACAACATACCCAACATGAAATCAGCATTTTAGCTTCTGCTTCAAAGATGCTAAGAGAGTCAGTAGGACTCACACCTCTGAAAGCCTTTCTGTCAAGCTATAGATTCAGGGTTTGTGCACAGGCTGTCCTACAACCTTCTGCACAGCTCTATGGTGGGACACTTTGCCATGACCTGGCACATCACAAAAGCACACACACACAGCAGATAGCAATGTTACTCCTAGGAAGGCCTCACGTTGTCCCCACATTTGCCATCCCTGTGACAGACAGGTCTGATCCCAAATTGTTCACAATTGCAGATGGCTCAGATCCAGCCCACATAAATGCCTGTCTAGACAAATGGGCTTTTAAAATTGAGTTAGCCACTCTGAGCTGGGGCACAAATTAATCCTGCAAATTGTGTTAACTGGCCTCATTATGCCCAAGTTCATTTTAACCAGATAACATGCATTAAAACACCATTTGAAACGTGTAAACCTCAGTTTTAAAGCATGTTTGTTCTCAAAAAGTTCATGCTTTCTATTTTAGACCAGACACACATCCATCCTGACGGGTTAAACTGATTTATTTTACAGTAATGTTGGTTCAATCGAGTTAACAAGATCAAAAGCTCTCAGCACTCATTAAGCCGTAGAGTATCACATCTGAGGGTGCCTTACCTGGCTGCATTTAGGGCCACATACCACGTGCTTTTCTCCCACAGCCACTCGAGCATCAGCCCAAAGCCAGGAGCTCCGTCAGGAGGGTCACCTCCTCGCACCGCCAACATAAAGATCTCACACCGCCCTTTAAGGGCCCCGTCCGGGAGGGCAGCCTCCGGGCAGAGGGGGGAGGACGGCTCCGTCTGGGGGCACCTCGTGCCGGCCCCCGCCCGTCCCAGAGCCCAGCGGCCCGGCGGGGCGGGGCGTGGTGGGACACCGCCCTGTAGGCGGCCCAGGGCCGCAGCCCGGCTCGGCTCGGCAGCCTCCGCGAGCAGGGCCGGTCGCCTCCTCCCTCCCTCCTTCCCTCCCTCCCTCCCTCCCACGCCGGCCACGGCGCGGGGCTCCTCCTCCTCCTTTCTCCGCCGGCTCCCTCCCTGCCTCCCCCCCCCTTCCCTCCTCCCTTCTATCCGTCACCCCCCGGCCGCACTTTCCTTGCGCTGCTCCCGTTTGCACTTTCCATCTCGCTCCTCCGGGGCAGCCCGGCGAGCGGTCGGGCCGGAGCTATGCGCCGTGCGGGGAGCGCAGCGGCTGCCGCGCCGTAGGGAACCGTCCCCGGGCAGGGCCGGGGTGTCCCGCTGCAGGCGGCGGCTCCCGGGCAGGGCTCGCATTGCCGTCCCGCCTCGGGGCGGAGGGGCCCGCGATGTGCGACATGATAGACTCACAGTCCGCCGAGAAGATCAGCAGGATGAAAAAGTTGCGGAGAACTTTGTCGGAGAGCTTCAGCCGAATAGGTGAGGCCCGCGGCGCTGCCCGGCGTCCTGGGGGGAACGCGGGGCTGAGGGCGGAGGTGCCGGGTAACAGCCTCTTGCGGGTACCGCTCGGGAAGATCGGCGTTTCCCTGCTGTGCGCTCGTGTGAGCGCTCAGCCCGTGATCGAGTTAGCCAGGACAGTCTAGCAAAGTGAGAATGGGCATCGCCCAGCGCGCTGCCAAAGTGAAACCTCGAGAAAAATGCGGAGAAGCGAATTTGTTATTGTGTGGCTGCGGGTCTGGCCGCTTATTTTTCGTTCCGGCTGCGCATTCCTGTAAGTTGAGGCATGAGATGCTGAGGCTGATAGCGCCGGGTAGGAGACTGGGGAGGGCAGACAAAAGAAGTCGGTCTGTCATCGCCGCCGAGCCGTGCCGCGCAGCATCCCGAGGCGGCGATACCCACGGCGTCTCCCTGTACCGTCGCTTCGCGTTCGGCATTGACACCGCTCGTTTCGCTCCGGGTTTTGTTGAGAACAATGCTAAAGAGTTCTGTCGCCTTTGGGTCCGTATTCCTGCCGACCCGGGGCGCGATGCTGGGTTTCATCCAGCGCCGGTTGGAGACGTTGCTGCCGGCTGCCCGCAGCGGCGTGCTCAGAGCCGGGGAGCGGGGCGAGGTGCGAGGCGGCGGCGCGGGGCTGAGCTGGAGGCCGCAAAACCGGCGGGAAAGGCCCTGCCACAGCTCTGGCCCCGCGCTCACCCCGTCAGGGCAGGGCGCCGTCGGGCGCGTCTCTGCTCCCAGAGCCGCTCCGGCTGTATCTGAGCTGTGCTCCCTCGCAGCCCTGGCAGGTAATTGCACAACACGTGAAAACCTGTGATGTCCACGTAGTGGTGAGGCTGTGGCATGGGCTGCCCAAGGAGGTGGTTAGGCCGCCGTCCCTGGAGGTGTTTACAAAACGTGTGGATGTGGCACTGAGGAACACAGTCAGCGGGCTCTGTGGGGTGAGTCAGTGGTTGGACTGGGTCATCTTAGAGGCCTTTCCAACTGTAGTGATTCTGTGAACCTTTAGCTTGAAGTGTAGGAGAGCATCTGACATCGGGTATGTTCCTCTGTTCGGTTCCACTGCTAGGTGGGTAAGACTGAAAAGAGCTCATTCATGTTTGCAAAAGGATTTCAAAGGTGAATGTTTCAGTTCTGAAGTGGGTATTAAGTCACAGTTGCATGTCCCTCTGTTTCCATGTGAGAATATCTCTCACCTGTATTCAATCTTGCATCTGTTATAGGCATTTCACCAATTTGATTTTAAAAAGCCACCCAGGTGTTTGGCCTGTCACATGCTTGTGTGTACGTACAGACACACACAGCCTGGTGCAGATCTGTGGGCAGGCTTTGCCAAGTGGAAGTCATTAACAAAGACAACACTTTAAATGGAAGTGCTGCGTTATCATAGCAGCATCGGTCCCACTAATGCCTTCTTGGCACCATGACCTCTCTGAGTGCTAACTTTTGCATGTGTTAGTGGCTTTCTCGGGTGATTGCCTCTTTTGGTTGCTTTCACTAATGAAATACTTCAGTTTCTGTGAGAGCTTTGGGCTGATTTAGGTGTCCACATTGTTGTACCTTCTGTGTACCAGGGCTCTTTGTGTGGTACCAGAGCTGTTTGCCTGTTGGGGCTGTTCTGTTGTTATGTCAGCAAAGCTGTTCCACCCACAGATGCTCCGGTAGTGTGAGCATCACGCTAATAAGTGCATGGTGAGCACAAGCTCTGATTTATCAGATTGAGGTTTGAACTGAGCCCACTCCCTGATAGCCACAGCCGCAGATAAGCTCAAGCAAAGTGAGCCTCTGTTCAAAACTCTCAGTTTGCGTACCAGGAAATGCTCAGGTGCAACATGTGCTCCACTTCTGTTTTGAGATTAAAGAGAGAAAACCAAACCCTCAGTAGAGAAAGCTTTTACTTTTGTCACGCTGTTTTCACATCTCTTTTTGGCAGTCGGGCGCTCCTTGGTCAGGTCAGCAAGTGACTGAGTGAATCTGTATCTGATCTTCAGCTTTGTCAGTCACCCATTCCCTTGTAATTTTTTATAAGCTTGTGATGGTCTTTTAGCTTCTCCTTGTA
This sequence comes from Lagopus leucura, assembly GCF_019238085.1. Lineage (NCBI taxonomy): Eukaryota > Metazoa > Chordata > Aves > Galliformes > Phasianidae > Lagopus > Lagopus leucura. The sequence continues at coordinate 29,462,994 of NW_024962334.1, read as the reverse complement.
AATGTTTTCATAGGTTTAGGTACCCCGCAGCATTATGAACACTGGTGCTGGTGATGCAAAGTGATGGCATCTTCCACTGCAGCAACAGAGGCATCTCACTTAACTGGGCAGGGCAGCATGGGGCATCCCTCAGTGCTACTAGGTCTCAGCTGCTAAATACGATTCTTCTAGTCCTACAGAGCCCCTTAATTTTGATAGCAGTGTTCCCATTAGCCTCTTCAGTGAGAGTGGTGGAAGAGCTCAGAGTTGTCATTGGCAGTTTATTTTTGATAGAGCTTGTAAGTCAATAGCCAATAACTGCCTTCAGGACCTCTTTCTCCCCACTGAGTGATTCTCTCTACTTGAGAAGATGAAAATCAGCAAGGAAACCACATGCTGATTTTTATTTTTATTTTTCTTTCCCAGTGTGCAACAGTATGCTGAGTAATGTTTGAAACTATTTTCCAAAAGAATAAAACAATGAAATGTGGTGTGGAAGTTCGGGATATTCCCCCAGCATCTTCAGATGAAAGGGGTTAGCCTTAAAACCAGCTCAGTCATCCCCAGGGCACAGAAAAGAGCCATTATTCAGTACTAGTTATAGCCTTGAGCAGTCTTGGCCCATTTTCTTAACTTTGATCTGATACATTTCAGCCATTGCATCCAGAAACTGGCAGAGGGTGGTTGATATTTATCTGTATTATATATACTGCAAAATGCTGATCCATCCCATAGCTGTTGGAGTTCCTGATACAGGAATTGTTTCTTTCAGCTTTATGAGCTGAAGAATGTGATGTGTGAAACTGTCTGCCTTGGCCTTCACCCTGAGCACTCTCCTTGTCCCATTTGCAGGCCTGGTAAAGGGTGGTACAGCACTGTGGGCTGCTGGAAGAAATGCATGTGGCCTTTTGTGCAAAGTTGAAGCAGGTATTCTGAAATTGGCAGGATGGCTTCTATTGCAGAATTATGAGTTCACAGTTCCAGAAGAATGAACTGTCTTTGCAACAAAGGCATCCCTTCAGCTAGCAGGTTTCTGGTGATACAAGGAGTATCCCTCCTAAAATGTGGCACATCTGGAAGAACTCACGTTGCTTGGAATCTGAACAATTTACAGAATTCTTTTTATTGATAAGTTCTTGGCAGTGCATCCCTTCTTATACAAACAGCCAAATTAGTTTACAAATAATCCTTTCCTTGCTTACATACATACAGTTGCCCGTACACACAAACACATGATACTGGATGTTAACCAACTTTGTGAGGCTGACTTGATTCACTGTTTCTTTTAGCATTTAAACCTTTATTAACTTTGCTTCTTAGTTTTACCCTTTGATAATTATGTAATTAAAATGAATTACCAGTAATTTTATAAAATTACCATCATCTTGTAGTTATATAAAGAGTCCCGGCTATGCGTCTGTTGGAGTGAGTATAGTACCAAACCATACTTTGAGTTCCTTTCAGCTCATGCCATTTAACTTTTTTTCCTTATGCAATCTGTGTAGTCCAAGCCCAGCACCTGGCTGGGAAGGGTACAGCAGGCAAGAAGCCCTGCTGCAGTTGCTTAAAGGGCACGAAAGCTGTCCCTGGCAGCCCCCAGCCCCCCCGCGCTGTGCTGCGCTACCCGCTCTTCACTGACACAAAGGTTATCTCCACTATCTCCTCTCTTGTACGCCCGCATAGCTTGCATACCTGAGGTAATGAGAAGTGCATTTGTAAACAGTTTATTATTATTATTATTATTATTATTTTAAAGAGGAGAGTAGAAGTAAAGACAAGCCAGAAATGTGCACAGATTCCCATTTCTTGTTCTGCTGAGAATTTTGTTGTTATCTGTTGTTTGGTTATTCCTGAAATGTTTTGGTCTTACGAGAGCTGTGAGTTTTGGTGCAGAACAACAGCTTGTCAGCGTGACCCAGGGGTGTCATAGACCGTATTTATAGCCTGTGTGTTGTCATTACCTGAGAGGTAAATTAAAAGAATTAAAAATGTGTTCTTAGAAATGGTTCCACAAGTCTTTTTTTTTTTTTTTTAATGTCCTGCCTCATAACTTTTGAGGGCATGGGATTGGCAGCCTGAAAATGCCTTGTCAGGCATTCACAACCATAAAAATCCATTTCATGGTAAAAATGTGCAGTCTGCCTGCCCAAACTTCTCAGCAAAGTCTCTCTTTTTTTCTCTCTCTCTCTCGAGCATGAAATCTAGATAAGTAATCTCCAGCAATCTGAGCGAAGTCACTTTTTTGTGTCCTGAAGAAATGCCAGTATGAGAGCAAACAAAGGCTGGAACATGTGTGCTTTCCTGCAGAAGGAGAGCTGTGGTGTGTAGCTCACAGCCCTTGGCAGGGTTGCAGAGCTGCAGCACTGTCCTTTGGCAGTGCAGCGTTCCCCTGCCTCAGTTACTCTGTGTTACAGCTGTGGCGGTCGGAGTTTTGTTTTTTACTGTTATTCTTTCTGTTTCATAGAACACAGGATGGCTTGGGCTAGAAAAGATGTTGAAGCCTGCTCAGCCCCACTCTGTGCTGTGGGCAGGGCCACCCTCAGCAGATCAGGCTGCCCAGGGCCTGGCTCACGTTGAGCACCTCCAGGGAAACCTCCAATCCCTGAACACAGGGTTTGGAAGGGATTCTGAAGGGAGAAGGAGCATGTAGAAGTGGAAACTACCCAGTCTAGATTCTCAATGTTGCTGGGCACTGAAGTAAAGACACCCAGTATGCTGAAGGATCAAAGTCATAAGGACAGTGCTTGCTACAGCTTTAGAGCTACTTGTGTCTTTCTTGCTGCAGCTGTTCACGTGTGTTTGGAACTGTTTTCATACTTCCTTTTTTTGTTGGTTGTGTGCTAGTTGATAGGATAAGAAAAAAATCTCATCTGCTGTAATGAAATTAATATTGGAGGGGAGGGGGGAAGGCCTGCTACAACATCATACTATAGTGCAAAGATGTATCCTTAGCAAAGAATATGTGGCTGGTTCATAGTGCTTTTGATGTATGAAGTTGTCAGGCTCTCAGGAAGGTATTTTCATGCTCACTAAGAATTAAAAGAAATGTGTGGACTTTTATTTTCCTTTACCTGGAAAGATAATATATTTCATAAATATGTAAATGTGGTTTCTTGGAAACATGCTGTGCAGTCCTACATACCATTTAGTTTCATATTTTGAGTGTAAAATTGTTATTCATGCCAGCATGTTCTTTTCTATTATAACAGGAAAGAGTTGCTCTGTTTTTCTCTTTCCTGGAGTTAGTTACTTTGTTCTCATTGAAATGCAGCACAGATAACTGTTTATTTTTTCCTTTTATTTTAAAGCCTTGAAGAAAGAAGACAGCAGCTTTGATGAGGTAGGTTAAATATCTACTTCACATAGTCCAGATATGCTTAGTATTTCTCACTTGTGCTTGGAGACCCACAGACAATAGTGTTACTACATGCATATGTGTTAATGCATGCACACTGCTTGAGCATGTGTTCATTTTGCAAATAACTACCAGATGAATTGGTTGGTTCAAGGCTCTGAATGGAATGCTTTTTTTTTTTTTTTTTTTTTTTTTGAATATAGTGAAACTGAATGTTGTGTGAAGCGTGCTCTTGTAGAACGGGTACATGCAGAGAAAAGGTGTATGTGGATAAAATACTTCATAGAACTTTACCTACAGTAGTTGTCATAACTGTAGGTACGTAGACAATATCGTAATATTATTCCTCAGAGAACACTGTGTTAAGTGCTTCTGCATTTTATTGTCTTTGTGCTGAGTGCCTCAACTGAGGTAGATGCTGCCTCTGAAATGAGGCAAAAACAATAAACCCACAAACCCAACAGCTAGCTGGAATGGTAAGACTGGTACTTGATTATTCACGGAAGATATGTTTGGGGCTTGTCCTATCTGTAATATGATGCATGTATTTGTTAAGTTGTAAAGTATGCTGCTCACAGTTTATGCTTGCTTTTATTTATGATGGGTCTTGGAAGGTCTGGGTTGGTGAGTGTTGTTCTGCAGCACAAGTTTACTCAGGAACGGGTGTAGATCACGGTGTGATAAGTTGTCAGTTGGTAGACAGTGCTTGCCTTGTACTTCTCTCCGTCACTATGGCTGGAAACAAACAGTAATATTTTCATCTGTTGATATTACAGTTCTGCATGCAATGATCTTAAATCTTGGCTGATTGTAGTGAAATAGTTGGTGTCTAATGCCAGATTCTGAAATACATGATGATGTAATGTCCTTGATGCTGGATCAAATCAGACTTTGTTTCTTTCTAAACAGATCACAGCAAATTTGTGACCCCTCTACTGAAATTCACTAATAGCAATACAAATGTTTTATTCTTTTCTGACATTTTGCAGAGTTCAAATTCTGCTCAGCCCCTTTCAGATCTAGAACAAATATTCTGGAGTCAGATTTTGCCTTCAGAAACCCTTGTTGGACTATGCAGAGGTCCTGACTATTGTGGTTCCCCTGCAGCACTGTTTAGAGTTTGATTCCTTCTTAAAGTTATGGCTGTTTTGATAAGTGGCTGGTAGACTCTGAATCCTTATACAAATCTTGTCTGTTTTTATTCAATACTTTCTTTACTCTGAAGGCTTCAGTGGTTTAACTTTGTTATATTTATCCGTTAAGTATTTCATCTGATACAGAATTTGAAAGGATCTGTTAAAAGTTTTTTTTTTTTTTTTTTTTTTTAAAAAAAGGCTGCATTACAAAGATGCCAATTTTCCTGTCCTCTCCCCTTTCACAGGATTGTCTGTCTACAGCTCGTGAGCATTTTCTTTAAACTTGGTTTTCTGTTTGAATAAGTGACAACTCAAACAGATCTTCTACATAAATTTGGGAATATGTGCAGAAAAAAGATTCAAATATGTTTTTAATGGAGTTGGACATATTTGTTTGACATACTGCAGTGATTGCAAAGGAATGCTAGTGGGAAAAGCGCACAAAATGATTTTTGTCACCTGTAAATAAGGAGTTTGATGTGACATAGGTATCAAGCAGTTACATTGTTTTAGTGACACTTATTGAAAAGAAGACAGGATTCATATTTTATGTTGTCCTCATTAATCTCGGCAATCTCAATGCAGAAGTTCTTGGAAGTCATCTAGCCTGAAGTGTGAATCAAGGAACGGGAAGTACCAGGTAGTAGCACTTAATTCCCTTTGTATCAAACATCCTTCAGATCAGAAAATAAAATGATCTCAAGTAACAATAGTGTACCTGATTGTAGTGATGGGACAAGGAACTCGAGGGAGGGCTCTATGGTGAAAGGGAAGTCATGATTTTAGACCTTTAAAAATTGTGACCAAAGCACCAGAAGCAAAAGCAGTCCAGCAGGGCCTGAAATCTCCAAAGGGAGAGGGAAAATGACATATAAATGGAAGACCTACCTGAGGCTGCAAGGACTGCCTTTGCAGCTAAGGCAGTTGTCAGATAATTCTGCCTAATTTGGGTGTTACATCAAGCATTTAGTTGTTTATCCTTAGGGAAATAAAAAGGAAAAAATGAGCTGCTTCGTGGGTCTTTTTCTACCTACATAACACTTGCGTATTGTAGCTCAGAAACCTGCAACACTGCAGGAAGTCTTTGTTTTGGAGAGAAGCTACTAAGAATTAAGATATCAAAGATGGCAGGCAAGTGTATCCCATAATTGCTTTCTTATAGGTTATGAAATTAATCTGTCTAGTGAATGAGGACCAACAGGATCGTGAACAGCCAAGCCTGTAAGATGCACATCAGAAAACAATTTTAGTTGTTCCAGAAGTGTTTCAGGGAATTCTGCAGTACTGACTGTGGCATCTTCCAGAAGCTCCTGTGTATAAATGAGTAGACCACTTTCTATGCTGTCTTTAAACTTTGTCTTTTTCCTTTCTATCAGATTGATGTTTACTAGTCACCCCATGGGAATGTTGTCCTGACCCGGTACCTACTGAAATCAGTGGGAAATTCTCCTAGTTTTCAGTTGTTTCTGGATCAGTTTCTTTCAAAATGAATTATTATAATGTGGGAGTAGGGAGCGCAGGATGTTTTTGCCTGTTTTCAGGGTTACTTTAGCTGAGTGGGAGAGAGTAAGGCAGAGTTTTCCATCTTCTTTTTGTGCCCTGAAATATTACCTGCTCTCTGAAGAAAGCAAGCCATAGATAAGAGTTGCTCTACCTCTGGAAACAGCCTAACCCAAACCCAGGCAACCCTTTCTTTCTGAGTGTAAGTTTTGCCTGGGAAGTATCTGTTTCATTGTTTTGGGCAAAGCACTGAAAAAGGATTATCTGTAATGTGTTACCTTATTATCTACTCTGGATAGATGTAGATTTTACAAGATGTAAGATAAACACTTCTGAGGAGTAGTGCTACATGCAAAGAGCTGTCTATAAGCAGAAGTTTGGCTTTTGAGTGAGCACTTTCTTTTTTGGCATTCCATTAGTGTCTTTCTCTGTCCACATTAAAAGTAATTTCAACTATGCAGGATTGTTTTGATGTTTGTCAACTTTCAGAGTAGCAAGAAGTGAAGAATTCGGCCATTGTGTCTTGTAACGGTGTAATTTTTTTCTTTCTTGCTTGAATGTGATCATAGCTGACCATGTATAGCTAAATTGCAGCATATTTGTTGGAGAGACACCCACTGTTGATATTGTGACTAATTGCATCGCAATGCTGGTAACCTGTTCCTTTGCTTAGCTGCTTGCCCTTGTAATTTATTTCTGAATTATTATTAATCTTGAGCTGTTGGTTCTTGTCCTGTTGTTAGTGGCTTCTCTGAGCACCTAAATCATAATTTAAGGCCTTTTGTCATAAGTCATACATGCTAGATGAATTAATATCAACGTCATAATGAAATCAAAGCAAAATAATCTTCAGTCTCTGATTAATTTATACAACTACTGCTAGTTGTGTGCAGAGCTGTACTGCTGTTATTTTTCTTTTTCCTTGTTAATTTTATTAGCTTCAAAAGCACCTCAGAGAAGTATCCATAGGGCTGGTTTTTTTTTTTTTTAGTGTATTTTTTTTAAAGCCACCTTTCCTAGGAAATTATGAAATGTGATTGTGCCTGCTGCATACATAATTCTTTCTGACTTCATCCAGTAATTTCAAAGTTGGCCACTGCTGGGACTCCTAGAAGCTCGATGGGAGAGCCTGTGAGCTGGCTGAAGGACAGAGACAAAATCTGCTCTGACTGAAAAGCTGGAATGCGAGGTCTTGTGAATATTGTGAATCTGTGTGGAAGGCTTATGAGTATTCTGACCTCAGCAAAATCCTTAATATTCATCTATTCCTTACTGTACGTAGAGTGTCCAGCAGTGAGGATGCCAAAATTCGTTTATTTAATTATGTCATTCATGGAACATCTTCTCTGTGTTTGAAATAGAAGTGTGTGAAAGTGAAGGGAGTTCTGCCAAGTTACTTCTTGGTTCTGTAATATGCTTGCTCTTGCAATCCTGCATTGAAGCACGACCAAAAAGGATACTCTTGTGGGGTGTTGCATTAAGTGGTTGGTTTAAAGGATCCTATGTCTGAACCAGAGAGTTTTAAATTCAGGGAGCTGAAAGAAAGGTTATTACAGGAAATGAAACAGAGCCCTCCAACAAATATACAAGAGGATTTTTAATGCTGTAATACAGGAAGCACATAATATAAGTAATAATTTTGCATTTTTCCCTCAAATTTTTTTTTTATATTAAGTAGTAACTTGAGGGAGCAACACATATAGAAAAGTATGGATATGACATTAAATCTTAGCCTTTTCTTCCTATAGAAGAGGATCTGGATTATGGGAACCTTCAACAGGAGGTGAAGGAGAAAGAAAATTATCCCTCTTCAGATGTAATGTTACTTTAGCGGTATCTTGGTCTAATCATTGTTTCATAGCCAGAAGACTTATAAGTGTGATACTGGTGTGTGACAGATTGAGGGGAGAGCCTGTGATAAAAGGGTATCCTGATTGTTAACCCTCTTTCTTTGATAGGATGATTCTTTACTGGTCAAGGTATTGCAAAATCATCGCAAGATGTGGCCTGGTTGTCTGCTTCTTGATGACTGGGCTTACGATGCAGTAGACTGGTGACTATTGCAATGTTCTGTGTGGTGGAGACTTTCCAAAGAAGTGGTTAAGATAAGCGCTGTAACAATAGTCTGAAAGCCTGTGGGGAGAGTGGAGGGAGGGATTATCTGCCCTGAGAACTTGGGTGGGACTTGGGCTGTATGATGACTTTGTACCTCTCATCTGCTTAGTGCTAGGCGAGTGGGTAATGGTGGATAACTGTTATAATGTGAATCTGAAAGCTAATGGGAGAGAGATTTAGGAATAAGTGCTGGGGAAGAAAAAAATCTGGAAAACAAATGAAGTATAGGTGTCAGATCTGTTTAATAATGCTAAAGAGCGTTATCTTCATCTGGTGATTTATGATAGTTTTCCAGTCACGTACAGAGGTGCCTTAAGCATCCTGTGAGATTGGTCTGTTCAGACATGTCACCAAGCAAGTGAGAGGAAACATAGTTCCAGGCAGAAGGTAACAAAATCAGTACTGGAAGTTGCTGTTACTGAATTGTCACTGGGGACATAAGACAGACAAAATTTTTTTTGGTGAAAAAGGGATGTAAAAGCTCAACAGTGTAACCTGATGCTTCCTGTGGGCGGCCTGTCTTCACTTATGTCATCCTTGGCTTCACAACAAGGTCTTTATGTGTTAGATAGAGATTTTTCAAGTCTGCCACCTTCGACAGAGGGAATAGGCGGGGATGGTATTTTCTCCTGGGCATTTCTATTGCAAAGGAGGCTTCTTGGGAGGTGACTTAGTTGGGTTTGTGTTCCTGCCTCTCTTGACTCAAACCTTTCTTCCCCCAGTGTTTCCTTACACTGTTGAGGCTCTGTTCTTGGTCCAGTGCTTCTGTAGCAGACAGCTGAGACACCAGACTGCCCTGTGCACTTACTGATTGTGGTAGTCATGTGCTGGGTCTTAAGACCATTCTAACTAAGTATGAATCTGGATTGTGTCAGTAGGTCTTGGAAGTGTTATGTGACGCAGCTGTGTGTGGGCTTGTAGGACAGTGCAAATGCCTTTGCTCTTACAAAGGTGTACATAGCTACTTAATGGGAATCATCTTTTCCTCTTGATGAGGACTTATAAAGTTATTAATAAATGTGCTGCATGTGAGTCTGAGAGTGAAGAGAATGGATGGAAGGGACCAAACGCAGCCTCTCTGCTGCAGTGCATTGTTTTTTGTTTGATCAGCTGTGTGAAAGATGTCCTTTCTGGCAGCTGTAAAAATGTCTCTGTGAAACTTCTCATGGCTTCAAAAAGACAGGCAGCAACCTTTGGACAGCCTCACTTAATTTCTTGGAGAACTACCACTGTTCCATGTTTGATATGGCTGCTAGGGATTCCTGTCACTTCCTTGTTCTGTGTTGCATGTGGAAGAATGGAGGGCTCTGGAAGAAAAGAGATGCCTCAGAAGCAGGTCTAAGTGATAGCAGTGCAAGCTGATAAACATTCAGCAGCTGGTGTAAAAGCATCCAAGCAAAACTGGCTGGAGGGTGGCTGCCTAGATTTTACCAAGATATAGAATAACCTAGATTTCACCAAGACCAAAATTTGTTGTGCTAAGGGAAGAATGTTTGTCTGGAAGTATTCCTAAATCTGTTGAATGACTACGGTTTTGCTATTGGCCCCATATACTTGTGGTGTTAAGCTGTGCATTCTTCTGCCTGGTGTGTTTGCTGACAGTACATCCATACTTTTCAGAAAGTGCCTAGTTTCATTTTGAAAGAAAAATAGCTTAGGCAACTGTGAAACTGCTTGTACTCCTCTGCCTTTCCTTCTCCTATGGATATGAGATAGCAGACAGGTTTGTGTCACTAGTTAATGCGTGTGACTTTTGTTTAGTTTTTCTTTGAAAAAGGATGAAGCAAAAAAGCAGAACTTGATGTGTGCCGTGCTTAGCAATTTGTGAGGATCTGGCCAAAACACTGCCATATAAAAGTTTTAACCTCTGTTCTGGCCATCAGGGAGATGTTTTAAACATCAGAGAGGCACTGCAAAATGGAATGAATTTCTAGGTCTACTTCTGTCAGTTGGACATGTGTTTGTGTGTGGGATGTTTCTGTTGGTCAGATAAGAGGATATATGCATTCCAGAGACATGGAGTCAGATAATAAACTATTCATATTTTGATGAAGTGCACTTCTGTGTAAATCCTTTTATTTTCTTTGGATACCCAGGATATAGTAATTTAATGGTAGACTAAATAAAGCAGAGTAATGAAACAGAGTATGTTACCTATGGGATCAGTAACTTCTTGTTCTTGACCTCGCTGGGTGGTGTCCTACTTGCAAGACAAGAAATAGTTGAGTGTCATCTTTGATTCATCTTTGATAGTTCTCTGTTCTACCTTTCTTGTACTTTATGGTGTTCTTTAAATTATTTCTTCTTCAATACTAGCATATGTATGACTATAATTAAATGCTCTTCTCATGAAAGAATGAAACTAAATGAAAATAAATGGCTTGTGACTAATTTTCTTCTCTTTCCTGAGAAATTTGGTATGCATGATACCTCATCTGCTGTGTTATAGTATCACTGATGACAATTTGCAGGATTTCATTCATAGTAATGAAGATTCTGAGTCAACTGACATCCCCTGCTTGTGTATACAGAAGTGAGAAGAAAGGGAAATCTCAGGTTAAGACAAGTTTATTTAAGCAAAATAGGTTGATTTGCACAACATAATATCATTGATGAGGCTTAAGGAAATTGTTATTGCCTTTCTTCTTTTTATATTAATATATTTGTTTACCCCTTTTCCCTTGCAGCAAAGCTATGTACTTTAGAGCCAGTTGAGTTGCAGTCCTGCTAGTACTGCCATACCTGGATACAGTACTAAATGTAGGTATGGCAGTACTCATACCAAGTTTCATAATTCAAATGTGAATACTATAGTATTTTAAATATGAAATATTGATAGTAATTTAATAACCAAAATTGAGATTGAAAGCTGCTGAAAACTTAGTGACAAAATGATGGTGTCAAGACCACTGACAGAGCATATAATGGTCATATCAACAACTTTAGTTAACAGGTTCTCCTGAGCTAGTTACTTGATCTGAATTAAGTTCTTCCACATGATTTACATGTTCACCTTTTTCAGAACTGAGAACTAGAAGCAGGTGTTGAAGCACTTGTATTTTCCAGTCTGGTTTCGTTTTGCTTCCTTCTACTCAATACAGTGACCAAAGGTGCATCGTAGTCCAAAGGTGGTGGCTGTTGGTTAAGTCTTACTACAAACGTGAGATACTACTGAAGTGCTTGCTAGTTGAAGGGCAGCTTCAGGGAGCCCAGGAGCTTAGTCAGAGGTTAGTTCCACGTTTCAGAGGTGGCAGGCAAGGACGGTAGGGAGCACCCACAGGCTGCCCACTGCTGCATTACCTGTGATGCAGTGCCAAGTGTGGTGCAAAGTGCAGGTCGGTGGCTTCCTTGTGTGTCTTGGCTCTCCAGGCAGATTTATTAAATTATCTGTAACATGCTCTGCTTTGCTAATGCAGGTACTGATGCAGTTTTACTGTTAGAATAATAATTTACACTTGCTCAGAAAAAAGTTGTTTAGCTTACCCATGCAAAGTATGATGCCAATTCCATTCATTGGATTTGTTATTATTCTTAGCTTCTAAATATGCAAAATTTCTCATGACTGTAAGTTTGCCTTATTTGGAGTGTGTGTGTATATAAAATACACATATATTTGGACATACATATATCCAAATATATATATATATTTCATAATATATATTTCATACATATATATTTTTTTTTTTTTGTAAAGAAAATACCATCTAGAAACAGGATGTTACAGGCTTCCCCTGCTGACCTTGGGGATGCACAGAATTCTGGAAACCAGAGAAGAACATCTGGAGAAATACTTGGGATGCCATATTTACTTATGTGTTAGCAGTATGGCTCAGTTAAATGCCTGGCCGTTGTCAAGTCAGGACAGAAGTTCAGAGAAGATGAAGAGCTGTGCTCAATTTGCTTGCCCTTAAAAAGGCATGCTGTAACACTTCAAGACTTCCTGTTCAAATCTGTAAAAAATAAAAAAAATAAAAAAAAAAAATTGAAATTTGACGTTAGCAGCTATGGGTTAGACTACTTTTTTTTTTTTTTTTTATAGCTCAAACGGTTGTTTTCAGGGTGTGGAGAGAATCCTTAATGATGCATTACGGTTGGATGTAAGACAATGTTAAAGCTCATATTTTGAAACCAAAGTGATGATATTCAGCAAAATCTGGTTTCAAAAGTAAAAATCTAAGTTATTCTTATGAGAAAAGGCTCCAGAATGTATTGGTAGAAATTATTAGAAATAATACTACCAAGGAAAATGGGACTCTTAATGTTCTGTGTTAATGTCAGCAAAGTTCTAATTGAGATACTCCAGTCGGTGTAGTGTCAGCACTAATTACTTCATTCTTTCCGAAGTGTGGTAGGAACAATCTGGATTTTTACAGTTGAGGTGATGCTTCATTTTGAAGTCACCAGTCAAACTTCAAATAGAACACCTACTTGAATGTATGCTTATGGAACCTAGTAGAGCACAGGAGTTTAATTCTCGCTGATGAGCTGGTGAGTCCAAGAGGTGATTCCAAGACTCTGACAGGGTTCAGTAGTGATGTCAGACTTTGGAGTAGATGTTCTGCTGTGAGAGGATCTTCATCATGGAAATATCTGAATCCAGTTTATTATTACACTTTTTGAAAAATGCCATGACCATCTTCCTTGCTCTGTTTCTACTGCTTGTAAAAATAACTAAATATATATGGAGAGAGGGGAGGCCTCTTGGGGGGCGAGGGAGAGAGGGAGAGAGGCAGGCAAAAAATTGATTTTTTTTCTTTTTCCAAAGAACGCAGATGGAATAGGAGCTATATAGTGGGAAACTAATAATTGTGCTCTGTGCTTCTTAACTTTTCTTCAAAATTTAAAACATGGATAGTAAATCGGTGATGCAGGCATGAGTTAGACAGAACTACTGTAAGTCCACCTCTGCTGTCTAACCACATTATTGGTCATACAGCTTGTGCTCACGGTCTGTCAGTAATGCTGTGAGCCTCTCTGAGGGACAGTAAATCAATGACAAATCATGCAGGCAACTACTGTATGCCTTAACTGTGTACAAGATGGAATTCAGACTGCGGAAATGAGGAGACTCTGTCTCTACAGCCAGGTGACATAGTTTCCTAAAAATTATGTTTCAGAGCAGTTTTGCAGAAAAAAATGTCAGGGGTCTGGTGGTCATCAAGATGAATGTAAGCCATCCGTGTGCCTTTGCTGCAAAGATGTCTAATGGTGTCCTGGACTGCATCAGTTGCGAAGAGGTTGAGGGAAGTGACTGTTCCCCTCTATTCAGTACTGATGAGGCCACAGCTGGAGTTGCCGGGTCCAGTTCTAGACTGCAAGTGCAAGAGAGACCTGGACATGCTGGGCAGAGTCCAGCAATGGCTTGTGAAGATAATCAAGGGAGTGAAGCTGCTCTCCTACAAGGGAATACTGAAAGAGGTGGAATCGCTTGTGGAGAAGACTGTCTAAAAATACCTGAGTAGAGGATGCAAAGGCAGTGGGGCTCTTAGGGGTTCCCAGTGCCAGGACAAAAGGCAATGGACACAGACTGCAACACAGGATGTCCTCTCTGAACATCAGGAAATGTTTTTATTATGAGGGTTCTGGTGGAGAAGATGGGGAGGCAATCCAGTTGCCCCTTCCAATCTCAACCATTGCACAATTCATGTAATTTATTGCAGGCTTCTTTCTTTCTGCAATCCATCTGGAGATTTTTGTATCACTTCGTGTTTTAAGCAAGTGACTTTTAGTTTTGTCATCTATGAGTACCGATAATATTTCAAATGTTTTTGCAAGGCGAGGTAATTTCCTTTGGATGTAATTCCATACACTGCATTGCAAATATTTGTGGTCCAAGTTCTATGAAGAATGCCAGAGGTACTGTTTCAAAGCACTTGTTTATGAAAGGTTAAAAGAAATCCAGATGTGAAGATTCTCTAGAAGTGTTTGTAATAAAAAGCTTTAGAAGCTCATTCCTATCCATCACTCATCTGCTTATGACACCTCTGGAAAAATCCTTCTGTTTCTTTCCCTCCCTAAGCCCCTAGCACTTGATACTCTAGGAGAGCAATGAAGAGCTTATTGCTGGTTCAGGTTTTTTCCGCTTGCGTAATTTTACCTCTCCTATTTCAATGAGGAATTTTTTATTAATATGTGTAGTATCTGCGCTTAAGCTTCTCATCTCTGCTTTCTTCAGCTGGTTACTTTCACAAGCAAGAGGCTCTGAGAAAGCAACCTATAGATGGAAAACATCTGTATTTATGAAGCCTGAAATGACTATATGCATTTAGCAGATATAAAGCTTCTTTCTCCTGGAATTGTTCCCTCATAGCAAATGTGCAGGTATTCTGAGGCTCCTGATGATTTGTCTGGAAAGAGGAAACAACTGCTGCTGCAAGAATAGAAGTAAGATTTAGCAAAGGAGGGAAGTTCTGCTTTGTGTCTTGATTTTTCTCTTTCTAAAGGATGCTTGTAAAGCTTGGAAGGATGGCATTAAGAGGAGAACAAACAGCTTTCTTTATTTTGTGTGTTGATTAGTCCTGCTTTTAGGTAGTACAGAGGAGAGGGGAAGAACTGATACTAGCATATGGTTCTTCCTCCTAGGGAAAGAGGGAGTGTCCCATCACATGTATTACTGGGTGTATGTTTGTTTTTCCTAGTTTTCTAATTTAGTTGTTGTTCAGATATGTGTCAACCTCTCCTGAAGTACAGATCATCTGATACCTCTGCGTGTGGGCCTAATCCTGACACATTCCCAGTTTTAGCCCTGACATTAGCTTGAAGAAATGCGATGTGGAAAAAATAGCCATGGACCCAGAGTGTGGCCAAAATTATTCATCTCATTAGTTTTCAGCAGGACTCCTGGTTGCCATTCCTTGCTTTTTCTTGGATTTGTGGGGATGATTCTGAGATTTGGTGACGATAATGGTGTTGTATTCCTAATGGAAAAGGGGTATGTTCCCATGAACATAACGCAATCAAATGAGCTGTGTGTTTGAATGTGTGGCATCCCTTTATTTCAGTTTTCTGTCTGAGATGGGCGTGTGGTCACATACGTAACTTTGAAGTGTAAGCTGCTTTATGTTATCTGTTATGTTATCTGGAGTTACACCGGTTAACATACTGTTACTGTGGAGCTGCCTTTCTGTAATAGTAGCTTGCATCCTGCAAACCCGTTCTTGAAGCTTGGTCTTGAGTGCCAAACTTTTTCAATAGAAGAGTTCAAAAGATTGTGCTCATTATGCTAAAAATATGGTACCCCTAGGCTCCTACTTGATCAAACTTAAAGATGCTTTAGAACTGGGCCATAATTAATTGTACAGTAAAACAGAATTATTATTAATTTATGTTTATAAGAGAAGGGACTAAGTTATGTTCATTCTTTGTACAGTTTTGGAAAAGAGAAACACGCATTAATAAACAACATGTCTGTAATTAATTAATGATCCCCTAGAGAAGGTTTGCTCCCAAAGTAGCTAATTACTGTGTAAAATACTAAAAAAAATTAATCCCAAAGCAAATCATGCCAAATCAGCCATGGGGTAGTGAACTGTAGAGATTGTTTTCTGTTTTAATATCTCAAGTTAACAACTGAGACAAATGATGAAATGCAAAACAAAACTCCAGTGCTCAGGTGCATTTTGGCATTTCTCATCAATAGGATCTTAGCTGTGCATTAAAAAATATCATAAAGATCTTAGTAGAATTAGTGTGAGCTATAGACCTCTTGCCATCACTTTTTGTTACTGAAGGAAGATCTAGACAGGTCCTAAGTACCAGTCCTCAACTTCATCATTCTCTACTTTTTCGGTTGTCTGTCATCAATCCTCTGGTGAGTCTTGCTTTTCTCCTTTTTCAGATAGAAGTGGGAAGATCTAGAATTCTATCACTAAAGTACATTTCAGAAGCTTATTGTTGTTGTAGCCTACATGATGTCATCAGCTCAGGAACCAGTTAACGAACAGGTCATCACGTGTTTCTCGATCGGCAACTGAAGCAGATTTTGTTATTGGCTTCCAAAATTTTAGGTTTTTTTTTTTTTTTTTTTTTTTTTTCAAATAATAAAATGCACTCTGCTTTGTGCACTGAGAGATTCACTGACTTCCAAGAAAGTGCATAAATATGTCAAAAACTTGTGCTTGTAGAATCAGAGCCTTGATTCACAAAATGGTACTTAGTAAGAAAAACAGGTACAAAGTAGTAATTTTTTTTGTTGAAAACAATGTTTATTGCAGAGACAAATGTTAGCAACATTGATTGATATCTGACAAGAGGTGCAGAAGTAATTAACATGACAATGTAGAAATCATGTCATAAATATTTTTGTCCCTTGCAACTGCAGCGTACACATAAACTAGACTTTTGGATGTTCTGTAGTGTGCTTTATGAAAGAAAATATTTCTTTTCCTTATGGAGAGAAAATTATATCTTACATAAGTTTTCCGTACAAAGTCTCCATAGTTCTACTTCAGCCTAACTGATATGTACTGCTTCTGTATGATTTAAATCAAGCTCTGATACATCCTCACTTCCCTTTCCTTCCCTGCTCTTAAATCTTACATGGCTTTACTAAGAACGAACGAAATCTTCCCTATACTTATCTTAGAAAATGAGACTTCTCACTCTGCAACTATTTATAAATCTCTGTAACATATATCAGTCTGTATGTAGTTATATAAATCTCGCTCTGTTGTCTATTCGTATAATAAAAAGTACATAACACATCATATGGAATATATATAACTATTATATAGTATTATAATACATACTATAAAATGACCAGTTATAAACAACTGCATGCTTAAGAAGTAGCTAGGACATCAGAAATATTTATAATGTGATTTTTTTTTTTTTTTTATTTTTTTTTCCCATTCCTTAAAGGTAATGAGTTAGGAACAAATCTGTTCTCAAATATAATTGAAAATTGGGCATTGGTTCTAAGCCTATTCAAACTAGTTTAATCTGAAGATGAATGTGAATACAGAATAAATTGCTGTCTATGAAATGATGTATTCAGACTACAGATACTCATGTTTGGCAGGTTGTGTCTTGACTTGGCCATTTCATCCTGCCTTTATCTGTTACACATATTCTGTATAAACTTTACCATCTGCGTGCTTGATATAAATGACTTTTCTCACGTTAGCAGGAATGATTTGGTAGGGGAAGCTAGCAGCTGTGTTGCTAGAATGTTCTCAGCTTTTGTAGACAGAAGATGTGCTGACCTGCTTCTTCGGTTTTCTGGTGAAGCTCTGAAAGAGCTGAGGAGGTGACACAGAAGGAGTTGTGCATGTTCCTCCTTTATATGCCTTGAAGAAAGGGGTCACCGTTTCCTTCTTTGCTCTCACTTTCTTTGCTAATCTGTTGAAGCGCCTTCTGGAGTCTGTTTGGAAAGGCGTTGGAGCTGGAGGAAATGAGACAAACTGTTATGGGGATATGGAACAGCTGTGTTGTAAGGAGAAATTCAATAGTCTTGACTTGTTAAGTCTGGAAAAGACCACCAAGGGTGAATATGACAGATGTGCAAAATTCTGAATTATGTGGATAAAGTGATTAAAAATAAATAGGAAAGAGATTTTTTTTTTTCCTGTGAAGAGAATTAATTGAATTGATTTCATCACCCCATGTTGCTGTCTGGCTTCCTGTAGTAAAGGTGCACCAGGACCTGTTCTGGAGGCAAAAGCCTTCACAGGGCTTGGCATCTGTGGGATTTTTCCCAAGATTTGGGAGAACAAAGAGTGTCTGCAGCAAGGCAGATGTTGGAGGAGGGGACAAATGAAAACCATCTGGAGGTGTCTCTCACTGGGGGGCATTTGCTCTCAACACAAACCAGAGAGCTTATCTATTGAGTGTTGGAGAAAGCAAACTGGGCTGAGTGGTTCAATCCAGTATTGGCTTTCATGTGTTGGGTTTTATTGCTCAGAGCTAGGGACATCGAAATATTGCAATTACGTGGTAGCATCTTCTAGAGATAACATTGTTAAACAATACTATTTCTGGCAAAACTCCAGGCTTAGTCATAGCTATGCATTGGTTAATCTTTTGCAGTTCTTGACTTATCTTTCTCAGATGCCTGGAATAAGTGAAGAGAACAAAATAAATTTTTTGCTGGAAAGAGTTGTCTCCTGAAAGTCCACCTAATCTATTGAGCTGCTGGCAAACTCAGTGCAGTACAACATGAAGCCAAGAAACAAGAATGAAGAGAACAATGAAAAAGATGGAGTATAGTGAAGGCATCTGTTTTTTTTTTTTTTTTTTTTTTTTTTTCCCCATGGAAAGGAAAAGTCATGTCACTGAAGTATGATTCAAAATGTGACTTCATTCTCTACAATTTTGTGAGCATCACAGGAGGTGCTGCATAATAAACTGCTTGCTTATCGTTAAAATTATTTCTGCTTTCCTAATAATTCTTCAAGATTTAGAAATAAAACAAAACTATTTTCCTTCAGCTCCTCTTACTAGATTTTTCTATTTCTATTCCTACTAGGAATAATTTCATCAACATCTTGGTTTCCTGTGCATTATTCTCAAATGGGACCATAGGGGCTTACTTTAATTTGTTTGTATTCTGTTTCCTACAAGCTTGGGAATCTCTGTAGGCATTTTTCTTGTGTGTTTGTGCATATGTACTTTTTTGTTTAATGTCAGGTTTTGGGTAAAGGTTCCTTTGCTGTAGAGGTGTAATAAACTTAACTCTTTTAGCAACAGAAATAAACATTTTATCTGTACTTCAAAGTACTGAGATTTCTAATGCTTTTTTAGTTTGTAACAGGATAAAAAAAACTTCCTTTCTGCTACTCTCAAAAAAGATCCAACCCACCATAGAAAAGCTGACAGTGCTCCAGCCTTCATATTTTACAGCCCAGTTGGATTTTGTGATCACCAGATAACTTTGTCTTGGGAATGCGAGGAGGCACATCTATCTATGATTTTGGCCCTGAAAAAGAATATTAATAGTAAAATATTAGCTTATATAAAACAATTGGAGGGGGAAAGGGACATTTTTAATCACTGGAAAAATTTTGATCAGCCCAATTGCTTTTTTTCTTAATTTCTTTGAGAAATAATAAAGTTTCATATTTAACAAGGTTCACGTATGAGCTTTGACCTCTTTCTTGCTGTTGGGCTTGTCGTCTGTATTTTAAAAAATTATTTTGTATCTTTTGTGTTTAAGTATCTTACTTGTAGCTCTTTGTCTTCGTTTCAGCCGGGACAGAATTGTTTTTCTTCAGAGTATCTGGTATGATGCTGTTGTGGTTCTAGGAGAGAAACGGTGTTGGTAACACAGTGATGTCTACAGTTGCTGCTAAGCAGTGCTGTACAGATCCAGGTCCATTCTCAGCAAAGGGCCCAAGGAGCAAGGAGGGAATCAGGACAGCTGACTTTAAGTGGCCAAAGAGATATTGCATACCGTATGATGTCATGCACAGGGAGTTCTGAAGGCAGGTAGGAAGCTATCTTGCTCTCTTATGCAGCTCACAAAGTGAGATGGGTATTGTTTGGGCAGTAGTGAGCAATTGCTTGTGCATCACCTGTTATATATGTTATATGTATATATGTATTTGTCAGAATTATTATCCTTTCCTTCTCTCTATCTTAGTAAATAATTTTATCTCAATCTGTGAGTTGTATTTTTTTTTTTTTTTTTTTTCCCCAGTTTTTCCCCATCTCACTGGGAAGGAAGGAATAAGCAACTGTGTGGTTCTGAGCCACCTGTTGGGTTAAACCACAACACACAGTAATATATTATAGGCTATTGCATATGTCAGGCAGTTTAGTTTCTGTACAGTTATGTATATCTACTTTTATGGAGTCACTTTCATTTCCTGTTCTCTTTATGTTGGTGCTTATGCTTAAGAGTACTGCGTGTCTCAAATTAGCATTTTTTAAAATGAGGCTATTAGTTCTTGATTTCTGCTCTGTTGTGTTGACATTTTTGCAGTGTTGGTGATGTTTGCACTGTTCCTGGTAGTGGGCTGCTAGCTCTGCTGTTATTATCTAGCATTTATGTGAACTCATAAGTATGCAATAAGACAGTTCTGTATTGAAAAACGTAGTCTGAAAGAAAATCATACTATAATTTATGTTGGAAGGGACCTCAGAAGAAAAGAGACACAAAGAAGCCATTGATGCTGTGTGAGCACTGCTCGAACATTGGGGTGTAATCAGCACTGTTTGGTCACAGGTGTAAACAACAGCAGTGTGCAGGCTGCCGTGAAGAAAACAAACTCCATCCCAGCCAGACCCACTACAGCTTGCTTAGTTTTTGAGGTGATGTAAGGAACAGCAGCAGGCAACTTACCAGAGCACTTAAATGCTGTGGAAGGGCACTAACTCAGGCAATGCAGCCAGGTCTGAAGCTCCTGTTCTGAGTGCACTACTTTAAATGTGGTATTCCAGAACAAGAAGTCAGCACAAGTGCTCTGTGGTGGCTTGCTCCAAAGCTTCAGGAGCAAAACTGCCTAGCTGGAAAAAGGCAAGCCTAGATTTCTGGACAAAAGATCTCAGACTGCTAAAAAACGTGAGGAAAAAGCATTTTAGTTCCCTTTCATTTGTGAAGCAAAGCTACATTGTCAGGACATCCGTAGTTGTTTGCAGATCAGAAGAGAAACAGTTGACCCATTCGTGTCTTCTGGCATAATGGTATCTCATATCTGTGCTCTCTTATCTGCCTGGTTTTTTGTTGTTTTTTTTTTTTTTTTTTGTGGACTTTAGTGTGCTGAATGACTTGTGTTCAAGACAAAGTATTTGGGGAACACCAAGTCTTGCACACAGCTGCTGATATAGAGACTGTTCTAAAGGGAAAAATAAAATGTATTGTGATGGAATATCTGTCAGCAAAGAAGAAAGGAAGGAGTGTGGCTTCTCCCTTTCTTTTATTGGTACAAGGGTTGGGGGAAAAATATGGGGAAGGCCACAGTTTTCTTCAGACATCCACTGAAAGATCAAGATTCTTAAGAAGGTGCGTGGTTAGTGGTGATCAAATTGGCAAACGGAAGGTTAAGAGAAATTTGGAGACAGTGAAACCAAAAATAAGAAATTATTATGCTGCTATAGCATTTGGTCTCCAGAATCTCAGAAACAATGCAGGAGTTAGGAGGGAAGGGAGGGTTGTAAGTGTGGAATAACAGTATAGGTATGGGGAGCTACTGATTGTTTGGACTAGAAGTTTTTGGACTGGAAAAGACAACTTAATGGCCAATATGGAATTTGATAAAACTGGGAACTGCATTGGGGAAGAACACTGGGAATTATTTATTAATGTCCCAACAAAGAATTGGGGGTACTAAAATGACCTTCCATTAGCCAACGGAATTTAAAATGTGTGGAAAGAATACTTTCTATATAACATGTGACTAAGCTATGGAGCTCACTGTCACAGAATGAGGAGACATTGAAGTTGAGGTAGGTTCAAAAATCAACTGAATGCTGTTTCCGTACTTGTTTGTGAAGGGTTGTCCAACCAAAGCTCCTTGAGCTATACCTTGAATGTTCTTGGTTGGACCAGGACTGGCAAGGCAGAGCTGCCTGGCTGGCTGGTGTGCTTCTCATGCTCAGTCCTCAAAAACAGGAACCTGAGGTAGGAGGGCTTCTGGTTGGATCAGATGTGACTGTACTTTTGCAGAACATTTGGTAAAAGCTGAAGAGATCCAATAAAAGGGAAATAAAAGGATACAGAGCAGAATTATGGGAAACTTGACAGGTAGGAAACAGTGCTTAAGAAGTTGCCGTGTTGTAAGAAACAATTACTATCTCCACTTCAGATAATGCAGTGGAATACAGGAATATGAAGTAATTTAAGCTGAAAACGCATAGCTGAGGATTGAACTTGGATTTGGCATAGCCTACTGAGACAGCAACTGTTTCTTCAATATAAGTCTTGCAGATGGAGTGAACCAAAATTTTATTACCCTGAGGTAAAAAAGTGGGAAAAGGAGAGGAGGTTGAGAATGGTTCTTTGCATGTGCACACATAAGGAGAAAATATCTTGAAGAGTGATTAAGCACTTGAGAAATGTCATTTGATCAAGGAATAGAGTTTCTGACATGAAGCTCTAAATGTGGTATAATCACATCAGCACTCAAACTGCTAGGATGAATGACTCCTTGAATTGTTTTAATTTTGTCTGAGAGTCTTGTCATGTGGGAGCTCCAGCAGACAAGAGACAAATCTCTATTCCCAGTATTAGAAAGAAGAACAAGAGTTCATGCTTTATATAGTATCTTATTTCAAATGCATTTTAATATTTAATATTAAAATAATATTAAAAGAAAAAAATCCCATTAATTAATAAGAAACATTAACTGTATTTGAAGGACCTTTGCACCCAGAAAGAAATCTGAATTCTAAAACATGTACATGTAATCAGAAATCCATGCGTTACAGATGTAGATGAACCACTGTAGCATTTGTGCATGATATTTGAAAGGAAATGAGTGTGAGATGTGTCTTCTGACAGATTGCATATCCTAAATCTTCATCTGCAATGCTTGTGTTCATATATTTGTTGTCATCTTTGCACTGTACTTTGTTTGGTACTGTATAGATATTACAGGTGTGAGCAGGCATCCTAAGGAATTCCTGTCAAGTGTATGTAAAGATACCGAGAGGAGAAAGGACACCTTGGCTCTTGAAAATTAAATCTGAAAGAACGTGGAGCTTTTCTAATACAGCAGAAAGGCTGATTTGTCCTTAAAGATTGAAATAAAAGTTGAGAATTGTGTGAATGATTTCCAAATTCCTAAAAGGGGAGTCTGACTATCCTGGTAATGTAGGAAATGATCTTCCTAGATGAATTGCTTGAAAAGTGTATCGATTTTTAAAATGTGATGGGAGGAAGGTGTTAACTGACTTATTATGGCTAAGTTAGTATATGAATGTAGGCTGCAAGTGAGAACAGTTTTGATTGATTGACAACATTGTTTTCTTAGCAGATAAATAGGGATAAGGTCACTTCATCAATATAACTAGCAAGTGCTTTCGTGTATTTTTGGTGATTCAGGCAACAGAGTAGCGATATATCACTTGCCTGTTCTGATTTCCTACCAGTTGTGATCCTAAGCGCTCATCTCTGGTAGAATTACTGAGAGAAGGTAGTGAATTTAGATTTCTGAACCTTTTCTAGCTAAAAGTGCTTTGTGCAGAAGGATATGATTTTCTGTTTTACTTTCACTACTAGCTTCAGTATGCAGAAAACAAGAAATGTGTAGGACTGGAATGGAGATGTTACAAAATGAAGATTTTAAAGTGATACCTAAAATTACTCTTGAAGTATTTTACCATTTCTTTTCACACATGTTTCAGGTAATATGGAAAAGTACCACTACTTCAAGATGTTTGTGAATATGTTTTGAAATACTTTTTTTTTTTTGTTTGTGTGTGTGTGTGTGTGTGTGTGTGTGGTTCTGTTCTGAGATTGATTGCTATCTTTCCAGGCTCTTTTTCTTCACAAAAAATCGTGAATTTTCTTGTCTAACAGTTTCATTATGATAATGTCTCCCTGCTTTTGTTTGGTTTCTCAATCAAAAGACAGAAGTAAATCTAGAGTTGCCATGCTTTAAAAATACAAGGTGAAACCAAAACTTGCAAAGATTTTGTGGAGCATACACAAATGAAGTGGATGGATACTCTTCGTTTTTCGTTTTTCGTTTTTCCTTTTCCTTTTCCTTTTCCTTCTCCTTTTCCTTTTCCTTTTCCTTTTTCTTTCTTCTCATTTAAGCACAAATACCTATTTTTTAAAACTAGACAGGCAGATTGGAGCATTTCTCCATCAGTGGAAGGTATACAGGATGCAGTGATTATATACTTATGAGGGGAGTACAGCTGGGACAGAGGCTTGCTCAGATAATAAGTATGTCCTGAGATGTTTGTTTCTTTTTCTTCCTTCCCCTGGCTCTTCTGGGGTTTCATGAGCCATTTGAAAAGAGCTATACGTGCTTTGAAAGTAAAACATTTGCTAAAGTACTTCTGCAAACTGCATAAATAAACTAGACTTGGCAGAAGAACTTCAGAGTAGGTTTATGGCTAGGGAGACTTACTGCCACTTTCTTCAGTTTTGGAGCACTAGCAAGGCCCCTGTGGGATTTATGAGTGCTTAATTTTTCTAAGACTGTACGTGTGTATAGACTGCTTTCATTACTAAACATAGCGCATGGGAAAGAGCAGGAGCAAGACACTATCATTTACTTGTCCCACCAGAGAACAATGCTTTGAAGCATAAAGCAGATTCTCTTGTAGCTTTGCTCAGCATAGTAAAAAACAAATAGACAAAAGCCTTATTTCCAGCACAGAAGGCAAAAGGAAGTGGGAAATGGGTAATCAAAGGTGGTTGGCCTGGTGGTATTGCTGGAGGAAAGGGAGTGATTAGGACCATGTGGGAAAACTTGGATGCTGAGGCACTACCTGGACATGCGTATGGAGGCTTTTATTAGTGTCTGTGCAGGCTTTCTCTTTCTGAATCACAGTATGCATGGAGATGTCTGTGAGAAAATAAATCCTGCTACCTTTTGTAGCTTACCTGTGAAGCAAGGCAGCTCATGGGAGAGATGCCAGAGGTGTCAGTTCTGCTGTCCAAAGCAATTTCCTCTGAAGTGTTCACAAGAAGTGAGCACAACAGAACTGGTATCACTCTATGAAAAAGAGTCACTCTGGAAAAAATGCTTTGATTCTGTTCTTAGAGTTGTGAGCCATTTATACATTGAATCTGTGCCATCTTTGGAGGCTAGAGAAAAAATATCGAGGGTACTTCATTAAGAAATGTGTAGTCAAACAGGTACAAGTATGATTTTGCATTTTGGTACAATGACCTTCTTTCCTAATCCAAAACCAGCTGGTGAAATCATTCAGATGGAGCTGTGCCCTATTTGAGGCTTGATGCCGAAGTGCATCCTGTGCTTTAGCAAGGCACTTACTTCCTCCACCAGGCATTGCTACAATAAGTGATTTATGTTTTCACTAGATTTGCAGTCTCTTGCCCCCAGCCTGTCCTCAGTTGTAAAGCTGTCACTAATTGGTCCAGAAAAGTGGTGCTAAAAAAAAAAGGATGTGCTGAAATGGCTTGCATCTACCAAAGTGGGGTGATTTCACTCAGGAGCCATCAGCGATGCCTCCACGGTGAATCTGCATCAGATCACAGGGGCTGGGGCTTGGAGAGTCAAACGTGTCTGATTACTGAAGCAGCGTTAGCAGCGGTGTGCTAAGCACCTGATAGGAACGCCTTGCAAGTGTACACAGCTGCAAACCTGGGCCCAATCTCAGCAGAGTAGGTGTAAATGGGATTAAGGGAAGCATGCATCCCTTCTCTAATAGCTGGCCAGCCAAGGCGTAAGCATAGGTATGCAATAAACTTCTGGATAGAGCTGCAGAATGTAATTCTCTTCTAAGGTAACTGCTTTGAAGAATCTAAATGTGTGGAAATGAGTTCTGGGCTGTATGTATTCCTTTGCATCCCTAATCTATGTGGTGTTAGTTGTTGCCATGCTTTGCAACACTCAACTAACTATAGGTAGTACTTTGTTCTTGTATTTCGCTGCTGCAATATTCATGTGGTGTTGGAAGGTACTTTCTCCTGCTGACAAGTCTTTAATAGCAACCAGCCAACTAAAGGGCTTTTTTGGCTGAGGTGGCAGAGCCTTTCAAACAGAAGCCCAGCCTCCAAACCTGGACAACAACTGCTCTGTTTGTGCCAAATACATCTTGTTTGTGCTTTTCTTCTCAAATGTGGTAATTGAAAGCTTCATCATGTGAAGGACTGCATTTATTTTACTCATGTTACTAATCTGTGCAATTTAACAGCAAGCAGGGACACAAACTTCATTAAGATCCAGATGAGAGAAATTGGAAAGAAATTGGCTGAGGTCCCTCTCATTCTAACAGTACTGAAAATAAGAAGTGGTACCAGGAAACACAAGAGTGTGTTCAGTTAAGATTACAAAAGCTGCTGTTTTTTGCTGATTCCTGCGTTTAACCTAGGTGGTGGTATAGCAGTGTGAGACATCTTCCAATTCTGTAGTTAGTATCCCTCAGTGCTTGTCTGCTTGTGCATTTGTTTTTTTGTTTGTTTGTTTTGTTTGTTTGTCCATTTGTTCTGGAACTGAAGATAAAAATTAGTCTTTAACAAAGCCAAGTGCCCCTTGCCTGCAGCTGCCAGCACTGAGCTGCAGCAGGTGGGTGCCCTGCCTGTGACAGAGAAAGGGTGGTGAAGAAGCCAGTAGTGTTCAAGGCTTCACACATACATGGCTTCTGTGTGTTTTCAAGGCTTTCTTTTGATGCCAAGTGCTGTACGTTCACTATAATCACAAGTGTTTGTTTGAATTGATCCTTAGAGCTTCAGTGTAACAGCTTTTATCAAATGGTTGAGGAAGAGGGCTGAAAAAAGCCAATAGAACTAGTAGATTTCAACAATTAAGTGTATCTAAACTAATTCATTAAATTCTGGGGGGAAATAATTTTGCTTCCTTCAAGCAACATTTCTTGTTGCAAAAGTTACTATATAGTGAGATGGAAGATCAAAACCTATTTACAGCTGGTAACTACATGACATTTAAATAATATTGAGTATTCTTGGGTGTGATGGATCAGATAGTTTTCTTGCATTGCTGTTAGATTTGAGGATATGATTTCTTACCATACATTAGTGTAGAAAGCAGGTTATCATGGTTTAAGAAAGAGCTATAGAAAGCTGCACCTTTCTATGTTTTGCTCAAGTGAATTCATTTATTCTGGGGAACAGACTACACAGCCTCTAAGTAGAATATACACTGATTTACTGCTTATTCTTAAAAAGAGAAAATGATTTTTTGCAATGGTGAAAATAAAGGAGTACACATTCTAAATTTGATTTTGGGAGTATACAAAAGGCAAGGGTTACAGGTAGGGAAAGGGTTGTCTTATGCAGTAACTTATTTAAAAGGTGTACTCAGAGCAGTGTCTAAAATATAAATGATATTCTGCTTTGTTAAGCATAATGAAATGCTTTTTTTTTTCTTAATGGGGAGAAAGTACATGAGAATGCAATTAAAAGGCATGGAAGTAGTTATGAAAACTAGGATACTATAATTTGCTTTATATTTATAAGTAGAGGAAACTGCTTTATCAGCAGGAAAAGAAAAAATGGTAAAGGCATGAAGAGGCCTGGAATGTTTCTTACATAAGGGCATTTTGTGAAAATATTGTTTAAGCAGTGACCACGTTCCTGCTAAGTTCAAACTCTTCTTTCCTCCCTCTTCCTTTCCTCCCCCCCGCCCCTTTCATTCAGGTCTGCCTTTGAGATACAGTGTCCAGCTGCTGGAACACATCTGGCTTCAAGTTTTTGTAGTTGGTTATGAGAACTTGAAATGTATTAATTACCAGAACATATTTAGTGCCACAGTTACATAATACTGAAATGCTTCCAATCTGCATACATCTGTATTTCTTTTTCTTTTGTTTTAGATAGACGAGGCTGAGGTTTATTAGATTAGTATGTCTAGTGGTCATCATATGGCATGTGTTCTTTGAGGAAATTACTTAGCCCAAGCAGTTTAAAATTGCTAGCTCTGGAAGCCAAGTTTTTAGCTGTTGCATCTGATGTCAGTATCTGTGATATGGCTTCTTTGTGTGTTGAAGAATATGTTTGATTTGTTTGCTGTTTGCAGCAATTTTTCCAGTATAAAATCCATTTAAAAATAACTGTAAGAAGGGAGAGGAAATAGAGCTCTTTCCTGGGAATTACTTTTTGGGAGGGATGTACATGTTTTAAAACTTAACAAACTGCAACTTAAGGAATTAGTATATTTAAAAAGTTTTAGTACAGAAGATAGATACATTAGTCTGCATTTGTTGTCAGTACAGGTTATGCCAGTGAGCTGGGATGGTATTTGATGCATGTCAGTAAGGAGTCAGTTTTGTGTCATTCAACACATTACTGTAGGGTGGCAAAATAGATCATGTAAAATGTATTTTTTTTTCCTTCCTATAAAATTATTTTTCTAGTTGACAGAATAGAGCCATGAAACTAGATGTTGTGCATGTACTTGGCTGATTGAGTACATTAAATGTGAATTAAATCTAAAAAACTAAAAAAGCTGGGAAATTTACCTTGTGTCCAAGATGCATTGATTTAATTAGGTAAGTATATTCTTTTGATGTTGGAAAGCCTGATATGCAGTTGGGTATGTTATACTGTGG
Source organism: Lagopus leucura (assembly GCF_019238085.1). Lineage (NCBI taxonomy): Eukaryota > Metazoa > Chordata > Aves > Galliformes > Phasianidae > Lagopus > Lagopus leucura. The sequence goes on along the minus strand of NW_024962334.1, from coordinate 29,434,764 downwards.
GAGCTACCTTAAAAACAAAGAAATAAACAATAGGAATCTCCTGTTGAAAATGAATTCTTTAGTTTGTGCTTTGTAAAGTTGTTGTAGTCTCCAGGGCAGTTCTTTGTTCCCGCTTCTATCCTCTTTGGATATAAAATATTGTCTTGACAGTAATTTGTGGGCAAAAGGGCCATTTTGTTTCTGTATTTTTTTTCTATATTCTGTTCTTGAGTGTGCATGTCTCAACCCCTTCCCCTAAAACAAACAAACAAACAAAAAAACAAGCAAAACTTATTTTTGGAGAATGTGTCCACTTGTAAAACACAGCTATTTGATATAACTGTTTTTGTCAGAATTAGTTGTATGCCATTTGATGATCAGACTGTGTTATTGTTTTTAATTAATACAGATGAAAAAGACCAGAAATTGTTTCAGCAGAGTTTGTTTGAGAAGCACATCAACAATGTATGGTTGTGGGCTCTGCAAATTTCATAGCGTTTGGGCTGTCCTGGCCCAGGAGTGTGCCCTGAATTTGGCACTGACATAGCCAAGCTTACTTTGTTACCGGTCAGTTTAATGTTCAGTATTCCCTTTTTTTTGAAAAGGCTCAAATGAAATTTGTGTCAGATTTTACAAATTTTAGGATCCTCCCTTCACGTTATGTTACATTACACATTTAAAGTATTAGATTCACAAAGACGGGTAGGTAATGAAGTGAATAAAATTTGTTTTCTCCCTGTAGCAGAAATGCTAAGTCATGGCCTGAACCAATGACTGACCACCTGGTGAGAAGGCAGGGCCAACCCAGGGTAGCTCAGGTGTGTGTAATGCATCTGAATGACTGGAAGGGGTGCAGCAAGGATCCACCCCTTCCCAGACTCATGTAAGTGTTGGCAGTGGAGGCAAGGATATTTTGATGGAGATCCCTGCATATCTGAGGTCTTCTGAAGGTAAGCAGATTCTTTCTTTTATTTCCGTGCCAACAGCTGTTGTATTTGAGCAAACCTTCACTGCTGCAATCTGGGATCTGGCTGCTCTGCTGTTACTGCTGCACTTTCCATTGCATTACACTCTCCGTATGGATAAAGACTGTGTAACTCTTAATCTGATTTCAAACAAACAGAAACAGTTATTCTAATGAAATAAAACTCACTTGTGGAATAATCTATGACTTATGCAAAGTTGGAGGATATTCAGTTCAAGTGGAAGCAAGCAAATGAATTCTCTGTTTTGTTTGTGGTGTCAAAGGCCGTGACTTCTGCTACAGAAAGAATCTAAGAGAATTGCCGCTTCTATTAATTGTTGCCCAAACAGAATATTATTTTGTTATTACGAGTTGTCTTGAAGTCTTCGTATTCATTTTTAAAATTGTTCTTTTGGTATTTAGTACTAGAAAAGTCTTGTGGAAAATAGTTCTGTGTTCTGCATAATACTTCTGTATAAGAGGATCAAGTTCAGCCAACTGTGTTTGAACACTGTTTTGTGTGATGTGTGAAAGCAAAAGAGGTAGATCAATAGTGAGCAAACTGATTCCTATAAAATATTTTTACAAATACAGTTAAAGCGGGTATGGGATACATCATTCTCAGCTCCTGTGTGAAGTGAGGAGGATTACTGCCCACACAGTAACTCTGAGAACCAGTTGTGTTGTAATCATTGCCTTCGTATCTATACAATGTGTAAGTGTAAATTGATAGTTTATCTACTAGATCACTCTTAAAACTGAAATTATTGCAGCTAGATAAAGCATTTTCAAATTGTGAAACAGATTGTGATTCATCTCTTTTTTTCCTCCATGGTTTATTAGTTAGTGTAAAGATGACCTACTCCTGTTACGTTGCCTGTTATGTTTAAGAGTTGGTTACTGCCTATCTCTCCTTACTACTGCAACCAACAAACCTTGTCTTCTTCCCAGCTTTGCTCTGCAATGGTAACAAAGAGCAGTTGGATTCTAAACTTTTCCAATTTTCATATTTGTACCAAAATCTTTAATTTCACCTGATGGCCACTCTGGATAATAAGTGAGAAAGAAGGGAACAGACTCTTTAGCTTGGTCTGTTGTCATAGGACAAGAGGAAATGGTTTCAAACCGGGAAGGAAGATTTAGACTGGATATAAGGAGGAAGGTTTTACAATAAGGGTGGTGAGGCACTGGCACAAGTTGCCCAGAGAGGTGGTGGGTGCCCCATCCCTGCAGACAGTTAAGATCACACTGGATGGGGCTCTGAGCAACCTGATCTAGCTGTAAGTGTCCCTGCTCATTGCAGGGGACTTGAACCAGGTGACCTTTAAAGATCCTTTCTGACTGAAATGATTCTATGATTCTATGCTGTGAAATTAGGATTAATGGGGATATGAAAGGCTGTGCTGGTCCTCCTTCAGTCAGGCTCCTTGTTTAGCTGTTGGGCATGGCTTTTTTCTCTCTAATGAGAAGTCTCCCTCCCTTTTATTTTTGGTACAAAGTATTTTGATGTGGCAAAATATAGTATACTTGGAATTGTCAGTAATTATTTCTGCAAGGATATTTTAGGATACAGTAAGCCTAAAGGCTTTTAAAAAGTCTTAATTTTTAATAGTTGTGTCCCTCTCAAAGCATTAAGTGTCCTTAATTGACTATGTATGCAAAATAAATTCAGAAGTATACTGGATAAAGAAAGAAAGTTTAGGAAAAGGAAATGGAAGTGTAAAAAACTCTCTTGGTTACTGTGACTGCATTGCATAACTGCAGCAGTTCTTCATAGTATCTTCTAATCTAAATTCATTAACCCAACTAAAATATACCTTCTAACACAGTATTTGACAGTGTATTTTCAGGAACCTTGCTTTTGTTGATTATTTTTTTTTCTGTTTTGACAAAATAATGCAGCATTCCTCCTCTGCCACCAGATGTTGTGTCCATTGTGTAATGGAACAAGAGTGGGTTGAGATCTCAGCTCCAAGTGTTTATTAAATCATATTAGATAAGTGCAGAATGTGTTATTTAATATAAAATTTTTATTATATATCTGAAAAGGTGATATTTTATGTGCGTCTCCTTTTTCTGTTTCTGTCTCCCCTTCCTCTCATCCCCATACCAATCCTAATTCTCTTGCTTCCCTTTCAAAATACCCTTTGTTTTCCCCCTTCTCTCTGCACATCTGGTTGTCCTGTTCTCCCCGTTATCCCCTCCTGCTTGATGGTCTCATTTTTAAGGCTTTGTTCCACAAAGTGCATAATTAGGCAGTAAGACATGACAGGACATGAATATTGTTGTATTAATTGAGTGAGGGGAGAGAGAAACTATAGAGAAACAAAACCAGCTGGTACTCAACAAGGATATAATTTGCAATTCATTTAGGAGAAAGCTTGTCCATGGGATGGAATTTTCATTTAAAATGGCCAAACCCATGCAGCACCTGGATGCTACAGCTTCTTGCACAAGGCTTTAATTTGCAGAGGGGCTGAGATATTGCTGCAGCTCCTGCATGTCAGACCTGCCCTGCTCTGTGCTGCTGGCCTGGTGTGACCAGAGGGGCTCTGGAGCCAAAAACCTGTTAACTGCTAAACAGAGATAGATGGCTTTGGAAGCAAGGAGTGTTATGGTGCAACTTACATTCTGCTGATGAGCTGATGTTAATAATAACGTTCTGGTATTAGCCAAAGTGACTGTGATGTTTGTCTGGGTGGCAGTAATTGTAACAGCTATTTTCACTGAAAATGAGCAAAGAAAACAGTAGTGAGCAATTGGTGAGGGCCTGTCTGTATCAAGTATGTTCTGCCTGTGAGTCAGAGAGACATAAAGCAGAACTGCAGTATGGCAGCAGTCATGGTGTCCCAGTAACTGAGGCACAGAGGAGATTCCTTCCAAAATGGAGAAGTAAAACCTGTGGTGACTTCTGTGCAGGTAGGTTATGTCAGACCAACAATTTTTAAAACGAGCACTCTGAATTAATCTCAAACGTTATTTTCATAGGAATGCTTTGCATTTCAAATACTGAACTGAAGTGAACATACCCACGCATGTTTGAAGCAGCTCTGCTTTGGTACATGAATGCCACTGTCTATTAAACATGCAGTTTAACTTTATCCCACGTGTCTGCATAATAATACACTGCTGTCATTGCCTGGAATAGTACAAAACGTAAAGGATCAGAGATGTACTTTATGGCTGCTAATAAACTAGTGAACATTTGGTCTGCTTTCTCAGGCTTTCATATTCTCAGCTGGTTAGTGGCTTCCAAAAAAAGCTTTAGTGTTGGACTTCAGTGATTTGAGAAATACAGGGATGACATTCAAGAAATAAGAGATTTGGGGCACGGCAGTTTGCTTCCTGCTATTCAGTACATCTGTAAGTCTGAAACTTGAAAACATGCAGGTGATTGGGGCAGTTTTCAGTGAGTCATGGAATATCTTGTGTTGGAAGGGATCCGCAGGGATCGTTGAGTCTGGCTCCTGGCTATGAAGTGGGAAGTAAATATTCAGCACTGTAAGCTAATTCTAAATGTAGTTTAATTACACAAATGCTGTGCAATGTGCGTGTGTATATATAACTTTTACAATGTAAATTAATGTGTTTGTACATGGTCAGCATAACTCTGGACTCTCACTGCTTACTGCTGTTTTTTATTAAAAATTATTATTATAAAATAAAAAACAACAAAGTTGTGGTGTTGTAGCATCAGAACCATACTAGGAACAAGATTCCTCTGGGCAGTCTTGCTGTTCAGAAGAAATTCCACATAAAACATTCCAGCTCCTTCTTGGGTGCCAGAGGAGGCACTGGGACCCACTAGACTTTGATGCCTGTTTCTACCCACTTGAAAAGACAGCCTTGTTCTAAACTGGAATTTAAAGCAAACATGATTGCATCAGCTCCATATTCCTCCTGTGGGCCAGCTTGCTTTAGGTAGTGTTTTCGACCTTCCAGAACTACCTACTTTATGCTGATTTTTGTCTTCACTTATAGGCATGATAATACTTTGGTCTTCCCAGCTAGTGTCTGTGTGCATTAGCTCGTATGCTGTCACTGATGCTTTAACAAGTCTCCTGCTTCTGTATTTGCATCCAATTTCAACTAGGCTTCTGTAAGTCAGGGGGCACCTTCCCCCCAGAGATTTTGAGGCCTCTGGTTGCAGGGAACCTGTGCAGGAAATGCAGAGACTCTGTGAGGCTGTTGCTGAGGCGTTGCTTCTTATCATGGCAGCTGCAGTTTGCTCCTTAAGACTATTTTTCACACACTTACCCAGTGAGTTTTGTGGTCTGGCTGTCAAACCTCTCTATTGTAAACGTATGGAGAGACCCAGGAAAAATGTCTGTCCTGCTGTTTAGCTTCTCACTTGTCTAAAGGGCTGCGCATCAGCCATCTCCAGAGAACTCATAGCTCTGTATCATTACAGCATGATGGGATGGCCGGTTATTAGTTGTTTGTCCTTCGACTTCTGGTAGCTTTCCTGATTGCGCTGTCCTTTTCTCCCATTGCTTTGCTGTGTAGTCAGACACCAGTCTGATTCCTATCATTTTTCATATATTTTGGTTCACTTGTTCAGAATGTGTATGGGGATTCAATAACTCTGCTTTTTTTCCCTCCCTTTATAGTTCTAAATGCTATATACTAGGCCTCAGGCTTTGTGGCTTCTCCTTCAACACGGAGTAGTAAAATGTCCTTTCACTTTAATATATGCTTGGCTTTCATCGGAGAGATTCCTCTCTATTTCTGCACTGAGAATAATGGATAGCTTGCCCCAGTCTGACTGCAGGGGAAGAAAGTCTTTGCTTTTGTTATTTCATCCTTACTGCTATAACAGTAATTTCTAAATTCTGTTATGTGATGGCAGATCTTTATTTTGTTTGTTTTTCAGATAAGAATGATGATGGAAATTCTTTCTACCTGCTTTATTTCCTCATGGTTCATTTTGTTCTAGCTTCTACCTCATGATTTTCATACTGTTAACATGCTTTGTGTATGTCTTTTTTATTTATTACACAACAGAGGAATATTTCTTATGTGCAAGATGATCTTCACTGAAAAAAATAAAATCAAGATACCCAAATCCTAGTTAAACTGAATAGGTTCAATGTACAGATTGCCCTGAAAATCAGAGCTGGCCATTCTATTGTAATACCCTTTAGTGCCTGAGACATTGTGGTAAGCAGGAAAAGCACAGTAGGATGTGATGAAATGCTGGTGAGACTGCAGAACCTATGACAAAATGGCAATTTGGACTGCACTGGGTAGTCCATGGAGGGGTAACTGTTCAAAATAGTAATAAACATTTAAAGGTGTAAAGAACCACAAAAGTCAATGTAAATGTTACAACTAGGGAGAAAATTTCCGTGTCGATAACTGGAACAAAAAGCAACGTTTTCCCAAACTCCAAAATTAGCAGTGCACTGTTAACCTCACATTAACCAATGAGTGCTGCAGGTGGGAGGGACTGCTAGTGCTCTGTGTGACTAATTCATGGGCTGCCAAGGCTGTTTCCAGTGCACTGCAATAGGAGAATGTGGTGGGAATGCCAGGTACAGGTTGTGGCTGAATGCGTAATCCCTGCAAAAAAAGCATCCCATGGAGGGATTGCTGGGAGAGTATAGGAACTGAAGCACAGCCTTGTTCTGCCTAAGTAGAAATGTTTTCTGGGTGAGGACTGGAAGGGCTTTACTGTTCTTTAGGGATCTTCTTTTCCTGTTGAAATGTTCTTTTTCATAAGAACAGAACAATTTAGAAGACCCCTCTGCAACCAGTTTTCATTAAAAAAGAATTTGACTGGAATTGATTTGCTTTTCTCTGCATTTGGGGGTGGGGATGGTTGGGGTTGGCTGTGATATGTTGTCTGTTTATCTGCTTTTTTTCCTGGTGACTGCACCAGGGAACACCAGCAAAGCTTGCAGTTAGTTTTCTAATGATACTGTAGAATATCCACCATTTTTAAAATGGTTTAAAAGCGGGCTGAGATGAGCCATTGTCAGAAATGGTTTCATTTTAGGCATTGTGTTCCTGGGAATGTCTATTTAGTGCTATATTCTGAGACGTTAAGGATCAGTGTAGATGATTTCAGCAAATGGAAAAAACTGAAGGCCTTGCAAGCCTCTAAAGCTGTGAAGCATTCCCAGTGCACCTAACTTCACAGTAATATACTGGGGGGAAATTTATTCCTGATCTCAGCTGGTTATAAGTCTGTGCCCTGGAGCATGACGATTGAGGTTCTTGCAATTTTTAGTCTAGTTACAGAGGCTATTAATCATTATGTTCAATCCCTTCTTGAATATTGTTAAGCTCTTTGCTCAATATGTTCTGAGCTAGTGAACATCACAGGTCAATTACACAATGTTTATAAAACTAATTCTGTGTTTTGACCAGAAGTGAAAACATAACCCTCAATGGGATCAGGTATTGCTTTTAAGTCCACCTCTGTTTCTAACTTTGTTTACGTGAAGGGAAGAACAGACAAATTGATGAAATATTCAGACTTCATGGAGACAGGGAGAGAAAGAAGGCTAAAAGCAGATGAGCTCTTAACTTTTCTGTAATCTTATGTGTGGTTCTTTTCAGATTTTTCAATGTAATTACTGGGTTAACATTAAGTCTTAACAGATTGTTGACCTTGTTGCGGTGTGTACTTTACTCCAGTCGATGGATGTCTGCTACTGCTGTGGTGCTGGGATTTGATTCCCTCCATCTGGAACATGGTGATGCTTAGAATATTTAGACAGTGTGAAATTTCATTCCTTACTCCCAAAAGGGTGTGACATGGTGGGCCCAGATAGAGACCTGGCATATAATTCCTGTTTTTCTCTTTTTCATTTTCCTCAAATCAGTGGTAATTTTGTCTAATTATGTAATTAAAAAAAAATTAAAATACAAAACAACCAAAAAACCTACCCCACAAACAGAACCAATTGGACTCTGGTATTTTATTACTGAAAATGTCCAGAAATTGTGATTAGTGTTAGGATAGCTGTCAATTCATAAAAGGGCATCAGCTTCCCAGCCAATTTTGCAGACTTGGGAGAAGACCATCTGGAGGAGAAACAGAGCATATCCAACAACTGCAAAAAAAAATCATCGCCAGTATCATAATCAGTTAATGCAAATACCCAGCTGCTGAACTGCTATGTAAAAATGCTGAAACAACAGCACCTTGATTTTTCTTTGGGGAAAATTGTGATAAAACATCATCCCATTCTGGGAATGAAGGCAGCTTAGCATTAAGAGCAGAGGTCAAAAGTTATGTGTTCAGTTTGTATGTCCTACTTTTTCCTGAGCCTTCCAGCAATTTAACATGTGATTTGTCAAAGTGGAATGAACAAAATCTGTGAGATTTTCTCCCTCAATGTCTTCTAGATATTCTAGAAGATATTTCACTAGATTGGACAGGCAAGCATTACAGTTCTTTCCTTGAAATGCCAAATGTTGAAAACCTGTGAATTAGTAGTTCCTCCTATAGAAAATGACTGTCCCCTTATCCCACGTTCGTTTGTCCTGACTGACCTCTGCTGGGAGGCTGTTTGGGAACTGACAAGTTTCTGTACATTATGTAGCAAAGGGACCAAATTCTCAAGTGCTTTAGTCTGTAGATATCACAACTTTGCAAATTCAATAATAAGTTGTAAAGCATGATTTAACAGGGTTTACTTTAATTGTATGACTTTTCTAGGCAAAACTAGGCAAAAATGTATTAATTCAGGTGATGAAGAAATAGTTATTTTTCTTCTTGCTAGATTCCAAACCTCATTTAGAAACTTCCCAGAGATCAGTAGGAGAGTTGGCTGATTTGTCCATGTTGCTCCATGTTGTGTGCTTTCAGCATCTGAGTCAGTGTTTCCCTGGAGAGATGTTTTTGTTTGTGGCTTTTTTTGATTGGTAGAAGTAATTCTACAGAATAATGGAATAATCCAAGTTAGGAAGGACTGCTGCCCAACTGTCTACTCGAGACAGGTTCAGCTTTGAAATCAGACCAGGATACTCAAAGCTCTATCGAGTTGTATCTCAAAACCCTATCAGGCTGGAGACTTCACAACTTCTCTACATAACTTTTTACACTAAACCACTGTTAAAAACATAGAAAAATGTATCCGTATATCTTGTGTGATGTTAAACAAGACATGTCTTGTGGTGAACCTCTACAGAACTTCATTTGGCAATGGCCTTCAGGCATAGCACAAACCAAATGCTTTTCCTCTACCCATCCAGGATGTAGCATACTGTCTTGAATTCAGGAATACTGTGAGTCTTTCAAGTCTCGTTCAACTCAGTGCTGCTCACTTCTCACGTTTCTGGAAATGCAGTTCCTATATCAGAAAAGGCAACTCAGTTGATCAGGCAGGATCTGCCCTTGCTAGATCTATACAGGCTTGTTCTTAGTCACCATTGCATGGAAAATGTGCTGGAAATGTGGAACAAATCCTCTTGGAGCACATTTTTCCTAAGGATCTTAGTGAGAGGGATAAGTCTGTAGGTCCTTTTGATGTGTTTTTTTTTGTTTGTTTGTTTTTTGTTTTTTTTTCCTCTATGATGGGCACAATATTTGCCATTTTCTGGTCATCATGTACTTTTTGCTATCTTCATTTTTAAGATTGCAATGGCTCCTGAAGCCTACTTCAGGCAGTATTGTTTACTTTGCAAGCTAGAATTCTTACTCTGTCAGGCTGTCGGAAAATACTTGAAAGAGAAAAAATGTCCTTGCACTCTTGAGGATTTAAAGTGTCTTTTATTTCTTTCTTTCAGGTGCATGTTTTTCTCCCCCTCATGTGTTTTTCTCTATAGAAAATGAAATGTATGGTTAATATGGGTGATTTCATCTATGGTGAATGTACTTCCCGGTTTGTAATATAGCTGATGGTCAACTTGTGCTTCTAATTTTTGTTTGGAGACTTCAGAAGCTGCTGTGCAGTACACCTCGCTCTTGTGTCTGTATCCAGAGCTTGCCAGAGTCTCTGCGGTTGCTCTGACCTGTTGAGTTGAGGATGCCAACTGCTAATATAGGATCCCAGTGCCAAGGAAAACTACGAGTTGGATGTTTGACAGCATCCCTTGTTTTCTTCCTTAGTGAGGAGGATGGCTAAGGTTCTGGGAAAAAAACAGTGGTACTGTTACATAAATACTTCTGTCAAAGATGCACATTTACACTTCAAAAAATTGTGCGCTGTTTTTTCTTGTTTTTCATTGCTGTCTGACCTCTGGCTAATTTCACCTTGATTTTGAGCACTGGTAGCTGCTGTTCTGACAGTTTACTGCAAAGCATGAATCAGAGGCTGTAGCGTTTCATTTGTCTGAATGAGGAACCTAGTTAGCATCTATGTTGGCCCAGCTGATTTCCTAGCTCCAAGCATTACTCACTTGGCTGAACAGTCAGTTCACTGACTCTTTTGCTCTTAGTAGACTCTGGGCAGGAGCCTGGAATGCTTGAGCAAATGTGGAGATCTTAACCAGTATTTTGAGTATTACAAGCAGTGACCTTCAAGTATCCCAAAAAAGCACTCTGAATATATTATTAAAACTGAATCTTGGTGTTTTAGGTAAATCTGTCTATTCACAACTTCTAACCAAAGCTAACATTTCATTGCAAGGTGCCTTTCTGAACCAGATGCTAGTCTTTTTCTAAGGGTCTGAACATCTTAAACCCAGGATGGCTTTTGGATAACAACTACTGTGATCATCTGAGTGTTTGCTGAGCCATTTTGAAACTCTAAGTCCTGCCAGTGAAGAAGGTTCATATGAGTGGTGCTGAGTTCTACTTTCCCTAATCTAGTACTGAAATATCTTTCCCCAAGTGAAATGAGCAGATTGGTGCTTGGTTTGTTTTAGTACAAACTTTTTTGTCACAGCTTCACGTGAACTATGAAGTCTTAGCTTCTCTTCTTAGGTTCTCTGGACCTGCTGCCATCCATCTCTGTAACCTTTGCTAAAAGTGTTCTGTGCATTTCTTTTTGTAATCTTATTGCTTTACCTTCTCAGTTTGTGCTTCTTTTCCCCTTTAGCTTTCTCACAGTAAACAACTGCTGAGATTTCAACTCTAAAATCTATCCTGTTTTTGTTTTTTTTTTAATCCTGGCTTCACTGACATCTTTCTCCCTGCTGCTTGACCCCGTGTAATGCAGTAACATGGAACATTTCTGTCACATGTTAGTCTGTGTAAGTAAAGAAATGCTCTGAATTTGCTCTGGTTTCCCTATAGCAAGCTGTGCCAAATTGCAGGGCTATATAACCTGTTTCTAAGCGGGAGACTGGATTAGCTTCTTGAACCAGTGGTTTGGAAGGTAAGGAAGTGTCAAGTCTTTGTAAAATTGATATCTGCCCCGTGTGCATGGATGGCTCAATCCACAGATGCCAGCTGTGTGAATAGGAAGAATGCAAGCAGAGGATTTCAGCTGCACCAGCTGTGCAGCTGGAGAGCTGCTGGAGCTGCAGGAGAGCAGTTGGCAGTGCTGGGGAGTGGCAGAGGGGCTGCCGAAGCAGAGAGGAGAGCAAACATTTGTCCAGCTGAAGTGATTAGTGGATGTATTTTTGTATTATTAGCTGGTTATGAAAAATGAAGCTAATGTCTTAACCTTAATCTCTGATGTGATAAAAAGGCTCCTTAAGAAAATACCTTATCTGTGACTTCAGTGAGATCATTGGGGTGCAAGCAAATTATCTCTGCATGGTGGAGGTGGGGGACCTGCTAATGTGAACACGCCATTGGAAAGTATTTTCTGTATGTTCTCAAGCAGCTACCATGCATTTGAGCAGTATATAAATGGATGTAGTGGTGGGAAAAACATGCTAAAGACAAATGAGCAAAACTCGTAACTTTTTAAAATCATGTTCTGACACCTTTTGAAGGACTGTGGTTTCTGCAGAACTAAAATTTTCAACAGATGATTTCTTAATTGAATAGCTGGTTTATTCATAAACTGAAAACAGTTGGAAGCTGAAGGTCAGGGTTATTTGTTCTCATGTTAAGTACATCAAAAACAGTGAGCTTGAAATTATGGCACCTACCTATGGTTCTCCAGTGATAAGAAAATAGCAATGAGAATCCTCTGTGTCTTATAGTAGCTGTAGACAAGAGCACACTTGTTTGAAGATTAGGCTTATTTTTCTTTGTTTCATTGCCTACTCAACTACACTTAAATTTATTTAATCACATTTTTAAAATGAAATTCAAGTATTGGAACTCCTGTGTCCTTTTAACTGCTGCTTGTTGCAAACTTTGTGGAAATAATTCCTATTTTCTATTTACTAGGCTGCAATTATGCATTTCATAACATTTAAAAAGTACGTTGAGTATCTTAATATGTAAGTCATTTCTGAAGGTCACGGTTGTGATGTATATATTTCTTGTTTGGAAAAAACTTTAAACTGAACACAAATTCTAGTTTAGAGTATCTTCTAACGCTTATGAATACATAATGTTTTAAGGAAAACAGTTTTCAGAACTTGTTATAAGTTTGTATTCATCAGTTCTTGTTTAAAATGAATGATTTAATTTAATTTTCAATGGGAAGTAGTAAAAAGGGGGCACTTCTATATCTGTAAATGGTTTTTATTCTTGAAAGCAAAGAACTGCCATTAGTTACCTGTAAAAGATACAGGTGTGCAAATAGGTGAGTTTAGACTCTAAATCTAAAATATGCTGTAGCGAGAGTCACAGCTCATCTCAGGAGCTGGCACCAGATGCGTCTGAGTTTCTCATTCGAGGGGTAGTTTTCTTTTCACTGTGCACAGAAAACAGAACAGTTGTAATTATTCTCATTCAGTCCCTCTGTCATGCTGTGTATGCCCCTTTTTTTTTTTTTTTTTTAAACACTGTTTTGCCATTTCTCAGCAAAGTCATACATTTTTTTGCAAAACATTTTCCAGAGATGACCTTTTTGCCTCTTGTGTAACCGTGCCTGGTCTGTGTGTGTTTGTGTAAAAACAAAAAAACCTGACACAAATCAAAACAATAATAATTTTAAAAGCACCCAAGAGCCAGGCCTCTTGTGCAGGTTGCGTAAGTGAAGTCATGACTTTACATTTACGAGGCAGGTGAAGCAAACTCTGGAGTAATGTGCAATGACTCCTATTTGTCTTTTGAAACCTTGTTACGCTATGTCTGCATTAATGCTGATCCACTAATGCTCATTCTTTGGTGCTAAGTGCAATACATTACTGCTCTTTTCTGAGTGTCATCAGTCAGCGTGAAGACATTACTTACACTTTTCATCACCTTTTTGGGGATCTGTTATTTGCTGTTGTTCCTCGCTGAAGGTTAAGCTAAAGTTTTGGTGAATTTGGAGAGCAGATAGAAAGGAACTGTCCTTTCATGCTATGCTTAACTCAAAATATAGTATGATGCTAGGAAATAAGGATGGAATAATATATTCTGAATGATAATTTTGTGTAGGTGTGCTATTTTCAAGCATAATAGGCCACATGCAAGTACTGCCAAGACTCAAACTTCTTCAGAACTGTTTAGATTATTCTTTGTCAGTTCAAACTGTGCTCAGATAGATCTGAGCAATACATGGTAAGGTTAGCAGGCCTTGTGGCATGCAGTGGGGAGCCACAGCTATGATCTCCCTAAGGTGTTTGGGTGCGTGAGGAATTGGAAGCATGAGTTTGTGTCGGTATGTACAGTTATCACATGCACATGCGTGGTGATTCAACAGAGCTGACAACCTGTATTAAATAGATGTTCCCTTCTGTGCTGTTGTTCAAAACTGTAAATGCAAAATTTTCCCTTTGAGAATGAATAAAAAAAAAAATCCACTTTGCTATTTATAAAATGTTTTTTAAAAATGCATTCAAGGAGTCAAGAGATGATGATGATGCAATACTGAGTCTGTGCTCCCTTCGCTGTAGGGAAATGACCAAGCATTTCCATAATGTGATTACCTTTTACATCAAACCATGTGAATTACAGTGCATTTTCTCTGAGTTGTGTTCTGTAGTTGTGGCACAATGCTTTTAAAGCATTGTCAGTGCTCTGTAGTCACAGCTGCTTTTCAGTCAGTTGAAGTTCATGGTTTACTAAGAAGCAATTTCTTTTTTAAAGGGAATGTTATGATAGAGGCATATGTAACAGATTACAGTGAGTGAAGGATGATGGTTTTGGAAGGGAGAGGTGAATGTAGGGAGTAAAAATGACATGCTTATGGGACTGTACATAAAGCCTTATGTCTATTTTTATACACATCTTTAATAGTAATTGTTGGTGGTAATCTAAGCCAAGGTAATAATTTAATAACAAACTTTAAAACACTATGGATGATCTATTGAGTAGAATACATTAAAATGACATTTAGGAAATTGTTTTCATTGGAGTCTTCCAACCTGGCAGCAGAATAAAACTGATATAAAAGGCCAGGACTTAAATGACTACATCAGATTTCGTAATACTTTCAACCACAGGACCAACCTGCATAGAAATATTGTTTCTGTTCTTCTGGTAGAGAAAGTGCTCTGATGCTTTTGGCAAGTTATTAAACATCTAAGCCTTAATTTTCTATCTGAGGCCCGAGGAAATTATTATCTTTCTTAGTGAATGTTGAAATACATTTCTTAGTACAGCTTGAAGATATTCAGATGTTATAGTAGTAGTGAGGGAGAATGGCCTTGGAAGTACAAAGATGAAGTCAGAGAAAAGTTATTTGATTTTCTTCCTTTTGCACCCATAACACAAAGGAGTTTTATTCTCTGTAATGTAGTTCTTGGATCTGTAGAGGTTTTTTTAGCCTTTTAGTCTAAAACAGTGAAATGAACCTCTGCTAAGATTGAAGTTTGGCACTTCCTTGTGAAAGAGCACTTCATTTCTGATGTTTTTTTTTTCTTTTAAGAGTAAAGGTGGTTTATATGACAGTCTAAGGAAAATCTTTGCTAGAAAGAAGCTAGCCTATTTCTGTACTTTTGATCACTTATGATAAAACCACTTTTTTGCAGTGCAAATGAGCAGGTAGCTGTTGAGCAACTTTTTACCTAATTTGTTTGATAGAATAAAGAAGAATATTATTTTAATTCCTTACTTTAAGAGCAAGGGATGTAGTTGTAAGATTTTTGTAAAAATGTCTTAGTTGGACTTTTGCCACGCTTACATCAATGTCCTAGTTTATTCAGAATGGATTTACGTGTGTTCAAGTATGCTAGTTGTATGTAACATGTAAATTGGGGAATGCTTGTATCACTTCAGGTTTAAATATTGTGTGGGTTTTTTTTTTTTCTTCCATTTTCTTTTCCTTTGTGTGTGTATTCGTGGTTCTGATAAACATAACTCCCTTCATGCATAGGCTTTTGCTAGAGGAAGAACCATGTTTGTGGCTTTCTCAACTTTGTGCTTACATAACAGAGTGAGCTTTTATTGTGGGCTTTATTTTTTCCTACATACACAATTAAAAACCTGCTGCTAGGTTTTTTCACTGTGCATTGTATCAACATGAGTTCATGCTTTAATTTTGATTTGACATTTTTGGTTTGATCAGGGCATGCTTAATGCTGTTTATATTATCTGGATTTGGAACAAAAAGCAACAATTAAAAAATGTAAATGAACATTTCTGGTGAATGTCACCTGGGGCACATGTATGTTTCCTGCACTTTATGCAGTGGAGGAACATTACACAATTTAATTTTCAGTGATACTTTTCTCCCTCTATACTGAAAAGGTTGAATGTTACGGGAATATGGTTGGGAGAATAAGAATAGGGGCTGAGGGATTAGTTTAGTGCAAGGAAATCCTCCCAGTGTGGGGTCACATGAAAACAACACGCCAACTCTGAAACCTACACTGCCTTCCTGCCCTTCCATGCTCAATCAGAGTAACCTCTTTGGTTCTCGCTGTGTACCTTGTGAATGAGCCACTGCAACTTCTTCCTTTGCATGGAGACAACTTGGGAAATGTCCATGCATAACTCTTGGAATTTTGCAGCAGCAGAAGCTGCTTTATTTGCTTTAAGGTAGTTACCTGTTACAAATATGGAAGATTAAAAATAAGATAATGATAGTCTAACCATTCAGGTATGGGACAGATTTATTTCAGATCTGTAAACACAACTGACAGCTTTTGCTGGTAATCTTTGTATATAGCAGTCCTCAGTGAGCCAATGTTATTAAGCTACACTTTTTCTTTCAAAGACAGATTTGAATGATTTACTTGACCTCCAGTTGTGAGCTGGTTCTCTTGTTTTTCACTTGACAGCCAGTGAGTAGGCCTAGCAAAAATCACTGCGTGTGTCACTTTTGTTTCAGTGCCTGTTTCAAGCAGAAACTTTGATGGATGTGATGAAGGGCATCCTTTATTGTTTTGAAAAAAATCCAAACAATTCTATGTTCTCTCACTACTTTTGTGAAGAAATGAAAATAAGCCTGGAGCCATGATGACCTCTAGGTGAGGCGAGAGAAACTGAGTTGTTCTTCTCTCCTCGTGGTGCCATGAACAGTCTGTACAACCAGATGACTTTTTGTACCATTTTGCATGTCATTTTTCAGGGAAATAATGATATAAGAATTAACAGTAATTTTAGAAATCAGTCATTGTCTCAAATACTTCCAGTTGGGGAAGCAATGATCTTCATTCCAAAAAGGATCTTTCTTTTCATTTTTTTTCCCAAACTTGGCATCCATAGAAAACTTACATTAAATGCTTATCAGAGATTTGTTAAAGCGTAATGGAAACTTTCTAGGATTTCATATGATTGAAGGATGCTGCAGCTTTTTATAGGCTTTGTGCTGACTTACCTGTGCACATGCTGAAAGAAGAGAAGGGCCTCCTATTGGAAAAGGGACAAAGTCCAACTTGAGCTGCAGTGCATCCCTGAAGCGTTTGGAGAATGGAAGAGCAATGAGGCAATTTTTCTCCTGAATATAATAAGTGCATCTCATATATGCAGAATAGGGAATTTAGGAGGCTTAGGAAGAACTTGGAAAGTACAAGGGTGTGCACTGGCTTGTCTGCAGGGCTTGGAGCAGAGGCATTATTGGAAGCAGTTTTAGGAGGGCAGGAGGAGGCTTGAAGCTGATGAGTGTAAGGGTAGAATGGACAGGGGGTCTTGAGGAAGGTGGTCTCTAGTGTTTGAAATAACGTTATTTTGGGGAATTCAGATCTGAAGTCTTCAGTCTTCCTATTCTGTATCAACAGACACTTGCAGACTCACTGATATGTTGCCCTACCTGACCCATTTTGGTTTAGAGGCTACTGCTGTTGTCACTGTTTAAAGCTAGCGACAGAATTCTGTGGTCTAATCTTCCTGATAACGCTATAGCTACAGGTGAGTCTGTATGAGAGATTTATTTTATCAGAGATTTCAGCGGAAAGGGTAACATTACAGGCAGTGGGTTTGGATGAAGCTGTCCTGTTTAGCTTTTCAAAAATAACTTTGTGGCTTTTGTGGCTATGAAAAGAAGGCAACAGCTGAAATTGTGTACACTGAAGAAGCTACTTAAAATTACACTGTGGATGTGGACTGTGTAAATTACTACAAAATGCTGTTTTTTTCTTTTAATCAAGTAGGGCAACAGGACCCAAGGGGGCTAGATGCTTGAGTTCTTCTTGGGCTACTGGCACTGGCCTTCAGAGTACTAGAGAATGGTGATGTCTGCCTTCCTCAGCTGTGAAAACTGTGCTAAAACCAGTTAGCCACCTGTGCAATTGCAATTTGTAGCTCATGCTGTCATGGGCAGTTACAGAACACCCAGTCTTTCTGTGTTTCTCTCACAATGTACTGGTTGCACTGAGGTTAATAAGACTCCTCAGGAGCATAAACACAGTAGAATATGAGATCTACATTTTTATTGTAACATTTCTAATAGGAAACCTTTTATGTGGGATGTGTCAAATCTGTGTCTGAGATATGAAATTTAGAGGAAACTGTAAGACATCTTAATGTGATCTTGTGCTAGTTTTTTTTTTTAATATCACTGTGACTTCAAAGAAATCTTAGATGGAATTATTGTGTGAATTTTTATTGTCTTAGTATCCTTAGCTGTTTAAATGTAAAAAAACCAAGTATTGAATTATTTCACAACCTTTTCTGAGGAAGGACAGACATCCTGTCAGACATGCAAACCCCCAGTAATATAAACTCTGAAAGCATTGTATGATTTTTTTCAGTCATATTTGCCAAAATTGTGTCAGGCAGAAGCCATAATGTTATGCTAGACTATCTCATGCATATATGTTCTCTCAAAGACATCCATTTCTGTTGGGAATTTTACCTTAAAAGGACTGTTCTGCAGCATTTACACTTCTGATGTTTTCAAGCCTTTCTTCAGTGAAACTGGAAGTTGCAGTTTATCCTGAAATACTCTAAGGGGAACATAATTCTGATGTTTTGATGCTTCAGCCATTGCGACTCTTGTTTTTTTCCATGTAACATTTTTAATTACTTAATTACATACAGTATTTTTATGGTAAATTTTTTTCCCTTCCAAATTGCATAAAAGGTTTTGTAAACAGTTTTATCCAATATAAGGGGTTCGCATGTGCATCTATTGTGGTCTGGGCTATTTTTTCTTTTTGCAACATCATAAAAGCTATGTAAAGAATTCCTAGTGTCATGTGGGTAGCATACTACTCACTGGCTATGAGGCAGGCATTATTTGCCTGAAGATGGAATGCTTTATTTGAATGAGAGCGTAGAGTGCATGAGAAAAACAATAGTTGCAAAAATTATATTGTTCACAGGGCAAAACAAAGCTACGTTTTACTGAAAGAAGATATGCATTGTGGCTGAGAGAGAGCATGCAATTAAAATGACAAGTACATGTCTTGCTACAAGTTTCCTTATTAGGTTTTACATTGTAATAGTTAATATCACAATTTTCTTAATCTGTTCTCTTACCTCTCTTCCGTTCTGTATCCTGATTGTTCCCTCCCATTGAAATAAGAAGTCAAGAAATGAGGGATTCCCTCCCTCCTGTATTTGAATAGTACGATAGAGTCCTATTTTAGTGGGTAGGCTGCTACAGTAATACTGATGAAATTCTTAAGTTTTACATGAGAGGACATCTTAATAATTTGAAGAACACCAGAACAATTGGATGTCACTGATCCCACTTCATAATCAAAGTTTCTTAACATACAGGTTGTGAACAAACTGTGCTGTCTTGCATAATTTTGTTTGAGAGCCATATCTTTCATGCTGTCAGTGTGCGGGTAATCGTTAGACCTCTTAGATTGTGAGAATGACTGATTTAAGAGGCTTTGTATTAGTTTTATGGTGCAGTAAGAATTCTTCTCGTAGTATTCCTCTTCTAAATCAGTCTGTAATTAAATGTAGTACCAGTTTGGCTTCCATGGACAACTTTACAAGTGTGTATAGTTTGTTTGAATTTTGAACAAGGCAGTAAGTATGCAAGCATCAAGGCAACCATGCCTCAGGAGAAATGTATCCCCCCCTCCACCTGTTTCACCCCCAATACTATAGATAGCTCTCGCTCAAAACTGTGTTGTTGACAATCTTATAGACTTTGTTTGAAATGTTGTTGTGTTAATCCTATAGTAGCAATTTAAGCAGAACAAGACATCACACCCTTTAACCCATTAGATCTATGAAAACATTCACCTGTTTTTGGAGGCTTTCATTTCTTATCTTGCCTAATGTGGTAGAGAGTCTTTGGATGCAAAAGAGAGATATAGAATAGGCAAATTAATCAAGTTTTATTATTCCCATACAATATAACTAAGATAAGGGTTTTGTTTTGTTTTTGCATTTGAATTTGCTAGATTGAAATAGTATGATCGCCTTGTCTGTCTCAATTGAAATTCAAGAAATTACCAAATATATGAAATCAAGAACACAAAAAATCTTTTTTCTCCGTCCTGAAACTTTGCTCCTGTTTTATTATTGAAATCCTTCAGGCTTCTTTTAATTTTCTTGACAGTGCATACATTTAGTTAAGAGGGAAGTGGAGTTCAGTTTCCTGGAAAACAGTCAAGGAAATGCTCCTGAGCTGAATGGAACAAATCAGTTCATGTATAAATCCACTTTGTAGCTATTGTATGCTCACCATATGAAAATTCATGTTCTCTTGCTTCTGAAGAAAGTGGGAGGGCAGAATGCCTCTGGGGAGTCTATCTAGGAATATACTGTAAGTGGGGTCCTGATCTGCAGTTGCTGAAAGAGGCAGTCTGAGGAGGTAAAACAAACAAGCAAACAAACAAACAAAAAAAACAACTTAGGGAGAAAATTCTGTGAGAATGAGTGCTCTGTGAACATGGAAGGTGCTGCAGCTGTGCTAGCAGTCACTGTATTTTGCAGATATTGTTTTCGTAGTAGGAGGACAAGTTGTTGTGGTTTTTTTTTTTTTTTTTCCTCTTGTCCTTCCTACAGTTCTGACTTTACTCCTCCTCAGATGCTTTCTATTTCTTGCCTAAGATGTCCTGGGAAAATAGATAAGCTGCTCAGCATGCGTTAAAACTTTATCAAGTTCTGGGCTGAAGTACTCTTCAGTGAGAATGCCCAGGTGGATGCCACCTTGTTATCTGAATATTATCTGAGTAATAATATCTGAGTATATCTGAAATACTGAGATGAAACAGGACAAGAAAAGCAGTCTTCAGGGTGCTGGTTACCCAAACAATAAAGGGCTTTATAGGTCAAACAGAACACTTTGCATTTCACTGAAGAATAGATAAATATTAGTGCAATACTTGCAGGTTTGGTTTTGTTTCTTAGGAACATCTGAGTCAGTATTGCATCAGGTAGAGCTTTCACGTGGCTTTTTTGGTATACCTTATTGTGTGCCAGTTTAATCCATGAATGAACAATATCAGAATGTCCAAGAGTATCGCTCACTCTATCAGGTATTACTTCAGAGTTTTTATTTAATATATATATATATATTTTTTTTTTTTGGTCAGCACCTCCTTCAGTCTTGTAGTGTGCCACTGTGTAACCTATTATTTTCCTGTCATCAGAATTATAAAGTATTGTAATAAATTGTAACAAAATGCGTTTTTGAGATTGGGAGAGGTATGGCAACTAATCCTCCAGGAAGAAGATCAAGACATGGGAAAGGAATGGAAAAATGGTACATTTTACAAAGCAATCTGCTTAGTTAACTGCCAAAAACTGCTCAAGGATTTTGGAGTATAGACTCTTTGGATGATAAAATAATGATGGCATTTCATGCTGTTGTTTACAAACTGATATATTTAAAAAACTTATCTGTAGCTCTGCATGTGTTATGGTGTATCTAAGCAGATCTACGTTACTCTGGATAAGAATCACAGGGTCGTTGCATAATAGGTTGAACATTTTGCCTCAGCTCAGCAGTAGTCTAAAAAATAAGTAAATAATACGAAAATAAAGGAGAACAAAACCATCATTATGCTATTGTAAAAATCAAATTTATGTAAATAACTTACGAAATATGAGCCACCATATCATATAACAAAAGTGGCACAACAACAGAGGAAGAAAACAAGAATGATCACTTAAGTGTGCAGTATAGCTTCCATTTGAGGAGGAGGAAATTAAACTGATCAGAATGTAAAACTGAGAACTGGGAGAGGATGAGATCTAACCCTATAAGACTGGTCATAAACTGAGTTCATGATAGTGAAGAAGGAATACTCACACAGCATTGTTTTAGATGCTACTGAGAGATAACTAGAGAGTTTGTTTTATTTTTGTTTAGTTTTCAAGAGAAGTGATTTCTAACTTTGTTGTTAGATCTCTTTACCACCTGGAGTTATGACTTCAGAAGTGCACTACAGAGTTGTGTAGGATAGGTCTAGGTCTAGATTTAATTTCTGAATTGGCGAGTAAACTGCTGGTGTCTAGATTGTACAGGAGGAAAGAACACATTGGATTTATCCTGTAACAAATTTGGTTGCTTTCAGAAATGCTAGATGAATTTATATTCTGACCATGTATGATTATTACTATGTATGTTTTTCCAAAAGCTTTTAATTATGCTAATACTAAAAATCTGTTTTTTAAAAAAGATTTTAGATTTATTCTACAAAATAAAAACAGCATTGACCTGTTGAGATAACTGAGAGATTGTGGCATATCTAGAAGAAAAGCTAAGAACTCACTCCTATTTAGAAGAACAAAAACAAATGGGATTTATTTATACACCTGACTATGGCACGTTATACATGAATGAGTAATCTGTACTAGTTCATAAAAATACTATGACATAAAAACATTTGTTGTCTGTTCCTGTCCCCATAATGACAAGACAACAGACATACTGACTGATAAGCATCATAGTATGAGATCACCAGGATTGGAAAAGACCCGTAAGATTGTCTGTTCCAGCTATCCTCCTACCACCAACATTTCCCTACTATAACCCATGTCCTTCAGTACAACATCGGAGTGTTTCTTGAATGGCTTCAGCAACAATTACTCAACTACCTCCTTGGGCAGCCCATTCCAGTCCCTGTCCACGCTTTTGGGGAAGAAATTTTTCATATTATCCAACCTGAATCTCCTTTGGTGCAACTTCAGGTCACTCCCTCTTTTCCTACCGCCAATTATACAGGAGAAGAGGCAGACCCTCAGCTCACCATGACCTCCTTTCAGGCAGCTGTAAAAAGTAATTAGGTCTCCCCTGAGCCTCCACTTCTCCAGACTAAAAAAATCCCAGCTCCCTCAGCTGATCCACATGATATTTGTGCTCCAGACACTTCACCGGCTTCATTGCTGTTCTCTGGACACACTCCTGGGCTTATATGTCTTTTTTGTAGTGAGGGCCCCAAACTGTGCACAGTACTTGAGGCGCAGCCAGATCAGGGCATTATATATATGCATTTTATGCAGACACGTGTGTCATATATGTAGAATCTAGTAAGATAGCTGAGATGGGTGTGAACCAGTTATTTGTTCTTCCCTATCATGAGTTTGTATGATAGTTTTCTATAGATTGTTCTAATCAACTTTCTTTTATACTGTTACATATTTCTTTTTTTTTTTTCTTAAAAGTCTAAGTGTTTCTGCATTCTACTTGCTAATCAGTAACGTTAAGATTTTGCACCTGAACATGAGGTTCTGTGCATATATATGTGCATCATAATTCTTAGTAGCTATGGTGCATTTCTGTGGAGAACTTTACTAATATATTAAGAAGGCACATCTATTTCTGTACTGAATGTTGCTGCTTTTGACAGTTATATGATGCTAAAGATGAATGATTCTGTTTGACTGTTATCTTTCAAGTTGCTGACGAAGAATTCAGGCAAATAAGACACGGGTTGTTTTACCTGCTGTGTAGCTACGTACACCTTTCAGATTAGACACTTTTAAAAAAAAGCATAATTTTAGTATATTAAAAAGGCATGAAGACAGTATTAGCCAAGACAGAATTATGCCCATGTGCAATAGGTAATTTTTTTGGCAGATATGAAATGTGGCTGGAGGAGGAGTATTAGTTATTTACTGTTCTATCACTTAATCATAGAATTGCAGAGGTTGGCAGAGACCTCAAAAAAGATCATTGAGCCCAACCCTCACCTAAAGCAGGTACCTTACACAGGTTACACAGGTAGGTGTCCAGATGGGTCTTGAATATTTCCATAGAAGGAGACTTCACAACATCTTTGAGCAACCCCTTCCAGTGCTCTGTGACCCTTAACATAAAGAAGTTCTTCTGAATTTATTGCCAAATCACTTTCACAAGTGAAACAGTGCTTTTATTCTTTCTTTGGTATATTTCTTTGGTGGTTGTTAAAATTGAAAGCTAAGTGTTGAATTGTGGTTTTTCTTGGTCATGAGAAGAAAATGAGCTCCTGTCTGTAAGATACTTGCACATCTGTTGCATATTATTTGCATGTTATTACTATATGGGGCAAAAGAAGGGGTATCACAGGCTTGCCGTGTGCTTTGCCCTGTTCTGGATGATATAAAGTAATAAACTGAGTACATTACTTGTAAATTTATTTAGACGATATGTAATAAGACCACAGGAAAAAAGTAACTATGGATATTCTTTGCATTGTATACTATTAATAAATGATGAATTGATGGTCAACAAACAAAACCCGCAGAGCTTTGACACTGTAAAATCAGTCTAAGTATTGTAATTTGCAGATTACTGTACACCTGTTATCTTGAAAAGCTCAAAAGATGACTCTGTATGTGTAAGAAATTGTTTTTGAATGCCAGTGAAACATCTTGAGGTTTGTCTTGGGATGTAAGTAATGGCATGACATAACACTTGTAATTTTTTAGACTGCCTCATAATCAGAGCCAGGTTTCCCAATCCAGTTTGTGGTTCCATGAGCAGAAAGAAAGCATATATTTGTGCTACAACCAAGTGTTGCTCAATTATGGTCAGCACATGGGGTTGGGAGTAGAGATAGGAATAAGACTAGTGTTAGCACATGGGAAGGAGGGGTTTAAGGAGATTAGGGATTCAGGCAAAAATGCCAGCAGTCCTGCATGGATAAACATGGAGTTCTTGACAAAATTCAAACGTAAAGATTAAATACAGAAGATGGAAGCTAGAACAGGTGACTTTGGAGAAATAGACATTATCCAAGCATGTAGACACGCAGCTAAGAAAGCCGAAGCCTAGTGGAAGTTGATTCTGTTGAGGCAAATAAATTAAGGCAATAAATTAACTTTAATAAGGGAGATTTTGGATTCTCTGAGTCAAATCTCATAACTCTGTAGACTGGCTTGCTTTCAGTTTCAACACCTTGGGCCCAAAATGATACTTGCTTCTGGAATGCAAAGCACTGTGTTCCTGTTCCCTGCGTGCTGTCTGCCACTTTGCTCTTGATGTGATGTGTCTCCTGGTGTGTGTTGGTCCCTGCAGGAGCTTACTTACCAGAATTTTTTATTTTCTTTTATTTGAGGATCCTCCTGTCTGTTTTCTCTCCTCCTCAGACCAATTTGATGTTGATTAGTGCAAGAAATCTAAATGTTTTACATCTATTTTCTCATCATTTCATCTTGAAAGTTTTTTTTTTCAAGTTTTTTTGGAGCTTGGCATTTGACACACCTGAAAAGGAAAGTTTTTTGCCTGGAGTGGAACATTTTGCTCGGGTGAAATGAAGCCTCTGTCTACTTGAGAACCAACCTAGGAAACTGAAGAGTCTTCTGGGATATGCCCCTCTGACTAAGAATGGGAAATGGATGAAGGCAGCAAACAAATTCTGCTTCATTTTGGGAACATCTTGCAGAATTTTGTATGTCACTAAAGTTTTATTATAAACCGTTGGTGCTAAGCTCAGCTGCGAACCTTGAGATGAGAAGTATTTAAACATGTCTTAGTAACTGTGGTAGAATTCAAGTAAAAGATTAGGGTTCGGGCATGTTGTGCTTTCTTCAAAGTAGTACTCTACAGAAGGGCACGTTTTCAAGTTGGTGGGTGAGTGTGGGTCACTCGTGCAGTCATGAGCCAGGGTTGTGTTTTGCCTGCTGGGCTAAATGCCCCTCCTTGTAATGTACAAATGCTGTCAGTCTGTGTTTAATATTGCCTGTGCCTTGGGTGAAGAAGTTGTTTCTGCTTGTTCAGGATATGCTCTTTCTCCTTGGCTTTGAATACAGATATATGGCTGTTCCCTTTCCCAGCGCAATCTGTCCAGTGCCCCCACAGTCCCAGGAGGATTCTGGGGAGCCAGGAGCCATCTAAAGCAGAGGCCAGCAGGGGCTGCTGTAGGAGTAGGAGATGGAGAAGATTTGCTGCCTCTCTGCTGGAGAAGCCTTCCTTGTGGGTTTGTTCTGCTGCCCTCTTTTCCCTTGTACCACACCTAAGCTTGCTTGGGCTCAGCCGTGTCTTCCCAGCACAGCCCAGGTGTCTGTCGCTTACTCACAGCTCTGTATGTTTGTATGTTTGTAAATTAAACATTAGATTTCATTGTTACAGTGCTGGAATTAACTTTCTAGTTCGTATTTTGGCTCAATAAATTTTAAATGCTTTTTCATATTTATTTTTCCTGTGGAAGCAGACAGTGGCATTCATAATTCTTATTTTCAGATGCCCTTAGGTTATTGTTTTAATGTCATTTGTCACTCGAGAACTTGCTGGCTTCCTTCAGGACTGGGACATAATTGAATTGGGGATGATTAGTTGCATCCTTTTGGTTGAATGTTGAGTTTTTTTCCGTAATTCCTCTGAAATCATCATTAGATATTTTGGCTGCAGCTATGCATTCGGTTGAGGCAGTGCTACATTGTAAATCAATACCTTTTCAAAAAGACTGCTGTAAATTGCCTAGATAGCATATGCATGGTTACTTTGGCTGCAGTGCTGCAGCAGAGCCTGGATAGTCTGCCTTTCTGGGAACTCCACAGGCAAGTCCATCACGTCTCTTAAAAAAAAAAAAGAAAAAAAAGTGTTTTTAGAAAGAGCATGGGATTGCTGGTGAAATTTAGACAGAGAAATACTGTACCCTTGGTGCTCATCTGTACCCTTTATATTTTATTCCACTGGGATTACCCTGTCTTTAGGGATTTCTTTGTTTTCTGCTTTAGATTTCCCCCTTTCTTAGCTGTAGTACAGCCGTAGCGTTTCAGCTTGCTAGTGCAGAAAGATGTTGTGAATTCATTCAGTTGCTGAATGAGCCTGGCCTGGCTGCAAACACTAACATTGCCAGAGACATGTCAAAGAGTTGCCGGCGGATCTAACCTGATCGAGGCAACAACACAACGGTAAGATGGGGCTCATTTAAATGCCTGGCATTAGGCGAGCGCTGGGCTTGCCTGCTTAAACCTGAAGCCTAGTTATCACATGCTTCCAACTTGAGCAGGATGCGTTCTGTGCATGTCAGGGTGGGTTTTCTTTGGAATGCTTAAAATCCCGACGGAGGAAGGCGGTGGAAGCTGGGGATGCCACATGAGACCTCTCGGCAGCCACCCTGGTGAGACTCCCCGGCAGCGCTGCCTGCGGTTTGTAAATATCAGGGAAAAGGTAGGAGAAGCTGAAAAGCAATGCTTTTCTTGCTACTGCTTTGTATTTCTCTCTCCGGCAGCCTTATTTATTATTGCATTAAGAGGATAGTATGGACAATTTTTTTCTGATATATGCTTGGCTGAATGCCCTCTGGGACGAGTGAGTGAAGGACATGATCAGCCACTTCTTCATCTCTGCTAACAAGTCAGTGCATCTTGCTAGATCTGAATGAATGTCTTTATCAGTTACAGTTCTGCTTGGTGTGGGGAGATAAAATTAAAATGATCCCTTCTAAATGCAGGTTATACCATGGAGGTCAGAATATCTTTTTACCTTATGAAGCTCTGTGATTATTTCAATCACATGCTGTCTTTATTTAATACAACAAATAGTGAGGGAGTCATTTTAAGTAATTGTTCTTGAATGCTTATGTAGGAGTGCATTGGTGGCATTTTGGGTCTTAGTGGAAATTTTCAACATGTATGTGAGCTTCAGGAAGGAGTGTGTTCAGGAAAAGAGAGGAGGGGAAAAGCAGCACTAATTATTTGTATGTCATAGTTTAAAATGTGGCCACTGTGTGGAATAATTTGAAGTATTTTTGATGACTTAGCTGACAGATAAGTCAAGTCATAGGTTAAACTCAACAGAAATCCAATAAATGTATTTCACCATATGTTCTAGTACTTAAAGAAAACCAACTCTGATAGTAAAGGTAGAATGATGAAATAGTTTTGCTATTAATGGTTAAGGGTAAAAGCAGGGGAGTTTTACTTCTAGGCAAACATGTTAATGCTTTGTGCAGTGTGTGAATTATAATTCAAAAAGCAATCAGTTGTATATCAACGTGGGATCAAATAGCTAGTTTGACAGCAGTGCCTGTTTGTTTTTTTCTGTACTTGCCAATTAAGGTGTTTTTTTTTCTTAGTCACTGAATGCTATTAAAGGGGGAAGATTTAGTCCTATCAATTATTTTCTGAAATTTTCATTATTATTTTATTGCTGCTCCTTATTTAAAAACAACTCTCTGTGTAATACTGTATGTACTGCAGTGTAAGTGATGTGAAGTGGGCAGTTTCACACAGTCTACAAACTTGCACAGTTTTGTCAGAAAAAAATAGAAATGCTTCTTTTTGGTTCAAAAATAACCTTAAAAGCTTTGCTTATACTTTCAGACCTTTTGCATACCTTCAGTGCATATCTCATTGGGTGATGTGTAGAAGTAATCCAGCCATTTGTTTGCTTTTACTTTGTGCAAGCAGTGAAAGTCTAGGAGCTCTTAGGCACATGGGATTCTTTAAAGAAAATGTTCAATTAGAGTATTTCTTAGCCATGTTTTTTTTTTTCATCCACGTATACTTGTGAAAGCTATTTTGTCCAGTAAAAGCTTTTGTTTCTCAAGCTGATTTTCTCCCCAGGTGTTGAAACTACCTGCTGTGTCCATTGTGTTATTGTCTCTGAGGTTCACACATTTTAGTTTTCTGATCTTAAGAAATCAGTAATGCTTTGGAATTTTTTTATGCTAAGATTTAGCTAAACACATCCCAAATTAATCAGGGCAAAAAATATTATATAACGTGGAAAACTTGGTCAAAAGTTGTGCATGCAGGTGGGAAATGTAAGATGTGCATAGTTCAATTGGCAAGTACTGCTGAATGCTCCGTAAAGGTTACGACCTTCACTGGTGTGAAGCAATGTGCATCAGTTTTGTAGTGAGACTGATCATCTGTGGAGGTTAGAACTTAACTGGGGAACGAATATTTGTCATTATCCTCAATAATTCCAGATAGGAAGAGTTACAAAAAGTTGTGAATCAGACTAAAGTTTGGGTTGTCTACACTCTATCTCCTTGCAAAGGATGTTAGCCTGGCTTAGAAGTCGTACAGCAAGAGTGGTCACCTCATTGTTTTTTAATCTATTTTATTGTGGAAAAACTTAATGACAAACCCCCACACTGATTTTAATATTTTTTTTTTCTCTAATCCTATGAGCTCAGACAGGCTATTTAAAGAGCTGACCTATGTGCTACTTCCCACTTGGATAGGCCCTCTTCTCTGGCAGGCCAGTCTCGTTTCTCTGAAACCCCGCAGACAAGGAAATGGATAATACTATCAAAAGAGCTTGTGATTAGACTGCAGTACACAAATCCGTAGTCAGTCACAACTCATGGTTGGCCTGGGGACCAAAAGTATGAGTCACAAAGCTCCGGTGGCATCCAGCTGTTGTAGGTAAGAGATAATTTTGTTCTTAAGGAAAATCCATGCACAGTGCCAGCTACCACTGAGCATTTCGCCTCACGCTGTTTTCAGTGCGCTGGCCTGGCCTGACCTGTGTGGTCAGCAGGAATTTGCAGGGGGAAAGAGCTTGTGGAAATGCTCAGCCGGGGTCAGGTGAGGATCTTGCACTTGAAAATTTGCTGACTGTAAATATGAGTGCTAGGGTGTGACCTTAAAGCCCACAGGAGCATCAATTGTTTTGCAGCTCCAGGCAGCTTTGGGTTTATTTCCCATTGGGGTCCTGGGATGTTTCAGGTAGCAATAGATTGATAATTATATCTTGCAAAGCGTGTTGAAATGGTGAGTATCCTGGCAAATATGACCTGAAACAACGGGGAAGGACACTGTGTGATACCCGTTCTCTAAAAGCCTTTTTCTAAAGAAAAAAGTATTTTTTAAATTACATTCTTCTGTTTGTATAGAATCTGTATACTTTAGATCTAGAATCAAGAATCTCAGGTTAAATATAATGCTATCGGAGTTTTAGTTCCCTCAGGTAGTTCAAGAGTGGCTTTCAGCATCTCTCGTATATCTTTCATTTGAAACCTTGTTAGGAAGGTACACAAACAGGAAGGTGCTTATTTAAGGAAAAAGGACTATTTTTAAGTAAAAAAAAAATCTCACCATCAACATTCAAGTCAGGTCTTCTCCTAGCAGCAGTTCCATCTGTAATGAAGAGCTTCTTTGTACTTCTTTATTGTTCTATATTTTCTGGGGTCAATACCTTTCTGTGACTACTTTTTGCTTTTGATGTAAGTTTATTATCTATTTCCACAAGTAATGATTATATGCATCTTGTTTGGGTGTGGCATGTGTTTCACTGATATCTTCCACTCCACGCCCTACTAGAAGCCTATTCTGGCTTTAGCAATTTAGAAAAGAGCAAATGGTCGAATAGCAATTTATCATTGTGTTGCTTGTTGCATTCAGAGAGTTACCTGATTTTGTCAGATTTTTTGAATCAACAGCATAAGCAGAGCATGTAAAAATATCTTTTGAACTTTTCCCTCTATTTGACGTAAGTATTGAGGTTGTATTCTTTTTTGTGTCATATTTTTAGGTAGACGGGTCTTACATGAATTTCCTCTATGAATTCTGAACTGGCCTATGAATGCACACTGGTCAGAAATGGCATTAAAGTTGTTGGTGGGATTTTTGCTTTGTTTTACAAACCTTTTCAGTATTTATTATTACAATTTTTCTAAGTTACTGCTACAGTAGAACTTGCTGTCTTAATGACTATGGGATCCATTGTAGCTTCTGATTTAAAAAGATTTGTGATAAACTTCAGCTAGACTTTATATAAATGTAGAGTAATCTCAACTAGTAACAGAGAGAATGTCAGCAAGAATTTGACCCAGTTTATATCATTTATACAGGAAATTGTATTGGATTCATGTTATTTAAATTTCAGTTTTGCTGTGTAGGATGCTTGTTAATATTAAACTGTATATGACTTACCTGGAGAGAAAAATACCAGATGTTGCAAACAGAGCAATGAGGGAATAAAGCCACTCGAAATAAGAGCATAATGCCAGTTTGCGCATTGTGAAGGCGTGGCTTCATTTAATTTCTCTCTGTTGTGGTCTGGTCCTACAGGCTCAGTACACTTGAATATATCCTCTTTCAGTCAATAAATCTTTGTAGAAGTGCAAAGAAAAAGTATTCAAAACTGTAGAGAATGTGTGTGAAATGTTTTTCTGGACTTCTACCTAAGTAGTGTTCTTCTCTATGAACAAATATCTTCTGATAATAAAGTATCGGGTACAAATATTGTTATGTCATAAAGAAGAGTTGTTTTGGAAAGTGTTTTGTCTCACCTGGGGAAATGGGGAAACTGCCACTTGTAACTTGCAGGTGGGCAAGGAATTAACTGTTTCTGGCCAAGTAGTCCAGATACCAAATAGGGTATCATTACAAAATGGGTTTTTACTGTTGTTAGGCAGCCATGTAAGAAAATACTCACAAAATAACTGCAGTCAGTCTCAGTTTTGTGAAGTGTTTTCATGTGAGATACTGCACTGTAGAGACAGAGGACTTCTTACTGGTGTTCTTGGATGCTAGACATGAGTTTTTGAACCAATTTACTGCTTGGATTTTGTTGTTTGTTGCAAGTCATTTGAGATGAACTCCCAGCTTTGGTGGCACAAATTGCCACTGACTGCAGCAGACTCGATTGTTTTGTTAGGGCTTTCTCTCTGGAATTGATTTGAGCACACTCATAAGTCTACTGCAGCACACGTTTTCCCTTGAACTCATCAAAGAAACAGCAGTGATTTTTACTTTTCTGTTGAGATACCTAGTTTTTTGAAAATTGAGCATTATCTCTTTGCTGTTCAGAGAATTCTCACATTACCATTGTCCTTATAATGAACTCTTCTCACTGTCATTTTGAAACCTCTCCATTTAAGCTTTATACATCTTTGCAAAGAAGATATCCTTGAGTGTTCTCGATATGCTGAATAAATTTGGCTGTTACAATTTTCATTAGAGCCCCAGACAAAATCCTGAATTATGAGATGTAGGACACTTGCAGGAATTGTGCCATTTTTTTTCCAGCATAGCACATTATGTACAGAGAAGCAAGTTTCACTATGCTTTCTTGCACTATTTGCTTTGCAAGGTATTGTGCTACTGCAAGTCTGATAAATTTACAGTAGTTGCTGGAAAATTCCTTTAAGACTTTTCATTCTAGTTTGGAAGAATTCTGTATCCAGATCTTTTATCTGGAAAGCAACAACAACAGCAAAAAAATAGATGTATTGGATCCAAACACAGGTGAGAACTCTCTTAATTTAATAGTGAGTGAATCTGGACTTGTCATCCTCATCTGAACTATCAGATTTTCATAAAAAGAAATATCAGCAGAAAGATCATGGATGGCTGTTTCTAAGATTTCTGGGAGATGGGATTGGAATATGGGTTATTTCATATCTTTGAAGAGTATTCAGGTGACAGAATAATGACAAAGATTTAGCTTTTTTTTTTCTTGCTATATCTTTATACTGATATGATAGAGGATACCTTGTCAAATTCAGTGGCTTGGAAGATAATATGTAAGGGACCAGATCTGGCATTACTGTGAGAGATTGTCTTTCCTTGTGACATTGCTTTGCCTGGGAAGCTACATTTCTTAAGCTGTAAGGTTGTTGACCTCAGGGGTGAAGCACCTAAGAGTAGGAGATTTCTTTCTTTGTTCTAGAATGAAACTTTGAAATGCACTAGCAACTTGAAATGAAGAACTGTCATCTAGCTCTTGGTAAAGTTAGTAAGAAGGAGCTTTGCAAGAGCAGGAAAGAAAGGGAAGAAGAAAAAAAAAATGGTTATTTGTATATATATAGGCACATATTTTTATAAAGGAATGGGCTTGAATGGAGCAAAAAGGAATCCAACTAATTTACTGCTCTAGTCTCGGATTATTTTTTGCTAGGTACTTCATAAGGGTCTTTTGGTAGTATGTGAGATTCCTAATGATTTGCAGTGGACTACAGAGCATGTGCTTTGGTGTAATGAAGGCAAATGGCTGTAAAATCTTTCCATCTCCAAAGGCATTTATTTTAGAAAGATAATTGTATAACTTATCCCTTTCCTCTTTTCTTTTTATAAGAAAAGAGCCCTTCAGTCTTGCATTCTTAAAACAATCTTTGACTGGTTTTCAGTCTGAATCAAATGTTCTGGCTCATTTAAATTATGAGATAAAAACTTGATTTATCATATTTCATTGCTTTCATCTGACTTCAGACTCACCATATAAACAAATGTAGTTGCATTTTAATACTGTTGTTGACTTTTAAGTATTATATCCTCAGTTGCACGACCAGATCTGACCAACAGTGGTATTTTTGTTGTAGTCTCTGCTTGTAGGAGAACAAATAGTGCTTTTATTTTCAAATGAAATTACTTGATAATACCTGAAAAATAATCAAGTGGCTTGCAAGCATAGGCAAAGGAGCCTAAGGGAGCTAAGTAAAACTTGTTTTGAAGTCATAGAGTTGTTTACCATTTATTTTCTTAGAAACCCTATTGACACAGCCTCAGAATTTAGCAAGAATAGGCATTTTGCTGTCAAGTCTCTCAAGATTTCTCACACTTCAGACTGGTAGTGGGAAGACTTTCTGCATTTATGGATATGCCCTTGATTACTTTGTGACTGGGGGGAGTGTTGGAGGATAAAATAAAAATATATACCTGCGAACTCAGACAATAGAATGTTAATTTAAAAAACCAACCAACCAACCAAAAAAAACTATTAATAATGCACTTATGAGAAGAAAACTGCATAAACTCGCAGTGGTGCATGGAGCCATCTGTAGGAGCAGGAGGTTGGTATGGGAAAAGGATTGAAAATATATATTTTTTTAATCTTTATTTTTAAATGCTGTTCATATGGTAACAGAGGGGGGTAGACAACAGATACAACTGAGTAACTAAGCAAAATAATATAAAGACCACCTGCCACGATTTCATGGGAGCCTATATGTGTTCAGGCTGTTTTTCCCCAGTATTGCTGGTGCTGCTGGTGAATGCCACTTGCTGGCGGCCATCTGCCATGCTGCTACCTCTGCCCTCCTGTTTGGCCCCTGGAGGACCAGCCTTTCTGATTCTGGGTGCAGCAAATCCTGAACTGGGGCAATGGGAGCAGCAGCCCAGTGCTAACTCCAGGAAGAGCCTCAGAAATGTGATATTTAATTTGCATAAAACTCGAGCATCAGGCAGGTAAAAGAAAGAATGTATTTACTGGAGCTGTTGTAGGGCATAAGTACAAAAATAGAGAGACGCTCCCCATTATATCTGCTCCATTGAGTTTCTGTCTCTTTTAATGTATGTCACAGGCTGTCAGGACTTCTGGGTGACCTTCAGTTGAGACCCTGTCCTTAGGTGACTCCTGACTGCTGTTGTTGTGGAGCAGGATTTGCTGCAAGGACATATGTAGGCTTTTCAACACCCAAGGTCTAGTCTGGGCTCTCTTCAAAATCAGACATTTTTTTTTTTCCTCTGTGAACATTAAATTTAATGGACTGAAAACTCGCTTTTCTGAAGCTAAGCTGTGCTGTGAACAGAACAAAAACATTAATTGTAGAAATGCTCAGCTCCACCTTGCCTTGTTCAAGGGGCATATAATCACGTGCAGTGATTTCTCACCCCTAGGATTATGCTCAATTCACTAATCGTGCTAATTTTTAGGTACTAATTTAGCAGAATAAGTACATGCTGCAGTGCAAGTTTGGCTGGGAAGTTGTGTAAGCACTGCCCACTGTAACTTCCAGTATGATACTTTTTTTTCCTTGATTCAGGTGTTTAAACTTTTTCTCAGATTGGTGTGATTATGGGACTCTTAGTTCAGGTCTGATCAGTTGGCCTTTATATGAGAGTGACTTGTTTCACACTTGGCAATTCAGCACAGACATTTAATCTGCTCATTGAGTTCTGTGTTTCAGACAAACAGAGAATTAATGTCAGAGCTTTCAGTTCAAAAATTCTTCCATCTGGCACTCCAGTGACCTTTTTGTATTTGCGTTCTTCCATATGACAAAGACAGTTGGTTTAACATGAGCTTTGAGTTCAAAAATAAAAAGGCCATTTTTGGAATAAATCTCTGAGATGGGCTGTCTCACAGATTTATGAGCAAGTTTGTGCTAGGTGCAGCATGGATCCTGTGATATCACTGGATGCCACTTTGAGTCTCAGGGCTCTCCCTTCAGCTGTAGCTGCTAGTTCATAGCTGACATAGTTAGCGATTGCTGTATCCACATGAAGTTAAATACATAATACCTGAGGATATGCGTGACAGTTCTGGGACATAGTAGAGCCTGTTAGCCCCGAGGTCACCAGACAGAAATGGCAGACCATCAGAACAGGCCATGTCTTACTACCATTTTTTTCCTCACATCCCTTCTTCCTTTCTTCCCTCATCCCCTCCCTCCTTCCATTGCTCTCTTTCTTCTGCTTCATTTTTTCCCTTTATTTTTCTGTCTTGAGTTTTCTCACTGTTCTTTGTAGCTATGCCATCAAATGTTCAAGCCAGAGGCTTGGTGCATATAATTACAGGGAAAGGTGAGCGCTGAAGGACGTCTCTTAAGTTTGGGCCTGACTGTGCTGGTTGTGCCAGTATGAAATCACAGATGATGTCTTGTAGCATTACATGCTCTACTTCTCCTTTCAGAAATTTTTGTTCCCTTAACACTCATTCTTTGTTGATCTTCCTGAATAGCATGACCCCAGTTTTCCTTCCTATTAAATTCATTTCTTGGTCTGTTTGTTCTGGTGTTTCTACCTGAGGTTGTTGCAGGGGCAGCTGCAAGCCTTCTTGGAGTGGGTATAGAGCATAGCCACCTGTGTGTGACAGGCCTGTTGTGACAATTATAGCTCCCTCCAAAGAGAATGAGCCTCCAACATTGTCAGTTCCTTTTTAATTTTGAACAAAACCACTTACAGTGCTCCAGAACATTCCCAAATGATGTTTTGTAAGTAGCAAATGTCAAATTCCAGTGCTGCAAGAATCTGCAAATGACTCGTGTATTTCTCAATTGCCACGGTACCAAGTCACGATGTAAAAGAACATGCTTATAGAAGATAATGAAAATATATGCAGGTAGGATTTTTCAGTAAAATTAATGTTGGCTGTATGCCCTCAGTTCAGTTGTTGTTTGTAGCCACTTCACTATGATTTTTTTTCCTTCTTATATCCATCAACTAAATTCAAGTGCTAAATCTTGTTCTCAGCAGTAATGAGATTGTTGTGCTACCTTCCAGAGGGCTTTGGCTTTACAAATTATAATCTATATCTTCATAACATTTCACTTACAAAAGCCCAAGTGCTTTGCAAAATTAATTAGTGCTCCTGGTTCTCCTGGTTTCTCCTTGTGACAGGGGCAGGATTGTTATTACAAACAGAAAAATGAAACTGCAGAGAAGTTAAGTGACTTCCTTGCTTCCAGTTATTCAGTTTTGTTTTGTGTTTTTTTCCTTTGTATTTCTCCATCATGGGTGCTAGATCATTGTTTTCCCTGTATGGGGTCTTATCGTACTACTTCTGTTGAAAACAGTCCAAATAGGGGAATTCAGATGTTCTGCTTACTATTTTTAGTAAGAATTTTGGATCTTTCCTCTTGTATTTACCCAACTGACCACTTTTTTTTCCCAGGATGTACTCAGTAGCAATGCCTAATACGAAAGAATGGCATCAAAACTTGAATGTTGACTTATTTATTTTTTTAACATTTTGCATAAGTACTACCCAGTGGATGACCAAAGCAAAAATTTGCAGAGTACTAGATAGGAAAAAAAACCCAACAAATGAGCACAATGCATCCTCCTAGAAGACACAATGAGCTTTAGAGCAGTCTTTACAGCATACAGACACATTTATTTATTTTTCCATCAGTGTGTTGGGATGTTGGTTCTGTCATGCCAAAGCTTAAGAAAGGATTGTTCTTCGTTACTGAGAATGCCTTTATTTACCTGAATAAAGTCCAGTGATATGCGACAGCCTTTCTTTTTCTAAGTACCCCAGCAGGGAATTAATTCAGGGGACGTTCATGACTGTTTGAAAATTCATGACCCGTAAGGACTGTAAATTACTTACATGTTTTAACTGATTACTCTCACTCTTTAAATGCTATGTAATTTGAAACTGTAAATGAATTAATCTGGCAGTCTTTAATTCTAAGAATAAAGTTTGCTTGGGAGCTCTGAATTTTGCCGTCAATGAGATGTGTTTATTTAGAAATGATTCCATGAGCAATTATGCTTGCTTTTATTCAATGGAGCATATTATGGAGTTCTCTGATGCAGCAACTTGAAAGTTCAGGCTCTTCAGCTTTAATTTTTATTGGGGAAAAAAAAAAAAGAGTTGTTTGCAGCTATTATGCCTTGAGGTATGATAAACACTGTGATGCTGGAGTGGGGCACAGGGGAAACAGTAGTCCAGTGATTCTTCCTGATGTAGTGATGATTAAGCATGTTTATCCTAGAGTGGCCCTGCGATCTTCTCAAACCAACTTGAGACTGAATGGGATGACAGGAAAAAAAGGCTGGCCAGGCTGTTTTGTTGTCTGCTATATGCTATTTTCTGATAAGAAAGTGTAATCTGGCATGCTTTTTTTGTGGTTCTCAAGGAATTAGGAGTTGCAATGTGTATGATGTTTTAATGTTCTGGGTGTGTTCTTACTTTAAATAAATAAAAACACAAGAGAAGCACTAAAATAACCTCTTGTACCAGAGTGTACTAAATTTTATTTTGTGTTACATTGCCAGAAGCTATAATAGCTTGAGTTAATATTAGAATTGCCATGACTGCTATGATTAGATAGATAAATCATCCTTTATTTTTATTTTTCAAAAGTAGAGAAGAGCTCTTCAGGCAGCTGCCAGGTGAGACTTTGTGCTGTA
This sequence comes from Lagopus leucura, assembly GCF_019238085.1. Taxonomy (NCBI): domain Eukaryota; kingdom Metazoa; phylum Chordata; class Aves; order Galliformes; family Phasianidae; genus Lagopus; species Lagopus leucura. The sequence goes on along the minus strand of NW_024962334.1, from coordinate 29,397,340 downwards.
GGTTTTAAGAGGCAAATGACTTTTGTCTCATCATCTCGCATTTTGTCTTAGCTTTTTAGTTGAGACAGACTAAATAATTAGGGATATGTTTAACAAGGGGATATCCTTCAGCTATCAGGGCATGCAGAATTAATGAGACATCCCTTGTGGTTTTGGAGACTATTTGGAATATTGATGTTGAGGCTGGCAGTGGGGAGTGAGACAACGTATAGAAATACAACTGTGTATTTAATGTTAGAGATTGCATATAACAGGCAGAATGTTCACAGGGAAGTGCTTCTGTCAGATTACACCTAGGATGACAGGAATCTTTTTTCCAAGGCCAGGCTCAAGGATGCTCACTGTTAGAAACAAGTATACATTGCTATTTTCAGATTTCCCATAAAGATGCTGAGTCCCTGGACAATTTCTAAGTGCTTTTCCCAAACAGCATCTTCAAAATGAAAAAACAAAAACACGAAACAAAATAGTTTCTGTAGGACTACTCCATTCTCTATGGAGGAGAGCAAAGGAAGATTCAGAGATTTGAAGTACTTATGTCTTACATGTAGAGTTTGCTTGTGTGAATACCTTCCATACCTCATACCACCTTTGCTTTGCTTTACTTTTTTTCCTAGCAGGCAAGTGTGTTTTATACATTGGTACTAAGTCTGCCCTTGTTCCTGCCTCTCTGTAGCTGCTCATGTTTACATCTGCTTTTCAACGTGCTTTTGGAAAGTGCCCTCATTGTGCCTTCTGCCAGGCAGGAACGCTGGCGATGGGAAGCAGGCACAGCTCCCTTCTGCTTACAAAGTTCTCAAAAGTGAATCAACCGGTGACTTTCTTGGGCCTTTACTACTGGATGCATTAAGTTGGTTGGTTTTCTGTGTCCTGTTTCCTATAAAGAAGAGAGAAAGCATAAACTGAGAACAGAGAAATGTTCCCCAACCTTATGAGATCTGCTGGCAGAACTACCTGTTCCGAAAGAGAGAGCTATGACTTGCACTGCTCATGTTCTAAAAGCCAAGTCATTTCTGGAATATGTTTTGACATGTGAAAGTTAGGCTTTGACTGTAACTGGTGGTGGGGAAAAGTACTGAATCGTGGTAGAAGCTCCTGAAGGGGAAGGAAATGCTCAGTGTTAAAATACCGTATTATTTATTTGTATGATGATTTAAGAAATAATAATTAAAAGTGCATAATGGCTCATGCTAGGAGGAGCTTGTGTTAAATGAATATGGCACTTAATATAATTTATCTTGTTTATGACCAGACAAGTTATCATCTATATGGTGTGTATTTGGTCTAAATATTTGTGATAGTTCAAGTACCATTAATCACATCTTTATGTAACGCTGCTTTTAGACCATGGTAGCATTTACAGCATCCCAGTAAGTGTCTGTGCTGCAGTATCAGGTACAGCATTACATAGATTTATAGAGCAAGGTAAAGAAGAGGTAATGAATCATTTAGATTGACTTCCTGTATGTCATGAGCTGTTACACTTTGTTTAACTTTGTTTTTTGTTCCAGTAACTGTAGTTAAGCAGATATTCAACAGAATCATCTAGTTTTGAGACTGCAGTGGATGACTTTGTCATCTTTATTGGAATGTGTAAGGGTTGTTCTGCATGCAGCTTGAATAAAAGAACAGTGCCCATTTCAAGGAGCCTATGACTTTATGTACACATTTGAAACATGAGATGGGCTATAAAGACTCTCGTCTTACAGGCAGCAAAATGGACTTAGAGATAAATTGATTGATCCTGAGGAACACAGAGAAGCTTCTAAAGGAGGCAAATACTGAGCTTTAGCTGAAGCACAGTCCGTCTCTTACACAATGAGCAAGGTGAAAATGAGTAGGTAGGTCAGACCTCCTGTCAGCAAGGAGCTATCAGGTGATATACAGTGAGTCACTGTTCTAAGAGTTTTTCTGACATTAAACATTTGTATTTACAAATATACAAAAAATATATATAAAATATGTATGTATTTTGTATATATGCATTTGAGTGGCTGAAATTTATAGGAATCACTTTTGTAACACAGTGCAAGGAAAAATGATACCTAAAAGGTTGAATTAGTGTAGCAGAAGAGTTCAGACCTGTGCTGTTCCAAAGAGTGCTATGGACATCCCAATGAAATCTAAGATGACTTATGTGCACAAGAAGGCTTCCAAAACATATTAAGCATCACGTTTGCTCAATACACTATTCCTTATTTGCATGATAATTCCCTCTGATAAGTCACATGATAAGTAAAGTAAGTTCACAGTTGGCTGGAGCAGAGGAAGTCAGGTTTGTGACAGCAGGGTTTTCATGGTGGCTGCGAGCATCTCTGCTTGCTCACCTCTCTGCAGTCTTGTCTCCTGCCCTGGTGACTCTGGCATCCCTGTGCCTGTGGATTGCCTGAGTTCTGTGTAGAAGGCTGGCTGGTGTGTGGCTTGCTCCATCCCATTGCAGGTCTGAGGCTGGCTCTTAATGGGTGATTGCAGGGACTTTTGTCCCACTCCTGACTCAATGGAATGACCTTAAGGTGCAAGCATTCCCCTTCAGTATCTAATTATAAACTATTGTTGTTTCCTATGCAGAGATGATCAATAGTAACAGGTGTGCTTATTATTATTATTATTATTGTTTGTTTGTTTGTTTATTTTAATGCAATGCCTACTTAAACCACATTAGAGTGAGAAGTGGAGACTGCAGTGGATAAAGTATTGAGATACAGCACTCTTGTAGCTATGGATTCCAAACATTTTAACTGTTCGCAGGTGCCCTTTGGTGATTTGAAGACAATCAGCTTTTAACTTTCTCTCCCCATCCCTTGTCCCCGTTGTCTAGTTCATAGGCTTTCAGAGGCTAAGAAAAACAATAATCTCGAAACGCCTTTTTTGGAAGCAAGCATGGCAGGGAGGCAAATCTAGAGAGGACAGTGGGAAGTATGTGTGTGTGCCTGTACATGGTCATTGTTTTAGGGGACAAAAGAAAACAATTAGTTTTACAAGAAGACTAATTAAAAATGCTTTGTGCAGCAGCTCTTTATCTTTTTTCTCTGAAGTAATAGACCAAAATTACATAATTGCTTTAATTTTGACTTGGGAGAGTATTATCGTTTGGAATGAGGAGAGGCTGTTCATTTTCTCAGTTAAAAGTTGGTTAAGTTTTAGTCTTGGAGAATCCACGTTAATAAGAAGAAATGTGTACCCTGCTGAAGGTGGCTTGTAATGCCCGTAGTGTCTTGAACTGGGGCTCAGCTGTGGATGGCAGCCTGGCTAGGTGACACTGCACAAGAAGCAAACTTTAATTGTTAAAGTACAAAAGAAATTTGTGATCTGCTTTTACAGTGAATCACCTAAATCACGAAACCTCAAACACAAGGAATAGCCACCTAGTATTTCTGTGATCAACTGTAATGAGCTGAGTTTCAAGGCACCAAATTCCTCAAGGGAAATTGCAAAGAACAATCTAATGGGATAGATGAGTGGACAGTGGAATGCAAAAAAAAAAAAAAAAAAAACAAAACTGCATAAGATACATAAAACTACACAACTGGAGTGTCTTAAGCTGGCTGTTCTGCTCAGTGAGTTCTCTTGCTCGAGCTGTAACCTGCCTGGGTGGCTCAGGAAGCAAGCTGTCATCTGTGGGGCTGGGAAGCATCGTGCTTCCCGGTAAGGAAGAATGGGAGTTCTGTGCTTTAGTGCACCGCTAAGCTGCAGTTGCACATCCCAGTGCCTAGAACTGATTTATTGATTTCATTTTCTAAGGCGTATGGTGATAATAATAATAACACTGTATAAGCATTATTTAAAAATACAGTAATATACTGGGATTGGATCTCAGGCAGGCCAGTACCAAGGTACACACCCAAACTGCCATCATTTATTCAAGCTTAGGCACATCCAATTTTAAACAAATGGAAATCAATACTGCTCGCAGATATCAGCAGCTGGATTGAAGAAAAAACTGTAATGGTATTGCTGCTAAGAAGAGCCTGTATGAGAAAGCACACAGATGTATAAGTGTTATGTATGTTTCTCTTCTGTTTTATCTTTTTCAGGAACTTTTAGAACACCATACAAATGTGTATTTATTGTTATTACTGTCAGTTTATATTCCCTATGTAAAATGGGTATGTGATTTCAATATTTCAATAGAAAGTGAATGCCTATGAATGCTGGGCCTTTTTCGATGCTGATACATGGATCGATACAGACTCAGCCTGTTGAAATCAATGAATGCTGCTTTTTTCCTTTCAGATATGTGTCACAAAGATGTCTACACGGAACTGCCAGGGAATGGATTCAGTGATCAAACCTCTGGATACAATTCCTGAGGATAAGAAAGTCAGAGTCCAGAGGACGCAGAGTAGCTTCGATCCCTTTGAGAAACCAACTAATCAAGTGAAGAGGGTTCATTCAGAGAACAACGCTTGCATTAACTTCAAAAGTTCATCTGCAGGGAAGGAATCGCCCAAAGTCCGACGGCATTCCAGCCCTAGCTCTGTAAGTTTGCAATACTGGTGTCTGGGGGTGTTAATAATACTGAATAAATGTTTTCTTCTTTAAGAAGAAACTTAGAAACAAAGCAGAAGCTAATGTTGCTATTAAAATGCTTGCAATGCAAATTTCTAATGTTTCATTTAAAATATATGTACCAAAATGTAAATATATATATATTGAAAGATAACATGTTGTGAGATTCTTCTCACCTTGATCACTGTGTGTAGTTTTGATGACACAATGAGAAAGACATAAAGCTATTAGCATCCAAAGAAGGGCCTGCTATGGAGATAGAGAAGGGTCTAGAGAGCAAGGTGTATAGGGAGCGGCTGGTTTGCTCTGCCCAGAGCAGAGGAGGCTGAGGACTCGTGGCAGCTGGGTCAGGGAAAGGGTCTTCAGCAGAGGCTGACTGGGCACATAACAGGCTCTTTGGTGTCACAGCACCAAGTGCCAGAGCTCAAGGAGAGTTTTGTCAGTGCTCTCAGTCACAGGGTTTAATTTTGGGTGGTGCTGTATGGAGCCATGAATTAGACTCAGTGATCCCTGTGGGTTCCTTCCAACTCTGGATATTCTGTGATTCTATATCTGTGATACGTGTATCTACGTATGTTAAGGAATTTTTGAGCATTTTTCTCCTGATCCTGGTTTGGCATTACAGCTGCCTTGATGTTTACATTGCAAATTTTGTAGATTACTTACTGGTGTGGACAAATTTTTTCCCACAATGTGTAGGAAACCACATGTATTGCATTTTGACTTTTAGATTTTAGTTTCAGAGTAATTTGAGAAACCAGTCAGATTTGACAGATTTTGTTTACATTTTAAAATTCTCTTTTTAAAATTAAATAGTAAAACTAGCATTTATTTACCTGTCAGAAACTGTGTGTGTGAGAGAAAACAACTGAGAAGGGGTTGGCCATACATCATCACTGTTGTTTTTCTCTCAAGTACTTTGAAAGAAACCAGATAAATAAAATGTCACATCTTCCATGAATAATACCCAGACATATTTTCCCCCAAAGACCTTCAAAATTATTGAAAAACTATCTCTGTTATGCTTTTGCAAGAAAAAGAATTCATAATAACGTGACCTTTGAGATGAAGACTGCAGATCTCAGCAGAATGTGTGTAATGCTGCAAATATTAGTTGGCACGAAGTAATTTTAAAGGTTGATTTGTCTTCTTTCTTTCTTTCTTTCTTTCTTTAATTTTGCTCTGTCTTCTGGATATCTCCTGTCCTCTGTACAGAAGTTTGACTGAATTCTGTCAGACTTGTAAGGAGAAGTGACAGAGATTCATTTTCAGCAGATGAGCTTCTCTTAACCTGTGGGAATTTAATGGATAAGATGTCATGCCTCTAGGGGACTGACCTTTGGAGAAAAGGTTACCTTTTAAAATGTAACCATCTGTAGCGAAAAGAAACGTGATTTTTCAGTATTATATGGTGTTATACAGCTGCTGCATGTCCCACATCAGCTCATAACAAGGAGTTCTTACCATAAAACTGCTATAGTCGGTAAGGAAGGATGGAGCTTTTATTTTTCTTGGATTGTTTTGGGGATAATTGTTTTGCATAAGGACTACAAGCCGTGCATATTCAGCATCCTGTCTGTTGGTCAGACTGCAGCTGTTCATTTCTTGCTAATGTCTATTGAAATAAAACTTTTTGGAAGGTGAGGAACTTCTACACTTACAGTTTGCATGTTGCTTACTTGTGAATGATGCGTGACTATTGGTTGGCAGCTCGCCTATCAATGTCCATGATTTTTTCTGAAAGGTCCTCGCATTTTGTTGTGGTCTTAACTTATTCCACATCTCTGCTGTTCTGTCTTGTTCTTCATAGAATTTGTTACTAATTTCTGTTAATGTTTTGCACACTTGGTTTCTATTCAAATAAAAATCCTTTCATTTACTTTGCTTCCAGAGTTTGGAACTTATTTTGGAAATGTGTTATTAGCATCTTGTTCTTCTTTTCCAAAGGGCTGGTGCTCTCCTGTGCCCACACGCTGTCCTGTGATCCCCATAGTTTCTCATGTACATAACATTAATGTTTTCTCTACTGCTGTGTTGTTCTGTAAACCCCCACCATACACACTGCTTGCTGATCTTCTTGTGGGCTGAGTCACAAACATTTATTGGGGATGTCTCATGTTTTAAAGTGGATGCATAGGAATTTCCTGAAGAACAATTCTGATTTCTTAACTTCCTGTAATTCTCTGTGGTTTTTATAGCTCTTTTCAGGGAACTCCCTCCTTCTGCTCACATGCTCTGTTAGTCATTTTTTAACTCTTCCTCAAACAAGGTGCTCAGAAGTGCACTTGGCAGGGAATAGTTTGTGGAATAATGTGGGTATTTCAGTCAGTGAAGAAAGAATAGAAGCTCACAGCAAAAGGCAGTGTTACCACTCTATTGATGGTAGTTCACGCTCGGTCCTTGACCGGCAGACCTGAAATTCTAACATCCAAGGCAAGGATGTGATCAAGCCATTCCCTTCCCCAGAGCTGGCTGCATTGCCTCAAGCACAAGATGTTCTGTTGCACATTTCATTGAACAGATGCCTGTATAGTTAGTTGCAGGGATTTGTCATTCTCTTGTTTTGAACTACAGTTGAATTGACCAAGGCTTTATTTTTTTTTTTCCTTCCCTAGTCCTGATGCTGTGTAGTAGATTCCCTTGATACTTCCTTTTCAAATTATTACATTTTCTTTCGTGTTAGAGAGCTGCTCCATATTCTCCCTTATAATTCAGTAAGTTGCTTCTCAGGAAATTCTTCTGCTGTGTGAATGATGCCATTCTGAACTGACATCCGATTTCTGTAAATGATCTTGAGCATGCTATGCCTCTTGAGTTGCACTGGCTACAGCTGTGTATTTGTGATGCAATTTTGACTGTTTCATATAAACTATTTTTTAAGGTACTCTGATATAAGTATACTACTTCCAGTTTTCATTTGCTGTACTTGATTCCTAGAGGCTCTGTATTAGAAAAAGGCTTCCTTTTAGTTTCTTTGCTTTCATCGTTTGAGTCCTCTGTAGCCATCAGGTGGAGAATCGATGTCTTACAAAAGGTTGAAGCTTGCAAGCTCTCTGTGAATCTATGCCTCTTTCTAGTCAGATGGAATTTCCTAATTGGTCTCAAAACTAACATTTCTCAATATAAACCTTTTTTTCTAATGCAACTCTCTGGCATTTATCAGCCTTGACGTTTGGTGAAAATCAACAAATAATACATGGATGTATTATTTAATACATAGATGGAATGTGATCTCTTGTACATTTTCTGTACCTTCTAAATGCTAGGATGAGAAAGATGAAGCAGAAGTTTGTGAAAGCTGAAACTCAGTGTTCCTGCCCACGGATTGTCACTTGGAAAATAAACCATTTGCTCTTTAACACAAAGGAATTTTCTACACTTAATGTCACACCTCCAACCCCATGGAAATTCTGTGTTGTTAATTAGCACGGTAGCAGTATAATTAGCACAGCAAGAAGCTAGCATGTTAAATGTAAAAATCAGTTTGTCTTATAAGAACAACAAAAAAAAGTCCTTCCACCTGACATTTACATTCTCTTTTATGCAAAACAGTGACATTGCATTGTATTCCCCTGCCCTTCTTTTAAATACAAGAAAAACCCACAACATTTATGAGTGTGATATCCCAAATATTTATACTGATTGAAATGAAATGTAATTATGGAATGAACACTATAACAGAACAAACATGCTTTTTTAATACATCAGAATAATGGTCGTTCTTCACCTTGCTGGTTATAAAGTAGATGTTAGCTTACCTGTGGGTCATCTGTCAGCTACTGAGGGTTGAAGGTGATGTGGATCAGAGCAGAGATCTGCCTAGCCACAAGAGTGTGTGTGTATATATATATATATATATGTGTGTGTGTGTGTGTGTATATGTGTGTGTGTGTGCATATGGAAAATGTGTATCTCTTCTAAAATCATTATGTTAACTCTGCCTACCACGAGAATAAACTTGTTTTTCTCTGCTTGCTATTAGGTGAAAGAGTAAAACCATGAAATAAGCTAGGCAAAAGAAAAACAGACACAATTTAAAACCAAACATATATGCCTCTGCCCAAAATAACTCTTGCTTTGGAAGTTGATTGAACTAATTCCCTGAAAGTTATATTTGAGATGTTTGCTCTTTGGGCACACACGGCCACGTTTATTGTTCTCCAAGGTAAAGTTTCATTGTATTCAGTATTCATATTTTATATACTACAATAGTGCTTTGCACAGTATGTACATAGAATAGTGCAGGTTTTATAAGCTAACCAGTCCTGTCAAGATTTAGCTCCATGCTGGTACTATGCATTGGTTTGTTCTTTGGATGACTTAGGATTCACGCCAGTGAATTCAAATGTCATGCTAAGTTATGTGCACTTTCAGTAGGAGAAAAACTAAATGCAGTGAAATACTATTTTTTAATACATGTAAATGCATAAAAGTGTATTTACATAAATGGAAAAAAAAGAAATCAGACAAAAATTAGTTGAATAAGCAGTGCCTTACTACATTTAGTCTGCGCTGTTTTTGAGAGAGCAGTCTCTCCTCAGTTTTTGTAACTTCCGTTAATTTTCAGACCAGTTGCAACTTTCCTCCAAAGAAATGCAAATAAAAAATATGAACTGATCCTACTAAATCATTGCAAATCAGCTGCATAAAAAGCCTAACTTGAAAACAGAAGCTAGATTTAGAATTTTGTCTAAAAAGAAAGGGTTGTTTTTTCTGCCTAAAGACTTCATGTGCTGTTCTCACCTGTGTTCCTGTTCAGGTAGGTGGAACTGTCTCCATTTTTAGGAAGCAAAACAAGGATAGCTGCATCCTCCTTGGATAATATTTTTCATTGAGGTAGGATACATTCAGAGTTCAGTGTAGAGTGTAGGTTTTTCTTCTCAGGCAAGAGGGAAGCTCTAAAAATCTTAACCTGGGGGATACACTTTAACTGATAAAGCAAATAAAATGTTGCAGTTGGTGCAGCTCCTGTGCTTTAATGGCCTGGGGAACAAGCAAACATCTTTATAAATGGCACCCAGCCCTCCTGGAGAGCTCTGTGGTAGCTCAGGTTGCTCATTTACAGCTGCATGTCATGTGGGTGGGAAGATGCAGGGCACAGATCAGGCAGTGGGAGGAGAGCTCCTAGGGGTGCTCAGTTTGTATTCTTTGATCGTAGCTCTAGATGGCTGTCCAGCTTTAAAGGTTTAAAACTGAAACAGTGGGATCGTAGTGATATGATAAGACTGTAAGAGATCCCCTTATTGTGAAATGTGCGTAAGGTTTTATAGAGTGATTTTACCACTGCGTCAAAGAAGAGAAAATATGAAATGTTTTAAAAGCAATCTTCAGTTTTTGCAATTTAATCTCAGGCCTTTTGGCCTACCTTTCACTTTCAGGTTATTCTAGCAATAAATTTATTTCTTTTGAGTCATACAACAGAAAAGATATTTAGTTTTGATTTAAAATAATTCACGGTGCTACTGTGAACATAAGTTTTCCCTTGAGGATGGCTTTATATTGAAGTTTAATATCCCCCAGATTTTTTTTTTTTTTTTTAATGAAAATCTATTTAAAACTTAAGCTCAGGAGTGTGACAGTTAAGTGTGACATTCACAAGCTGTTTTATAGTTATGAAAAATGCATGAGAACATAACCCACACAACTTGTGTAAGAACAGTCAGGTGATTTTCAATGTAATTTTCCATTAAAGCTTTCTATACTACCAAGATTTTGGAAATTTCTGAGAGAAACAATGTTCACGTGAGAATGTAGTGTGAGGACTCATCCTGCTTGGAATAACTCTGTTATCCCTCTTACAGTCTGTATCAGTGTAATGCTTATTTGAAACGACCTGGTCAGAAAAGACTCTTTCCTCTTGTTTCTTTTTCTCTCCGTTATTTTTAATATGCTCAAGTCAGTTTGAAATAGCTTCTTCTATTTCTGTGTTCAGTACTTTGGCATACTCTTTCTATGTCTGTTACTATGATCTTTATTTAATTAGCTAGAGAAATCAGCTAGAATCTTGGTTGTTGAAACCCATCCAACAAAATTGCCTTCTCCCAGCAATCCGTGGTGCTGTGAGCCTAACCCTGCACTGGGAAAGCTGTAGGCTAATAATAAGAAAAGTACATTACTGACAACTGTTTTCAAGGAAAGCAAAGCACAAAGGCAAACAGTGTGGTTTCTGAAGGGAAAAAAGTGCACCTCTCTGCGCTTCTGTCCTCTGGGGAATAACATGATCCGCTGCAATCTGTGCTGGCCTCCACGGAGACCTGGTTCTATTTGCAGTTCTTCAAAGGCTCAAGCCCCTTGACTTCCTTCTGTCATTGTATCTCGTCTATCTTTCCCATCTGAATTCTCTGGAAGATCCCTCATTTCAGTGACTTGCCTATCATTTGTTTATTTATTTATTTTAGCAAGTACAAAATTCTGACACTGAACTTTAGAAAAGATCAGTCTTTAGCTTTTATCAAAGGAATTATGATAAAAGAATTCATAGAAGAATTTTGGAAGCTTGAATTATCTACAGGTACCTGTACAGTTTATGCATGCAGTAAAGAACTGGTTTTCAGACAGACAACGTGTGCTGAGCTCACATAGGTAGGTGTTCAGTAGGTGCTCTGGAGTGCAGGGAAGGAAGGAGGAATAAGAAAAAAAATAAAAATTAAAAAAAAAAAATTTAATAGTAACAGAAGTAGTTGAGCTTCAAGAAGGAGCTCTGTACAAACATTTATCAAATTATGTGCATTCAGCTAAAATTAATACTCTTTTCCATTGAGAAATCTTGTCTGGGTCAAATCGGAGGATTGCAGTAGTTTCCTAAAATGCAGGGAGACTTCTTGTGAGGTGTGTCAGTGGCTGATGCAAGCACTGCAAACCCAGTGTGCTCTGGATATGTCTCGCTTACTGTGCGTGTTTCAGTCAACTGTGTCCTGAACAGAATATGGGGCTCCTGTGACTCGACAAGCACACATCTCTATGAATATCTATTCTGCTATATTTTACTGGAGGAAATGCTGAAAACCTAAAAAAGCAAACAGATGATTGTATTTAAAAGTGAATTTGTATGTTGGATTTGTAATATTACCATTAAAAAATCTGTACTGTTATCTTGCTGTAACAGGATGTATTTTTTAACAAAAAAGAAAATGGTTGAGAAAGTTAAACTAATATAGAAAAATCTGAATAATAAAATTCAAAGCTATGAATCTGGAAAAATACTCATAGGAAAGAATGTGCAATCATAAAGCAGTTGGAAATTGTTATAGTGTTTAGCAATTACACAGAATTTCAGATTCAATCAATTCCGTAGCACTTTATTTATATCTTTTTGAAATCAAATGTAGTTTTTGGAAAATTTCATATTTTTAATTATGTGAGTTTGACTTGGCTTTCTAATCCAGACATGTAGGTAAGAATTGTCTGAACTAAGCAAATGCAAGCAATGGTAATTGTACTTTGAATTAAAGTATGAGATTTCATTATAAAAAAAAAATGTTGGATAAATGGTAATTTTGTTAAATGGTAATTTAACAAAAGTGGTTGCATGTGCTATGTGAGATCTGTCTTGATGGTTCATTAATGAATGGCTTGCTAATTAGTTTGCAAACTCTTTCACTTCTTCAAAATTTCATCATGTTTTGATGCTGAATATGGAAATATAGTATAATTTAGAGTATCTAAGCAACTGCAGTTTTTTTAATTTATTTTTTTAAAATCCTCTGAAGTACTTTTCTACAGCAGATCCCTTCAAGAATTCCAGGTCTTTTCAAGTTACTAATGCAAGAAAAAATAATGAAGGTCTGGTAGTGCGTGAGTTTGGAGTTTGTGAACATCCCTCTCAGTACTCCTACCTGAAGCTGTTGAGGTGGTCTGGAGGAGGGCCACAAAGATGATCAGAGTACTGGAGCACCTCTCCTATGAAGTCAGGCTGAGAGAGATGGGCTTATTTGGACTGGCGAAGAGAAGGCTCCGGGGTCACCTCATTATGGCCTTCCGATACTTAAGGGAAGAGTGACAATGAATGCAAAGAAGGAATGGTTTTAAACTAAAAAGGGGAGATTTAGTTTAGATGTTAGTGGGAACATTTTCACTCAGAGGGTTGTGAAGCACTGACACTGCTGCCCAGAGAAGCACTGGATGCCCCATTTCTGGAGGCCTTGAAGGCTGGGTTGGATAGGTCGCTGAGCAGCCTCATCTGGTGATGATAGGGGATTGGAGCTATGTGATTTTTAAGGTCGCTTCCAACCCAATCCATTCTATGGTTCTGGAGCAGAGGGCTGAGCTTCACTGCTGGAGTGTGGTCACGGGAGGAGACAAGGAGATCCACAATGGTTTACCTAGTGTAGGATGAAAAGTTGCTAGCAGGTTGCACTTCAGCTTGATTCTAGTCTACTCTTAATTGGGCAGGCACGGGATGAGGAATCTGAGCTGCCTGGTGCGGGCACGTCAGTCAAAATCAGCTCCTCTTTTCATCAAAGAGGAGTGAGCTGGTCCTGCCAGTGTGAGCTCTGATTTGTTTATCTGTTCTTGGTGAAGATGCAGCAGTTCTGAGGGGAAGAATGAGGCAGGAGACATGACCATAGGGCAGTGCTGCTGGCAGCTGGAACGTGGAGAAAGGAGCCTGAGGTTGTAAGAGTAATTACTACTGTTGATTTACTGAGTGGTAATGCATTAAAGGCACCCTGTTTCCTATCAAGATCTTAAGGTGTTACAAGTTGTTATGGCCTTTTACATTATGGTTTCCAGAGGTATAAAATTAAAGTAAATCACAGTGTGAAAATAAGAGTGAATGTGAAACACATGTATAAAACATGTCCTTTTCTTTCCCTGCTATATGAGGAAACTAGCAATGAACTATTTACTGTTAACTCGAGCAGCATTGGCACTCCAAACGAAGCTACTCATTGTGTGTTCACTGCAGTCTGCAATGGGAAAAATAATTTCCTATCACTTTATTATACAGGAGACGCTTAAATACCTCAACACTTTTCTTTTATTATTTTGTAATGTTACATTAGTCCATAATTAGACAATTATATGAGAAAGCTCCTTGAATGAATGTTTTAGTCACCTCTATTAGTGACATCTGTAATACAGCTGCAATTAAAAAAAATAAAACTTGAATTCCTAATCAAGCAGAGAATGCCTTTTTAAGCATTGATCTGGGAGCCAGCCATAATACACTCTTATCTGTAATGAAGTGTGGTCCCAGTAATGCTAGAGGAAAAAGATCAGAGAGTTCCCTTGTGACATATTTTCATCAGTTATTCATATTTAGGACTTGCGTAGCGAAATAGTAGATTGTTCTGTGTACTGAAGAGAGATGACAAGGCACAATTTTGCAAACATACATACATACATATATTTATCCTTATATAGTTCAATAGAAATCTGGGATCATAGTCCCAGAAAATGTGTATGTGTGCCAGAGTGCCAGAATTATGGCTTGGGAAATATTTAGAGCAGCTAAGGAAAGAGAATTTTTGTATTTCCTGGTTCATGGTTAATTAGGTGTAATGAAGACGTATGAGGCCCATGTCGTCCTACCTGGGATGCTTTTGCCTGCTTAAATGGGAGCACTTTTTAGGCTCAGATGATTTAAAACTTTCAACCAAGGCTGTAAAATAATTTAGGCACAGCTGTGTTCTGCACTACAGTGATTGTCTCCTTCCAAAAAACTGAAACTTGAGTACTGCTTGTAAATTAGACAGAAGATCTCAAATGTGAATCTATATTATCTACAGCAGCTTGGAGTCTCCCAGCTGAATTCAGCACTCCACATGCTCAATTTTCTTGGCTGCTTTCTGTTGTAGGGTTTTGACCAGAGTGCTATGGAGACAGTCCCTGAATCTGATGTGAGCATCAGTGCTGATCCCCCCTGAATTTGTGCCCTTTGGTTGGTTGAAATACAGGACATATGACCGCTGCAGGCTAAAATACCTGTCAGTGATGATGGTAGTTGCAAAACAGTTTTTTGCTGTGTACCTCTGGTCCAAGGAGACAAAAATCACTTCTTCTCCAGAAAATGGAATATGTGGATGCTTGGAGAAACAGGGTATACTTCAAAAGACTCAGATGTTTTCCAGGGACTTCATCATATGCTGTGCAAGATAACAAAGATAATCTGATTTAGTTGCAAGTGAGCCTTTTCACTGTATGAGGTGATGTATGTGAAAAAAGAAACTGAAGTGTCCCTTTGATTAAGAACAAAATCCTTTTGATAGTTCTGGAGATGTAAATATATGGTTAATATGGGCAACTACCATCTGGAGAGTTTATTGATGTCATGATGTTTGCTGGAGTATCCTGTTTTGTCATTTTATTAGTTCTGCTATTAACTTTTTTATTGCTGGGTGCTAAAAACGTGCGGGTGTGTGAGGTTTCATTAAAGCATTTGATCTTTAAAGGCTGAATCAAAGCAGTTAAAGTTTTTGTTGCAGTAGATGCTGACAGGTCTTTTCTTTTTTTTGCTCCTGTTTAGCCTACAAGTCCCAAGTTTGGAAAAGCAGACTCATATGAAAAACTGGAAAAACTAGGGGAAGGGTCCTATGCTACAGTATACAAAGGGAAAAGCAAGTAAGTCATGGTTTCTTTGTTCCATTATTATTATTATTATTATTATTATTATATTGAAATGAAGTGTCTATTATTATTATTATTATTATATTTGACACTTCATTTCAATAAATAAGCAGAAAGTAGTAACTGGTGTTGCTGCAATTGTTAGAGAACCCCATGAATGAATGTAGATGGCTACTGATTTCTTGTGTTCTCTACTGAAAGCAATAGCAGAGGTAACAGCAGAAAGCAGAGGTAACATTACTTCGTGTCAAAACAAGATGAGATTCCATGTAGTTAATCTGATGTTTTCTTTATACTTTATTGTTGCACTACTTTCTCAATATACATACCAAGTGAAAAGTATGATATTTAATTTCCATAGATAAAAGCACAATATCCTACCAAGTAGTTTTTTCCGATGTCCTGAGAGCAATATTGACTATATTTAATACGTGAATCCGTTAATCTTTTGTTTGTCTTTCTAAAAAGCATGAATAAAATACCAAGAGCTGTTACAAATAATCTGTGTTCCAAATTGTAAATGTAAAAGGAGTATTTACACTCCTGCCCTGCTGATGCATGTGTTGTATTTCAGTGACAGCTTTCTTCAAGAAAATGCAGTTGTTTTGCATTGTGAAGGGTTCAGTTACATGTCACTATAAATTCCAGGTGTAATACATAAGTAATCTTTTTATTGAGGTCTACATAGCTGGCAGAGAATGTATAGATTTCAGCTTGTGCCTTATCACTAAAATCCTTTTGCAAAATCACAGCATGTATCTGGTGATAGTTACCTGATATGCTTTGCCTTTCAATAAGATTGAACTGAGGAAATGGGGTTACTGGATGTCTTGTCAATCATTGGAATTGACCAAAAGTTAAAAGCAAAGCAAAGCACATCCCTGAAGCAATTTCATTCAGTGGTGATTTGTGAGTGTGTTATAAAACATATATTGGTTGGAAATACTTCATTTGTTTTAATGGAGCTGACTGCAGATCTGTGAGAAATACTTCAATGGTTTTAATGGTAGCTGAATAATAAATTGATATTACTGGGTGTTCTGCATTCCCCACTTTGAATAGCAAGCTCTAAACAAGTGGTGTGAATTATAATAATTATACATAACTTTATTCTGCTGCTTTGTAACATCTTTTGCTAAGGCTTTATAATTTGTTTTGAAAAATTGTGTAACTAGAGTTTGGATAAGAATGGGTTTGCAGTAAATATCTTGGTCTCTTCCTAATCCTGAGGCAATATTCCTTTACTTGCTGCCTTAGTTTTTTCTCTAAGAACTGAACAGTTCCCATATTACACAGCACCTCCAATCCAGGCCTTCTGTTTCCAGAAGGAACAGTTGAATTACTTCATAACAGCAGCAGGCAATTCCTTAAGAATAGGGGAAACACTATAGGGCCTATCTGCTCTTTCAAAAAGAGATGTGAACTGAAGCTCTGTTACCACTTTGGTCCCCATGAGAAGTTGAGGAATCAGCAAATGGGAAGGGGCACAAGATCAGGACAGCTCTGGCTCCTTCTGTCCTATTAGAGTCTTATAGTGCTATTTTCTGGCCGATTGGCTCTGACTCCTTAAAGCATTGCCTGTAATGATACAGGAGTTTTTTCCTATCACCTGGTATAAGGTAAGGCTATGATACGCATCACTGTGTTCCCTGGCTGTCTGTTCAGTGGAAAGGAAAATAGGCAAAACAAGTCAAAAGAGGCCTCTTTTTGTTTTGGCATGTGGCTGATTTTGACTACTGAAGAATTAAACCCTGCAGCACACAGACACAGAGCTTATATGGAGAGGCGGGTAGTATGTGCACGGAAAGTGTATTTTCATTGAAATGTTTAAGAATCCCTGATTTTCAACCAACTCAAATGCTTGACTTCGTCATTTTGCCAAAATATTTTGGGTATGTGTACTTAACTGTAGTTTAAACTGTAGAATTTAAGATAAGGTAGAACTGCTTAGAATGATGTATTCAAAATTCTTGTGCTTAGTATTTATCACCAGACACATGCATCAAGTTGTGGGTTTTCCTTTGTTTTCTGTTGTCTTAAAAATAAATTTCATGAGGTACATAGACATCAAGGTAATAGAAATGAAGGGAAAGTTTATTAGCTGTATAAGACATCTACAAACCGAAGGACAATATCGTATTGAGAATTTAATGTATATTTTCTTCTTAAATTTTGTCACCACATAAAGTGCTGCGTGTAGAGCCTATCTTACTAACATTTGGAAAGCTGTGGATAGATATCAAAGTTTGCTTTATAGTAACATCTAGCAAGTATTTTGAGAACAAATTGGCCAAAATACATCTGGAAGAGTGCAAACAGTTCATGTTTTTATCAGTCTTATTACGTATTTACTTGTCTCTGGTGTCGACGCTATTTTTCGTCTAACTACTTGGACAGTTTTGATCATCTTAATATTTGTTAATAGCGATGTGATTCATTTCACTTCTTGTGTATGAATCCCATTTTCCATTGTGAGCTCTTTCATGTTCTTATTACCAGCTTAATAAAGTGTACTATGCTATAAATTTGAGTTTTCCAAATCCGCTTTCTATTTTTGTTTATATTTGACTTGAAAATGTTTCATAATGATCCACGATCAGAGTAAATTTGTGTTTTATAGGTTAGTCAATATAGTTGCATAGAAATGTGTGCAACTCGTAATTCAAATTTATTCCATTAAATGAAAAGATTTTTCAATTTATGGCCTTCTAGGATCTCTGGAATAAAAACCTCTGTTTACATTACAATGAACTGAGGCAGGAGAGAAAGAAAATCTGTTTCATTTCAAAATCAATTTTTTACCCATTATAAAAACGACTGCTAGATTTCTCATCTACATATCATGTTTCTGTATTTGATACACTCATGCAAATCACTGAGAATGTCTCCCAGAACCGGCTTGTGTTACTGCTGATCATTGGTACTCTGCATGAGGTAGTTCTTGATGGTTTGCATTACCAAAGTTCAAGTGCAGTCATCAGCTGCCTGAAAAAAGGACAGCATATTGTCCTATTACTATAAATATACTATTGCGTACTAAGTTCCAGAACTTTGGTTTCAGATTCTACCAAGGGATTTTAAATTTTTCCAGAAAGATATTTGTATTTGTCATCATTCCTTTGCCTGCAGCACCTAATGAACAGGCAAAGGCGGAGCAGATAACCAGCATGATAATTATTTTGTAAAATAATTTTTGAATGCAATGATTCTTATGTTTCCAAACACATCCTTTGCTGAACACTCTTGACATGAAAATTGACACTGCTAGATAGTTTTGATACTTCTAAGACTTCAGCAACGTTTTTACTCATTTTTACTCATGGTACCCTTGGCTGCATTAGGAGGAGTGTTGCCTGCAGGCAAAGGGAGGTAGCTCGCCTCTTCTGTTCAACCCAAAATATTCCTTAACGGTCTATTGGTTCACTAGAAGAAGAAACATACAGAACTACTGGAGAGAGTCCAGAGAAGGGCCACAAAGATGTTAAAGTGTTTGGAGCACCTCTCTTATGAGAAAAGGCCTAGAGAGCTGAGATTGGTTACCATGGGGAAGATGAGGCTCAAGGAGATCTCATTAATGTCTATAAATGCCTGAAAGGAGTATGCAGTGAAGATGGAGATAGGCTCTGTTCAGTGCTCAGTGCCAAGACAAGAGGCAATGGGCACAAATTGGAACACAGGAGATTCCCCCTAAACATCAGGAAGAACTTCTGGACTGTGCAGTGCCACAGTGGCACCCAGAGTGGGATCTCTTCCTCAGACAAATTCAGAAGCCACCTCGGTGTGAGCCTGAGCACCTTGCTCAGGGTGTCCTGTTGGAGCAGGGGCTGGGCCACATGGCCTCAGAGATATCTTCCAACTTCAGCCATGCTGTGATTCGGACACTGTAATAATGTTATCATTTAGAAGTTAAGGATTTCTGAAATTTGAATATTGTAGTAAATTTGAATCCATGATCCATTGGGAATGCAGAGTCCATACCAAGCCCTCCTTGGATCTGTTCAACTCAACAGAAATTTCGAGAAATGCCATAAAGCAGAAAGTCATTTTAAAAGTAGTCTTCTTTTGTAGAGTTGTTTGGTAAAATCTTGAGAATTATGTTTCTTTTATTTTTTTTTTTCTTCTAAATATCTGCCTGTGATTTCTTTTAATGAGGAATCCTTCAGCCTTTTAGATTATACCCCACTGATCATAATGACAGAATAAAAATCCCACGCTTCTAATTTACTGCTTGAAAAGATGAATAGACAAATAGCTGCCTACGAAGACGTAGAATCAACCATTCCTTTTTTGAAGGAATGTGTGCAGTAACTTGCCTTCATGAGAAGCCATTTGGAAATGGGGCAGGATCGGAAGTACCAAGCCCTTGTCTCCCTATTAAACATGATTTTTCTGTCTATGTGAGAGCCTGTGATAGCATCCCAGGAATGTGAAATGAAGCAGGCTAATTCCTCTTAACGGATGATGGATTTTTCTTTTTGTAGTCAGATAAAGGTGGTTCCCTGGAGTGTGGGGAAGCAGCAGAATGAACAGAACTGAGTGACTGAGGAAACTGAAGCACTGCTCTCTCAGACTGGGCTTTTCTGTTTATTGCAGAAATAGCCATGCAAACATTTGTTTCTTCACTGACAGTGGTTGCATCAATGGGCAAATCTATTTGAATTCACATGTTGAACTTCAGACACACATAATAAAGCTTATTTTTGACATATTCATTTTCCACTTTCTCCCAGGTTAATTTATTACTTTACTTGGTTGCGTAAAACCCCAAAAGGATTCTTACTGTCTGTATTGAAATTCAGATCACCTTGCTGCTTGTATTTCTAGTAAAATTCTGGAGAAATAGACCTAGTATTTTGCTAGTTACACTCTAAAAAATGTTGCAAGTTAAACTGGATTTGTATTTTTTACTAATGCTGTGAACATGTCATCTCTTGTAATAACTTTGAATTAAAGTAAATTTAATCCTACTGAAGTTGGTTTGAGAGGCAAGTGATGGACAGTCTTTCACTCACAATCTCTTTTTTTTTTTTTTTTAGGATTGTTTTCCATGGTTTCAAGTTATTGTTGAGACAGATTAACAGAAATTAATATAATATGAGTATTGTGGCTTAACTCTTCATCTCCATGTACTTTTAGGGGCAGCTTTACAAATACAGTAATATTTTCTAAGTAGTTTGCAGGAAATAAATTAGAGAAATAGGTTCCTTTGGAATTACTGTATCATTTCTGTTTGCAGTAGAACTGAAGAAATGCTGTCTGTCTTTATGGACACACACATCTTTTTGCTAGACCTTGTGCTTCTTCCCTCTTGAGCATTGCTATAACTGTACCTGAATTTAAACCAATGGAACCTTGCTTGATCTGTGCCAAATAAATGTTGACGTGAGCCCTGAGAGTCTAGTGATGAAGCCAGGGACAGCAGGAAGGAGATGCACTTTAATGGGAACCCCTTGCAGAGCAGTGTGAAGGCATCCTGTACTTACCCTGGGAACTCCGCTTACTGCCCCTAAGGAAAAGCCCTGTGCTTTTGGCAATATTATGTGCTGGCATGGTTTCCATCCTCTTCTCCCACAGTGTTTAATTGCCCTTTAAGCTATAGGCAAAGAATTAAAGCAGATTACTTCAGTTAAAGTGATGTGATCTGTGACTGCTTCTTGCACAGCATGGAGCTGTGTTCTGAGAAGCAAGCCAATGGTATATCTGCCAGTTTCCCTGCTGTGATCTCGACCTATTTCTTGCTTCTCCATATGATTTTTAGCGTACAAGTTTTCACTGAGCTGTGCACAAAGTACTGCAATAATATGCAGAACTCGTACCAGAGAGATCGATTTATACAATTTTGCCTAAAATCTTCCACAAAATTGCATAGTTTCACACAGTGTATCCCACGTAAAATGCTTGCCCTAAATTCAGTTGTTTTCCCTTACTCTTCTAACTTTTAACACGAGAAATGTTCTGGTGGGGTGCAGAGTGGTGTCCTGTCCCAGCTGGTGCTGTCACCCAAAGCCCGCAGAGGCTGTGGGATGTTCTTCTGGTGAGGTGCTGCTGCAATTTTTGTTTGAAATTGGATTGAAACCAGGGTGATTCCAGAGTGTATCAAAAGATGAAAGGCTTTTTTTTTTTCTTTTTTTTCTATGCAGAGCATTTTACATTCATATCCTTCAAAGGCAGTACTTTTTTTCCATTCACACAAAAATCAATAAGAAATTAGAGGTATAAAACACAGATCTTATAGCGAAATATTGCTCAGAAAGGCAGTGCCCATGCCCTGCACCAGCTGTGATTCCTATGCAATATTATTCTTGTGGCAACAGGGAATAGTAGAATGATCAGTGGAAACCACCTGTGTTTGTCGATGGCATGAAGTATTGTAGAATGCTTTATGAAAAATGGCTGACTGAAGTATTTCATATAAATGTTTGTGGATGGCTGCTCACAAGAAAAAAAAAAATCACCTAGGGATTTTCATTTTTATGTTTTGATGTACATCCTTTACAGAGAATGCCTGTCAGGGCTAATTGCTATTCCCACTTTATTTTTCTTTTAAACTGCAGTATTTAATTTATTTCTCTTGAAACCTCCACGACTCTTCTATTGCCTTTCCTTTTGTTTTATGTACAATCTACTGCAAGTGCTGTAGGCTTCAGATAGCCCGAAGAACTTGACGTTATTTTGTTTGTCACACTTCTGCTCTTTAGCCATTCCCTTAGCTTTAATCCATGCCAGCATGAAGTATTATATTCAGATGCTCCCTGGTACGCTTTATGTGCAGCAGACCAGTTCACAGATAAATCTTTTGGCCAATTTCTTTAGATGGAATATTTCAGAATTGTTATGGTTTCTGTTGCCTTAGTGACTTACACTTTCTGAACTGTTTCTTTTCTTGCAAACTGTTCAAAATCAGTGTTCACCTTCAAATGAGACTGCTTTTATCCGAGGGGTACCAGATGGCTGGAAAAGGAATATATATTCATGAATTATGAAAATACACTTCATAGTTACTTTATAGAGCAGCCTGATTTGTTTTCTTTTGTTTATTTTTCCTTTTTCTCCTTCAGTTTCTATTTTTAGCTGATATGTTTTGAATATTTTGTAGGCTGCTCTTCACTATAAATTTGAAAGTCAACATGTCATAAAGCATGTAAGTAGATGGTTTATAAACATTGCTAGTATTATTAATCTTTCATAAAAAGTATAACTAGAAGTTGGACTTGATGCAAGACTAATAACAACTTGATGCTGAACTAAAATGCCAAATGGTGGAAAAAATATGAACATGGTCTAAGTACCAAAGGAGGTTATTAAATAATTTTTCTTTCAGAAAGCATTTTAAAATCATGCAGGCTTGAAGATTTTAACTGGAAGATGAATTGTTGACTATATTAAAACACTTAATGAGTGAATTTGTGTTTAAAAGAAACACTGTGAGGCTGTTTTCTGTATTTGCATATATTGAAGACTGCATTATGCTCTGTATGCTGTGCTTCAACCTTCAAAGTAGTTTGCAAAGGTGACAAAGTATCATCTCTGGAGACAGCTGTGGGAACGAGGGAAGAAAATTCATTGTATTTCCCAGGACTGCAGAGAAGAATCTGGCAGAAAAATCAGAACAGAACATAATTATATTGAATACAACTGCTAGGAATGACGCTGTTATGTATATGTACGATTGGGATCATAGAGCCATAGAATGGCTTGGGTAGGAAGGGACCTGAAAGTCCATTCAGTCCCACCCTGCCATGGCCAGGGCCGCCCCCCAGCAGCTCAGGCTGCCCAGGGCCCATCCAACCCTGAGTGCTGTCAGGGATAGGGCACCCACTGCTCTCTGGGCAGCAGTGCCAGTGCCTCACCCGCTCTGAGTGAAGGAAGGTAGAGAAAACAAGTGAGGTGAGCAGCTGCCTTAAGGTGAATATGTAGGTTGGGAGCTAGAGGGACCTGGGGTAAATACTGTGCTGCTGCTCTCTGGTTCCCACTCAAGTGAGGGCTGCAGTGTTTCTTCTATGAGGTTAATTTGAGTCTTGTGAAGAGCTAGATCTGCAGCTTCCAGTGACACTACTTGTTAATAATTTAAATGTGTCACGTCTCTTGGAACTCTTTGATTATTTTTTTTAAAAACGCCCTAATAAGCATTAGCAATGTGAAATGCCTTTAAACCACCAGTTCCTTTTAAAGTAAAGTTTTTCTTTTAGGATGGAGGTTAAAAGATGGTAGAACTCAGAGAAAGTGATGAGCCATGTTATTTCCTCTCTTATTACACAGTAGGGCTCTAGAAGGACTATAAATGCTTTTTGTGAATTCCAAGTATAAGTCCTTCATATTTAGAGAAATATAATCTATGTTTACTGTATTTTGTGGTAGTGGTTAAAAGAATCATGAAAAATTAGGAATTAGTTACTCTTTTGTGAAGTAATCTGAGGTGAGTAAATGCAGAGGGACTTGGCTTCTGACAGGTTTCTGTCATAGGAAACTTCTGGCAGAGGTTTCATTAGGCCACCATGGCCTGGTTTGGGTTTTAGATGTGTTTTTGATATTACATTTCTTCTTAAAAGTCAATTTCTTGAAGTAAGTATCCAAATCATGATTATCACAGCAATGCTGATGAATGATTTTACTTTGCTGGAGTGTTCCTAGGCTTAGCATATGCTAGAGTTGTGAGCTAAGCCTCACCTCCAGTCAGCAGTACAACCCTCTAATAGATAAGCAGATTGAAACCAGGGCAGCAGATTTTATGTTATTTGAATCTTGAATATGTGATGCTTAGAACTATATGTAACTAATCTAACTATATGTAACTATCTAAACGTAACTGAAGAACTTGTGAAAATAATGCTATGGTATTCTTTTGTTCTCTTTGCAACATTATCAGCACCCCCAGTGTTACCTCCAGTAAAGGCCATTAAGTCATTAGTTTGCTCGTATTCTTTATATTGAAAACACTACTATATGTTCTTAATGATGCATTAAAGCACTGAATCATTTATAATCTTCTATACTTTTTCAAAAATAGTCATTTATATCAATGTATTTAGTTTGGCAACACCAATATGAGCTGATTTATGAAAAGCTGAAAGACAGATTAAAACATCTGGCTCTTTTTTCTTTTTTAATATAATATACAAATTTTTACCATTTGCCAAATAAAAGTATTTGGACTCTTTTTTCTTTTGCCCGCAGTGCATATAAAATCTGAAATGTATTAGAAGTTATTATCTAACTTTAAAATGCTGAGTTTTCATGAATTGGAAAACTAAGCGGCAGCTGCTGGTGATTTGCCTAAAATTACAAAGTAAAATCTCTGTGTAGTCATTAGAGAGGCTTCAGTAATTTTATCCTTTTCCTGAAGATTTTGGATAAGAGAAAGAGCTCTTAGTTTAGGAAAGTGGAAAGCTTGCATATTAGAAAATAGGAATTTTTTAATCATTATTATTCTTAGTAGAAATTAATGGGACAGTTAAGAGAATGAAAAATCCTCGACCATATGAAGTGTATTGTGAGATGCTGTGAAACTTTCCTTTGGGCAACAAACAAGGAAGGTGGCTTAATGAATCCTAGGTGTTGAAAGGCACAGAGCATTGGCTTCAACCTTCTAAAATGCTCTCTGCCCGTCAGTTTTCCTAGTTGTATATAAAAGTAATAAAAACAGCGAGCATACTTTGTGAGTTGTGTAAGACAAATGTGAAATAATGTCTGGGGGGGACTTCTGCTAACCTGATCACTGCTTAAGTCTCCAAAGCCAATGCTGGTGGGTTACAGGGTAGGTTTCTCCATGTCTGGTTGTTAGTTTTTTTTTTTCTTTTCGCAATGTTTCTAAAGAAATTGCCACATTATCCTGGCGAGTCACCACAACATTTAATGGTGCAACTGACTTGAACTCATGGTGAGCTGCTTCTCAAAGGGGTGGTCCCACTTCTTCTCGTACCTTTTCTAGTGTTGTGGTTGGTTTATTTTTCTTTTCAAAATATGAAATATGCTTTCATCTTTTTTTCAGAAAATATGATTTAAATTTTTGGAAGGGCCAGTCTCCAATCTTTTCCTATTTAAGCTCAGTAAGTGTTTTGCTGTAGGGTCTGGCAAGAACGAGAGCTGATACAAGACAGCAGCAGGGATTTAGCAGGAGCAGAGCTGTACCCCGAGGTAGCTGTTAGCTCATCACTGCGGTATCGTCTAACTGCAGCCTGAGGTTGCATCAGTGGAAGAGCAGCTAAAGGATGCAGCTAAACATACTCACCTATCTCTTTTAATTGATGATACTTCATCAATTCTCATACCTCCAGATGTACACTTAAAAATTGTCCTGTTTATAGAAAAATGAGCTGAAGAAAAAAGTTCTAATGACTGAGGAGTAAATGAGACCAATGAGGCTGCTTTTGAGAAGTTATAGGTGGATATTTAGGATACAAGCAACAATAAAATGGAGTAAGCAATCCCAGAGAAATACTGTTTAAGATTAGCTCTGTAATTTTAGTAGTGTTAAGAGTTGCTGTGATGTCTGTCAAGATGATGATAGGTACCAATGACAAAGTGGCAGTAATAACTGAGTAGCACAGCCCACCTACTGTGTTTGAGAGCACTGTGTAATTGTGAATCCATCAAAGCAAGTCCATACTACTGCTGTTTGTGTTATTACTGTTAATGAGTCAGTGAAATGCAGAACTTTGGATTACAAAAAGCATAATCTGTATGTTAGGTGCTAATTTTTGGTCACTCTGGCAAGAGTCCAAATCCACATTCCTTAGTACCTTGGTGATCTGCTTTTTGCATGTCTTTTACATTGTATTCTTTGAGTAGAGCATTCATCCTGTTCTTGATCAGAAGAATGAGCTTTCTTATTCAAATTCCTCCTGCAGTGTTACTTCATTTACTGTAAAATAATCAAGTTATCCAGGTGTCTATCTTATATATATGTGGTGGGTGGGCTGCTGTATTGACAGAGGAACGGGAAACTACACATGGTATGAGCCACATGTCTGTGATCAGTCTTTCTACTTCTGCTTTTATTAAGATTTATTTTCCTGTCTGTGCATCCTGTACAGCATTTCTTGGGGCAAGATTTTGGTAATCATGAGGATAAATCCAGATAATGCAGTGGGGCTACGCTGCTGATTGTCTTTCAACAATGATTAGTGTCTTGGGTCTGGAGCTGGTGCTCGTCTCAAGTGAGAACAGTTGGAGGTGATGAGTAAGCCATCTTTTGATAACCAGGGTTTCTTAAGTTGCTCAGTGTCATTGAGAGATGCGCTGTGTAGGTGTAATGAAAATCTGGCAATAGTAAAAGTTAAGCAGAAGAAATAATACTGTGGCCTTACTGAAGCTACATGAGTGCATAAATTAAAAGCCTAAGGAAGAGAAATTCAGATTTGGTAGGTGTCTGTGTCATCTTGCTTAGAAAAATGCATACATCTTCTGGAGCCCAGTGCAATAGGGAAATGCATCTATGTCTACAGGAGTGTGAAATCTCCAAACCTTCCTTGGGCTTTGTGGCTATAAAGGTTAATTTTGCTTTTACAGGGAGAAAAGGAAATAGTAATTTTTATTTGGCACATTTGGATAACCTACCCTTACCATTTCTTCTCATACCACAGGAGTCTGTTAAAGGTTCAGAAGTATGAGCTTGTTCTTGAGGAATTGATATTAATCTTTAATTTTCATTCCGTTTTTGTGATATTTAATTTGCATGAAGGGAACCCACTGGATTTTTTTAAGGCTTAAATGGGGTTTTTGTGTAGTGAAATTTTGAGTTCTAGAAGTGAAACCAACCAAACAGATTGGAAAATAAAGTGGTTTCTGTTGGTGCCTTTGAGCACCAAATATTTTTAATGTTATAAAAGTGAATCATTAAATTAAAATTAGCCTGGGCCTTGTATTCAAGAAAGTACCTCAGGAACAATCCTGCCCTGAAGGGAAATGACCAGAATGACCTAAAAATATTTCCCATCTCAAACTTCTATGGCTTTTGGAGGGTAGTAATTATAGGTGTGATGCAGTAGAAAGAAAGCAATCAATACAAATATGGATTTTCTGCTCGTTGAAGGATTGATGGGAA
This sequence comes from Lagopus leucura, assembly GCF_019238085.1. NCBI lineage: Eukaryota > Metazoa > Chordata > Aves > Galliformes > Phasianidae > Lagopus > Lagopus leucura. The sequence continues at coordinate 29,370,222 of NW_024962334.1, read as the reverse complement.
TTGTATGCCTTTTTGCTTGAACATTTTGATCAAATAACGGATAGAAGCATGTTTTTCAATGTGCTACTTCTTAACAAAGCTTTGGTTTAGTGCTGCAATAGAAAGGAAACAGGCTGACTCACAGAACACTGAGATCATTTCTTGGATTGCTTATGAGTGTGAAAATGTAAAGTTGACATTATGGAAGCTACGAAGCGTTTCTTACATTGCTATAAATGAATCACTGGTATTGACAAGAAGAAATTGAATAAGTACATGATGGGAAATAAGTTCTCTTATGAGAAATACTATTTCTGCTTTAATCTTTTTAAAATTTCTTTCCCTTTTAGGGTTAATGGAAAGCTGGTGGCCCTGAAGGTGATAAGGTTACAAGAAGAAGAAGGAACCCCATTTACAGCTATTAGGGAAGGTATGCGTGGGAATGATTATACGTGTTGGGTTTTTTTGTTTGTTTGTTTTTTGTAATTTTGTTGCACTTCTTATTGCAGTGCAGTGCTATAGTGAATAGCCTGGGAATTCAAATATGATTGTGTTCTTTGTGGGAAGAAACTTCGCTGCTTCAAAAACAAAGCCTGTAGTGTGGGAGCTCTTGTTAAATAATGCAGTTCTGCCTCTGCTATGGCTTGCATTAGATTTACTATACCAATGAGTACTTAACAGCACAGCAGTGTTTAAGGTGGGTGTGAGAAATCTCTCTGGAACATGAAGAAGCCATATAAATGGTGTTTCTTGTCTAGAGGGCAGCAGGTTAAAATGAAGGTGGATGTAATTTCTCATGTACATGCAGCATGAAAAGAAGAAAGCACTTATTAGTAAAGGCAATCAGAAGATCAGGTCACAAAAAGTAAAAGTATCATAAAAGCTGTGTGTGGTTCAGGATAGCTTTTGTTTGTTTTCCCTTCCCTGTGGGCTCCGACCTTTGGGGCTTGGGAATAACTCCTCTCCTGCTCACTCTGAGAGGTCTGTCATGCTTTCTGCTCTGCTCCCTTCATTCTTCTTGTCAGCCTCATGCTCCTAGCTGACAGCTGTGTGATTTGAGCTGGGCATTCTTCAGCTCCTCTGGAAAAATTGTTGAGCCTCCTCTGTTGGATGGCACAAAATATGAGCTTTGGTAGAGAAATAACAAACAAATTACCATCACACTGCTGACTCAAACTCATGAAATTAGTCTAGAGCTGGAGAGATGGAGACTTGCAACTTTTGAGGTGTCATTTAAAATTGTGTTGACTATCAGCATCATTCCAGCAGCATACCAGTATGAAAGACTTTGGAAAGAAATGTACTACAACATCTGAAAGAGACATATCTACGACTACGATAGCTCTGGCTCATGTTACCATACATGCACATTATTATTTTTTTTAAATTAGGACAGCACTACTACACAGATAACTGAAATTAGAATTTGGACTCATCTTCAGTGTTATTTGCCCTTTTCTAATTGTCCCAGACTAAATTAAGGGACAAGGCCCCTTAGTCAGCCAACACAGCTCAAGAAAAATCTGCTCAACAGTCTCTCATTGTTACTTTTTTTTTTTTCAGTCTTACACTAATCACTTACACTAATCAATACACTATAAGAGCTTATACTACCATTTCCTTTTAATTTCCCAGCTATGTTGGTGAGCATGCTCAAGGTGGATTAGATGCTGCTAAGGGGATAGCAATAGCTTCCTTCAGTTCTAACAAGCCCACAGCTGTAGCATTGCTGTCAAATAATCCAAGACTGGCACACCACTGTGGAAATTACCTTCCTAAAGCTACACTTGTAATGTACTGCTCCTTACCTTTCTAACCCTAACATTTTTGGGGTGACAAAATCAAAACAAAGAAAACAAAAGCAAGAGTTTATCCAGGAATCGATTTTTCCCCTTTCCATCTTATGTCTGGGTTGTCTGCCTTCTACACAATACTGGTTGGACTTTATTTCTTCTAATAGTTTCCACAAATGTGAATGAAGTTCAGCTACCCAGGAAACAAGGTCACTTCTATGCATGCAAAGAAAATCAAACAACAAATCCACTCTTAACCTGATTTTGACCTAGCCTATCCAAAAGTCTACAAAAGTAAAAAAAAAAAAATAAACAAAAACACTTTCATTAGCCTAGTAATCTTTGGCTCTAGTCCCAGCCTAGATTAGTGTTTAGAAATACAAGACATGAGTATAGCCCTATCAAAATCAGTGGCACATCACATGCTTAAGAAAATATACATGAATTAATAACCTTAAGAGCTTTGTTAGACAAGAGCTTTGTTTTATTAATACTAAGTATAAGAATTTTAACGAACCATAACCACAGTGCTCTAGGAAGAGCTAAAATAAAATCTCCTTCAATGATAGCATGAACATTTTTTTCATGCAATGAGATTCTATAATTAAAAAAAAAATTCAAGTGTAAAATCTCTACTGTTGCTCCCAAGAATATTTATTTATACTGAGCTCATACAACAAACTATCTACAAAAGAAAAAAAACCCACATTATTCTGTTTTTTACAGTTATAACATTTCATCTTTCATCCAGACCAAGCTCTCATTAAAAAGCCTTTAAAGTGTCACTAAGCAGGCATAAGAAGGCTTGTATGTACTACATTCTCTTATTAAATCAGTACTGTATCAAGTAAAAGACTGAAGAATAGTAAACATATTTGAAAGGCAGGCTCATACACCTTGAAGTCAGCATTTCAAACACTGAACGCTGTGCTCATAGCCCTCTGCACACCTCGTTATCATGGCACAGCTGCAGGAACAGGCAACTCCCAGAAAAAAAATGTAGATCAATATGAATAAGTGTGTCAGATCATTCAATAGTTATGATTTAAACAAAGCGTAGCACAAGGACTACAGAAATTCCTTTCTATATTGGCCACCCACGGTTTTCCCTCCTTTGTAGAAGAGCTGCCTTTAAAATGCAAAATGTAGCACAACCTTAAGGTGGGTTTTTTGAGCACAGGATATCAGCCTCAGTAACCTGAGATATTTGGCCAGTCTGGCCCCAGGCTGGCTCAGGGCACCTGCAGACAGAGCTGAATGCACGAGGGCAGAAGCAAGGGACAGTGAAACTGCAGGTCTGGGACTTTGGCTGTGATGCCTATGGAACCACACCCCTCACATCAGGGTCTACACTGTGGTGATTTAATGCTTATTCCCTAATTTTCTGTCAGTGTAAGGCAAATTTAGGCAGAAGTTTGTTTGTAAATTGAAACTACTGTATGCTGATTGTTTAAAGTGGTGTAGAATGTGTCTTTTTGTAAAACGGTGAGAGAAAATAGCATACCTGCATTGTGTTCCTACTGGAATGCTGTGTAATGTTAACTGGGGGAAGCTATAAACTGAAATCTTCAATAGTAGCCATGCTGAGGGAGTTTTGTAAATGTCTGTGCACAGGAAAGCATATTGTTACTCTTGTGACAGATACAGAATGAAGCTGAACGGAAACCAAAAGTAGGAGGAGAAAAGATTAAGAGGAATAATATGATGTAGAGCTTATATATGGATTATGTGACTGTGGAAATAAACACTAACTTATCTGAAACAAAATAAAAAAAAAAGAAAAAAAAAAAGAAAAGAAAAGAAAAGAAAAGAAGAAGAAATAGTGAACAATCAAACATCTAAAAAATACCAACTTACCAGAAGCAGGGTGAGAAAAATCATGATTTTTCAACCTGCCCAGGTGAGATTTACCTAGAGCTTCAGTGAAGTATTTCTGCTTTCACAGTAGCTGTGGTTTTCTGTCTTCTGCAAAATAATAAATTTCAAAGCTGAATGTAAGTAGGTAAACGGGGCTTGTTTGTCAGCACTGCTTGGCTCTTTCCCTGAATTTGTAGAACAAAATTCAGAGGTGGACTTTGCTAAGAATCTTTCAGTTTGCCCAAGTCAGTTGCATCCACTTAGGCTTTCATTTAGTGGGGTGCATTTTGCAGGATGTTGTGCTCTGAATTTAACCCAGTCAGTCTAGGACAATAGAATCTACTTCTGAAGAGCCTGAAACTAGAAAGAAAAAACAATGATTGTATGTATGTATGTGACTGAATTAACCTAACCAGAATGTGGTGCAGGTTTCCCTCCTGTTTGTACAACAGCAGATTATCATTCTATCCAAAATGTGCTGCGACTTTGATAGCTGAGACAGTATGGAGTCTGGCAATCATCTGCACACTATTTTCTCACATGAACTAAATTCAGTAGAATACAGATTAGCCAGTGATTGGTTCTCTGTGTTGTGTAGTTGTGTTTTATTCTTTCACTGCAACCCTCATTATTGGTTTTTTAGAGACGCCTCAGCAGCAGAGTCAGTGTGATTAAATCCACTTCAGCCAGCAGAAAAGTTCAATGACCTAAACTTTATCTCACATATTTCATTCCCTTAATTTCCTGTAATATCGTACTTTCATCTGGGCTAAATACTGAACTCCATGATAGGTTATAAATCTGAAAGCAACTTGACTTACTATTCCATAGTTATTGTCTTTGGTTTCAGAGTAATAATATTCCTTTTAGCCTGCAGGACAAAGATTCCACTTTTTAGGTACATATGTAGATAAGCACACCCTGGTTTTTACTACTATGACATTGCTTGTGCAGTTACTTGGGTAATAAAATGTTTTTCCTATCCTAATCATGAATACTGTTTTGTATTTGGTTTCCAACTTCCTCCTGTGGAAATATGGATGCTTCTTTATTCTTCTTAATGTGATTTACTATTATTATTAAAACTTTATTCTATTGTTTTATTATATAGGTATGTTTTATTTTTGATAGGCCTAAATCATATTTTGAAGCATCATCTAAACCAGGTACGCTTTGAAGGTAATTTGATGCTTTGCCATCTAAAGGTCACAATTAAGCAACTTTTAGTTTATTTCTCTTATTTATTATTATTTTTTTTACATCTTGCTAGTGAAGTGTACTTGTATTTTACATTCAAAAGTGTTGCTGTGAGAGAGTGTCTCCATGCCTTTGGTTTGACAGTTGTCCAGATAATAGTTTTTCATATGATCCAGTGGAAAAAAGCTGTTGCTTTTTCACACTGATGTGAAAAATAACGTGTAATTGCCTTGAGAACAGCCACGTGTCTTGTGTTAGACAAAGAACACAAGATTTGCTTAACAATTTTCTTAAAAAATTTAAATTAGAGAAAAGTTCACTGTGTATACTGAACTTGTAGGGGGAAGCTCAATGTATTTGATTGCGGGTATAGAACTAATGTGAAGAGAGGCTTAATTCCTGGTCACAAACCAACGTCAGAGTTTCAGGCCTCCTTCATCCTTACCTCCGTCTTCCTTTTTCTGGCTTCCCTTCCATGCTACACCTTCTTACCTCTTCCTTACACAATAAACCTGTCTGGGAATTGTGAAAAATTCCACCAGCAGGCACATTACAATTTTGAAATGGAAAACACGTAGTTTGAATTTTTTCTTTGGAAATAATATAAATGTACATTTTTGTATGCTGTTTGTGAAATCTTGCTTCCTCCCTGTACAATTATCATTCTTAACACAAGTCCAATAGACTCTCACACCTTAGAAAGGGCTTCGCAATAGCATCCTCCTAAATGAAAAAAGGAATACCTGAAGGGTGTTCAGTGAGGAAATCTGAGTCCCCCTTCATTGTCCCAGTCTGGACAGACTTCCCAAAGTTTGGAGCTTTTCTGAGGCTTCTCAATCTGAATTTGGTTGTGCGAAAGGGATAAGTCCTCTTAAAACTGATGCATAGTAACTGCCAAGTGAATATTACAAAATCAGCTGTTCATTGAGAGAGGCTTCTTGGCCAATGTGACTGTGAGATTTATTGCAAAAAATTCCTCATAAGAGCACAATAGAAAATACTGCTTTGTAGTAAAAATACTGCAAGTCATGTAAAACGTTTATGCTTTTATATATATCCAAAAGTAGTACATCTGTACTTGTACCCTCTAAGGAAGTGCCACAGAAGGTTATATTTTTACTCAGTAGACACACTTGTGATCTGATACTGAAATATTATCTGAAAAAAGCAGATGAATTATTGTACTTGTATCGCTTGTATCCCAGTTCTGTGATTCTGAACTGATATGTAGCATGATAATCTTTACAAATTAAAGTCAACCAATGACATCATGGCACTAGCCAGATGACTTGGGGTGATAGACTTCCTATTCGTTACATGAAGTTGTATCCTGTTGGACAAGGGCACAGAGAAACAATATCTGCGTATTTCTGGAGTTGTTGGTCAATCTACTGCTAGGAGATAAACATGGAAATAAGAACTGGAGTCCATTCATTGTATCTCAGTAAAGACTAAGTTACTTTTTTTTTTTTTTTTTTCTAAAGTTAATCATCCTTATACCAACAAACAAAGAAAGAAACCACATGTCAAATCTATTCTACCTTTTATGCAGTAGTTTTTTACTTTTAAATTATTTTTATTAAGGAAGCTTGACAACTGGTTTATTGTGAGTGATAGGAGTTTGGAGGACTTTTGCATTTCCTTCATGAAGTCCAGTCAAGAAATTTAAATTTCCATAACTGAAATGCCTTAAAGCTTCATCTGTGTTTGGCTCAGCAAGCCTCAGGGAACTTTAAGAAATTATGTTTAAGAGTGTGGGGATGTAGCTATTCTAAGCATTCACATCATATGAGTTATGATAGAATTTTGGCCTCTTTGTTTTTAGAGGCGGAGGCTAAGTTCACTCTCCCTAGAAGCTGGATTGATTCAGAGCTCTGAAGTAAAAAATAAACAGGAGCTTGGCTGTAGATTTGGGTACTTTTTTGTTGCCTATAGAGCTGGCAAAGCTGCAGTCTTCTGCAGGCTAAATAGCTACAGCTCAATTAGCTGTAAAGCCAGTGCAGTTTGTAATCATAACAGCTTTGTTTCTCAGTGTTGTTAAAAATAAAGCGCACAAGCCAAGAGCCTCTGGGACAATGTATTACTGAATATTTAAGGTCAAGAAGTATTCAGAGGTAAAGAAACTCCAAAAATGTTTTCTCTCTGATCTCTGTCTGCTGTGGCCATCCTACTGCGTTACATGAGGTGTATGCTGCCTTGAGATAACAGAGGAGCACAAGATTACAGAATCACAGAATTCTAGGGGCTTCCTATGAGAGATTCCCATATAAGGGTGAGCTGGGTTTTGAAACCTACAAAAAGGGTTCTCCTGTAGTCTTTATCACAAAACAGGAGTTTTTAAATTCCCAAGACTTTTGGATGGTACTTATATACTTTTTCAGTGACGTAGAGAAGTGTATGTTCTTTTCTACTGAACATTAATAATAGAAAAGTAATCTCCAATTTTTTGTTAGTTTTTACAACAGACTCTTATTTTGTTAGGTCAAATTTTTGACCATGCTTGATTTGTGCTTTCTTCCACATTTGAGTTTGTTTGATTTGTTTAGGCCTCAGAGAAACATGTTGGATCCTTTGCTCTGTACGGCTTCAGGGCAGCTGAAGCTTCCACCTCGATGTTACTTTTCTTTTTTTTTTACATTTTACTTTTCTTTAACATTTCAGTGCATGCAAACTGTGTTGTTCTCTCTCCTTTTTGGTGTATTGAACGAAGACTTCTGTCTATGTACAGTGCTCAGAAGGGGTAGAAATTGAATAAGTCTGTCCTATTTCTTTCTTTGTTCCTTGCTATTCATAGACTGAACATAACCTTTTTTTCCACCCCCTCTTTTACCCTCTAGTATGTTAGTCAGACCCTTCTGGAGAGTTGGCATTACATAAATGCAACATAAATGATGACGTTTCCGTTTGGGAATCATGATATAAATTTTAAACTCCTGTATGAACTCATATCATGTGGGAAAAGTGTCATGCTTTTCTAACAGTTGTAAATGAAAGTTCCAAATTAGGCGGCTTCATAAAGCTAAATATGTTTCACAGAGTTGTTTGCCCCCTCCCCATATTTTTGCTGTAGACTGCTGAAGCTGAGCACAGGTTTATTGGTTGAATCTTCATTTAGCACTTTTGAAGTGAAGATGTGACCTTCTGCCTTTCTTTCTTGGGCACAGATAAAGACAAAAGAATGTGGTGGCACTTTAGGGAATTATTATTGTTATTATTTTTATTTATGTTATCATTTCACCATTCAGAGTCCTTTCTTCATGGCTGTTACATTTAGTTTGATGGCAGACCTTTCAGGCTCTGCCCTATTTTTGTTGCAGAAATTGTCAGTATTCACATGGAAAGTGGTGGGTAAGGGATGTTGTGCTAATTCCAGCACTAGGAGCTTCAAAATCCATTCATTCAGGGAAGCCATTGATTCCTCTGCCTAACTCTGCTTATACCTCACCTGAGCTCCATCTTGGCCCAGATGGGACATTCTGCTCCAAAAAGTTTCTTCTGCTCATAAAGTCTGTTTTCTTGCCATTTTAAGGCATGATTTAGAACTGTTCTCTGCTGTGCTGTACTTTTATGACAGGAAGGGTAGGAAAAAGTGGCAAATAAAAAATATAGGAAGATAATAAGAGGGATGCAATCTTTTCTTCATACAAAACTATAGCACATAACTAACTATACATCTTACAGAAACCTTGTGCAGCCCTCATGGCTTTATTGCTTAAGTGGAAGTGGGTGAGCATGTCTTTTTATTTTATATGCAAATTTAATCTCATTTTACAGCTATACTACAGCCATAAAATGGAGAGCTCAAGTTAATCTTGCTCAGAGTAACATCAACTTTTTCTCTGTGACTGTATATCCCTTGGTATGCTTTGACTGGGGACAGAAATACTAATTGGTTGTTAATCTAAGTGAAGGTTATAGTAAGTTCTGGCATCTCTGCTTGAATTGATTAGAGACCTTTGAGGGGCACACCTTCCAAATACCAATACCATCCATAGTAAGCAAAAGCATGATATCATCTGGTGTCTCTTAAACATAGCCAATTCTTGAGATTGTTTTGTTCTTTGATATGTCTCCCTTTTATGAAAGGAACAACCCCAGCGACTATACTGTTTAGCCTTGTGACTAAAATGGTGACTTCAAATGTACATGAAGCTGTTCGTCTTTGTCAAGATCTTTGTATGTGTTTTCTATCACTGCCATGTCCTGAATTTCAAAAATATCTGAGCAAGATATTTTATGTTTTTCTTGTGCAACTAATAATAGGACTAGAGGGAACGGCCTCAAGTTGTGCTGGAGAAGGTTCAGCTGTTAGGAAATACTACTTTTCTGAAAGGATGGTCAGGCACTGAATGGGCTGCCCAGGGAGCTGGTGGAGTCACCGACCCTGGAGGTGTGCAAGGAATGTTTAGGCATTGTGTTGAGGGACATGGTTTAGTGAGAACTATTAGTGATAGGTGGATGGTTGGGTTGGATGATCTTGTAGGTCTTTTCCAACCTTGGTGATTCTAAGATGGCAGTTCAGCATCTGAACCAGTTAGCCGTAGTTTTCTCCTTAGCTTTTGTGTCTAGGTCTAGCTTCTGCTAAATGCTGTAGGCTCAGATGTCTGGGTCAGGCCCTTAGGGAGATAACATCGGTCTTTTTCCGCACTCCTGTTTTCCCTTATGCTGAAGACTGTATTGCAAATGTCTTAGTTGTATTCTCCAGTTGTTGCTCGTGTGGGAGATTTATCATTGAGGACGATTGAAATATATAGTTGAAATAAAGTTGATATACATGCTTCATAATAGAATCTCTTCTTGCAGCAACAATGAATATACTGCTTTTGGTCTTTATAATCAATACAAAGAGAGCAGCATTTCAAAATCAGAAACTGACCTCTACTGTCATCTTCAAAGAAATGAAAATGAATATCCACATTATTTTTCTTGGGAATTTTCCTCCTGAGTAAGCAATACAAAAAAGAAACTGATAATTCATTGTGTTTTTCTAGGATGAAAGGGAACTGGATGGTTCAGAGTCTGGTAATAGGGTATCCTGACCTTCCACCTCTGATCCATTTATTAACATATAAGACGTGATAGTGGTGTCTAGTAGTTATCAGTGTGGGATATAGTCTAGAGCTGTAGAATCTGTAATGGTGCAATTTGTGAATTTTTAAGGTCTGGGCCACTTGGCACAAAGCTCAGCAGCTTCTCCTCTGGTAGTGGATTTAGCTGAAGCCAAATGAAAAATGAACAAAAAAAAAAAAGGAGGAAGCCTTGTAAGTGAGGATCTATTAGCTGAATTTGGTGATTTGTGTCAGATCTGATTTGATACAGATATTTGTCCTTTGGTGAATGTCACTTCAGAAGTACTTTAATTGATGCAGAAGTCATACTGACTAGTTTTCTTTGCCTATTAATCTGGGATGTTAGAAAGGCATTAATGTGAATGAGACTGCTGTGGATTGTGACTTGAAAAGATGCTCAAAACTGATTTTATGCATTCAGCTTTTTGCTCTTAATCTCCCAAGGAAGACACCCTTTTTTGTTTATAAGTGATTTAAATTGAGAGCTAGGAATGTAAAGCCCTCTTAGCTGTACAGGTCAGGTAATTAAATACCAAATGTCCTTGGGCTTCATTTAGTCTTAATTATCACCTGATTTTCCCTGTGCAGAAACATTGAGGGAGGTCACAAGGATGATAGAAAATCTATGTACCTCCAAGCTAGTCTTATAGGCAGGGTGATAGCAGTGTTGGTATGACTGATTTCCATCTGGAAACATACTTCCTGCCCTTCTTATCTCCCAAAATGCAAGAGGACAAAGTAGTTCAAATCACTCTTGTAGCTACAGACTGAAAAGAAATAAAATGTAATGAAAAGTCACTAGGTCAATTTTGGAGTTCTAGTTTGGACACAACTGAAATGTGTCTCCTTTTATGTAGTCTGCCTAAAATTTTGTAACTAGAAGAAAATATAACGTACAATACTTTTTATAAATGTCAGCCTCAAACGTCAGGATAAATCACTCACACACTGCCTGTCCGTCTGTTTCTTTGGAGTGCAGAATGCACGCTTGCTCTTTTGTGTGCTGTGAAGTCTGAAGCAGTGTTTAACATGTTTTCATGTTCATGTTTTCATAAGAATATGTGCTGGATTGTATGGGGATTTTATTAAAAAAAATACCAACCCTGAGTATTTAGCACATTAGGCTCTGGATAAAATTTAGCTTTTGTTATTTTGGTTTGGTTTCTCACAGCATAGCGGTGTTGCACTGCTGCCATTAGGAAACTGTCAGTTCTTGAAGAGATGTGTAACTAAACACAGACCCAGCAGGTTGTAGGCTCATTGACAAAATCTTGTTAAGAATTTCCACACTTTTCAGGTTACTTTATCTCAATGTACTTGTGATCCTAAATGGTATTTTTTTCAATTTTTAATTCTGTGTTTCTCAGAAAGTCCTGGTTATAAAACTGACATGGTTGAAATGCTGGCTTTGCATCAAGATTTCTGACTGAATTACCATTTGAATCACTTGAGGCCCTATTCACAAAGCAGAGGATTATTTGCATAATCAAAAATGCATTCTTTTGCATGTCAGTGGAGAAACTAAGGCTTAGAGCAGCAGTTCACAAACAAAATTCAAGTTACAGATATTGAAGTGTCTCTGTCTGTATGCTGTCATCTCTCAGCCCTGCTCACATAAACCTATCTAAAACAAAAGAAAAAAATTTGGAGCAATGCGTAGTCTTCATTCAAAGTCTGTATGGGATTAGGGATAGGATTTCTTACTCTCCCAAATGTGCATGAGAGCCGGGGACACTTTTAGGCCATATTGTTGCAGGAGGATAGATGTCTTCCTAAAAATATGCTCAGTAAAAAATTATGAGCTTGAAAATTGCTCTTTCTATCGAAGAGGTCAAACTAAATAAGCTGTAAGTGTATATGTCTGTGGATAATGGGTTCAAGATTTTCTTAACACTTTTCTGTCAGATTCCTGGCCGCTGGTCCAAGGGGCTTATAAATTGCATTCATAACCTTTGCATCTCCCCATCAGCCAATGCATTTGTTTTTTATCCTTTTTTATGTCCGTGGACAAGATGTTGGATGGAATGCCTCATTCAAAGAATTCATTTCTTTGACTGTAAATAATTCCTGATTAGAGTTCAAGGGTGTGAAGCAACTTCTTACTTCTCTGAGGTAATAAGAAACCTCTGGGCATTAAAAACCAACCAACCCAACTCACATCCCTCCACCCCTCCCAAAACCAAGGGATTTTGTTCCTTTTCTTTCTTTCTTTCCTTTTCTTCCTGGAATGAACTTCTGATACATTGCTGCTGTTAAATCAAGTTTTCCAGTCAAGTTTGGACAGCCATACTTTTAGTTCTACAAAGAAATTTGCATATATTATTGCAACTTCTGATGTTTTGATGTTAAAACAAGTATGATGGGATCCATGGGATCCAGCCTTTTACTGGATATCAACTAATTAATCAACTAATTAAATAAAATTATTAAAGCATGGAATGAGATATTTTCACCAGTTTTGTGACATTTTCAAGTCTTAACTGGCTTCCTTTTAGACTGATTGAAGCATGTGTATTTTTTTAGAGTAATGGACTTAGAGCTTCCTTAATCAGTGCTGTTTAGTTTTTATTACATTCATTTCAGGTTTAAATTTAAAATTTAAATAAAAGAGATGTCAAAATTAAATGACAAGCAACTTGAGTAATAGATATGCTTCTGAAAAGAGAAGCTATGGTTTTGAGCCTTTAGTATCACAAGGTGAGCTTTTATTCAGTGGTTTGAGTTTTATTTAACTTGAAATTATTCCTATGGAGTATAGGCATTTCTGAGGTGCAGATGGGAAACTGCCTCAATCTCTGCTCTGCAATGAGCTTCTAAGTCAAAGCACACCATGGCTCGTCATTAAGAGGAGGAAGTCCTCTGTACATTATTTTGGAGCTGTCAGCAGAAGGGTGTTTTTTCCTCCATGTTTCATATGCCCAAGATCCATGCAGAGTATGCTGCTTTTATGGCTGATTGAAGTGCATAAAATTGAAGTCATTCAGTTTCTCATTTGTTTATTTAATTGCGGAGGCCATTAACCTTGTAAAATCATTGACAGAATTACAAATCAACATCTTTGAGAATTATGCAAACAAGTTTATAAAAGTTCCTTGAATGAAATGAAAGCCAAACCGCAGCAAAGGATGAGGCCTTATTAACAGTGTGTATTAATGGCCAAGAAAATATTGGAAAATAAACAGTGGATAATTTTAATGGCAATGGCACCATCCCAATTACTACGATGTGTAGCACTCATAGGTTAAGGTTAAGAATACCTTTGAGATAAAGGTACCTGACTGTAATTTATTCTCAGATATTTTATGTGTATCTTGTCCCGTTCACACAGAAATTTGGGTGATAAATGTGCTTCAGACCAGGTTTGTTTGTCTGTAGAGATCTCATCTGTTTTGAATATTTTCAGTCTGTCAAATGTAAGCATCCTAATCAGCTGGAGGAGAGGCATTTTGGTGGACCTGCTGAAGTCTGTGATCTGTCATCACTAGGTTGCTGAGCTCTAATTAGGTATAAATGAGAGATGCTCTCATGCCTGCTTCATGGGCTGATCTTTCCTTTTTCTGTTGGGGAATATTTTTGTTCTGCATCCAAACCAGCTGGTACTGTTTGAATTGTTGAACCGAGGTGGCAATTTAGGGTTTAGCACTTTGAGTGTTAGCACTTTGGCTGCCACTGTTTTAATGTGTATGTCTGAACTGGAATTTGCTCTTAGACTTTCAGATGCATTCAGTTCTTGATTTATTGCCAAAATTTTCCGGCGTGTGTTGGAAGAGGAATTTGGTGTTCCTCATTTACTAAGTTCCTTCAGAGCTGCAGTCTATTGTTGAGGAGAGCCTGAAGTAGTATACACACTAATTAGCTATGCTGGTAAAGAAATTCTTTAGTATCTGAGAGCATATATTTCTATCCTAATTGCTGTGACTTTTTTTCCTGGTTCAAGTGTTCTCTTAACAGAGAAACTTGGCCCTAGAAATTTGGTGGTATTGTTGAAATCATTCTTCAATTTACTCACAATAAGTAAACAGCTCCAAGGATTTCATAGTGCCAGAGCTGTGTTTTCCTGCATATTTAGGTATTCTCACTTCAATTCTAGAGACTAAGAATGTGTTTGACCTTTTGTGGTATGCCAAAATACTGTTCCAAATGAACTTGCATGAAGAGAAACTTAGAACAACATGTGTTCCATAGAATTTTAGAGGTATAGAAGCCATGATGTTTTTGTTAAATTCTTAAACTGTGGTCATAGCATTGTCACCAACACTGGAAGCATTCAACTTTTGTTGCACAGCACCAAGAAGCATTGTGTCTGTGCTGGACAATCTTTTGGGGTTCAGCTGGTGAGATGATAGTCTTCTCTTTGACTGGTTTGTTTATAAGGAGATCTTCAGGTCCAATATTGGAGCTACATTGGTACGCTGAATGGTGTAATTTGTGCTCTATCAAATTGGATTAAGCTAAAGTTTCATTTCTCCCTTGCATGATTTCTGTAAATACAAAGAATTCATCAGTTATAATGACTGCTATACCTATTTATTGAATCACTCAACCTAGGAGTATTTTATTCATTTTGATCCTTCTAATTAAAAGTGGAAAAGAAATGCATTGATTTAGGCCGGTTGTAGTAGTTCTAGATCCAGCTGCTCACTAAGGCACCCTGCTTGTTTTCTGTTCCATTGTATGCCTCGTGCTTTTGGATAGCAGGTCACTGCTGTGTTCAACCATAATAATAATCAAGACAGGCTTAAAGAGTTCTATTAAAGAATTAGCTTTGTCTTAGGGTTCATATGGGTGAAGGTGGACTTAGATCTAAGTGCTCTGATTTTGGTTCATTGGTTTCTCCTGAACTTTTGGATGTCACTTAAGCCAATTTCACAAGGGGATTTTTCATGTGCCATATTGCATTGCAGAAGTGTAAAAAAGGAAGAAGAAGAAAAAGAAAAAACTTATTTGTATGTTGTTGTTGTTGTTGTTTTTCCCATGATATCAATCAGGTTAAAAACTTTATATGCATTATCCATGCGCTTTTTTTTTCTTTTTTTTTTTTTTCTTCTATCTTCCTTACATTTTAACCTTTTCCATCCTTGTTCCCCTTTCTGCTGTGCTTTGGCACAGCCTGGGAAAGGAAGCCTGCCTCACTGAGATACTTGGCAATGCCTGTATGTGAGTGCTGATAGAAAGGAGAACTAGGAGAAAAGTGATACTGAAAACTGTCAGTTAGGAATGGTTGGTGGGTCTGGAAGAATTCAAGTCACAGAAGCCACTCAGTGCAGCAGCAGGTGTGGAAAGCAGTCACAGGAAGATGGGAAGGGTTGGAGGCCTCAGCCAGGAGCCTATGGGGCTGAGATGGGACTCTACGTGGGCAGGGCAGCATTTCACAGCCTTTTTGTCATTAGCAGCAATAAGGAGCGAGAGGGAGCAGCAATCAAACAGGCTTGGAAATACGTTCATCCAAGAACAGTTTTGGTGTACTCTGGGGGGAACTATCAGAAGAGCTTTATTACTAACATAGTCCCATCTATAGCTGACATTTGGTTTCAAACTTGTTGGCTCAAATTTCCTTGCTTTTGCCAAATATCTGAATGTTTGATTGTGCTCAGGGAGAGTGGATTCTTCAGGAGATTTTAGCTGTTATGAAGAGTAGCTTTGAAGTAGGCTTTTCCACTGACCAGATATAAACTTTGAAAAATTGGACAGATTTTCAAGAAACAAGAAAAAACATGTCCTTGACCTGAAGTGCAACTTTTGGTGGCTGCCTTTCAGTGCATAAGATCTGAGAACTGTTTGAAGATAAGGTCAACAACATTAAAGAGTGCTTTTGTCCTCGAGTCCTTTCTTGGAGAAGGCTGACCTGTTTGGACTGGAACAAACACTATCAGACACAAACTGTAAAAGATCAGGACATCTGATTAAAGTTTGGCAAGGCAATAGTGTTGTCTTGCAGAAGCTGGTACTTTATGAGGCTGTACTATCAATTTTAAGACCATTATTATTGATTACTATGATTCTATAAAAAGAATCTTATCTGGAAAAGCAAATATGAAATTGATATAATTATCTCATAATTGATGCATGACACAACAGGATGGAAGAAGCAAGTCTATTTTCAAGAGGACTGGAAAGTGATGTTTTATGTCTGCAAGTAGGAGACAGACGAGCTGTTAGTTGTTGAGTTGGCCTTTTAAAAATATATATAATTTCTTACCACCTGTGGTGTTAATGGGTTATGCTGACAGATCTCTTTAATGTATACTTTCGTGTTTCTTGGGTGTGTTTTGTTTATGTTGTTGCTCAGAATGACTTCCAGTATGGATTTAGATCTACAATTTTGTTGATACAATGTATTTACACAGGTAATTCAGAATCTCTCTTTGAAAATTATGGTTTCTTTGTTTATATTTTGTTTGGCTTTTTTTTTTCAAACACAGGGGCTAGAAATGACTAACTTACCTCAACTGGGTTTCTTGTTGATGTTAGCATCACTTAACTTTATCGTCACCCTGTCATTATTGGCTGTGGCTGTCAGCTTTGTGAAGCTGAGACATTCCTGCAGCCCCTCTTTTCTTTACTGGCACCTCTCTTACTTTCTGTGAGGGCCAGCTGCTTTATATAGTGACATGCAGTGCTTGTCTTTTTTTGCTTAAAGGAATTTTTTGTCCTTTTAAAAATTGATCATTGTTCATAAGGTTCAAATAAGCACATGCTGCTCTAGACAGCGTAGTACAGATCTTCATGTCATTTGAATGTAAACTTGTAAAGTTGGCCATCATCCTGATTTAGATTTGACTGTATTCCAGGGTGAATAAAGCAAAAATCGTGTGGGTCTATTTTACGGTTTTCTGTTTCTCCCTTCCTAATTGATTTCACCTTAAATTCAATTAACATTGATGATGGATGCTATGAATTGCAAGAGTAAATGGCAGTTAAGGTGAGAATGAAGGGATTAGAATACCCATAGCAAAGACTGGAGGAACACATCATATCTACCCTTTGTAAGCTGGTAGGTCCTTAAGATGTGAAAAGAATGCTCAAGTTCAGATATGATTGCTAAGCTGGTGATTGCCAGTGTTGGCACCAAAGTTCTTTGCTGTTGGTAGTACAGCATCGTTAGTAGTTTGTAATGCAGCCTCTTTCATCTGGAAAACACTTCGCAATAACCTTCACTGTAATTATCACTGGGTTTTGCTGTTGTAGTGTCTGCCAGATTACTTCATCACCATTTTATGTTACTTTTCATTTTGGAAATTAGTTTACAAGTTACTTGAGGGAACCTTGCCATTTCATTGTTTATGTGCTTTGCACTTTTTGGATGGGAAGGAAAGATTTCATGCAAATGAAGTAATATGCATCAAAGAGATGTAGACAGAATTCATTGTTTTAAGTTGCTTTTTAGTCCTAGTTACGCTGTGATTGGATTTCATTTACTGTTATGAAATATGTAAATTTCATATACACACTGTCATTCTCCTTTCAGTAGCAGAACAGCATGCCTTCACTGTAATTCTATTGACTAAAATATTCATAAAAATAATATTTGCCAGCTTCTTTCTGAGCCTGCCTTTCTTTAACCTTTACATCATTCCACAAGAGACAAAGCAATGCCATGTTCGCAACAGCATCATTTTCCAGCTGTAAGTGAAGAGGCATGTTGAGCCTCACCCACCCAGAAAAAGAAAATTGACATGATCCCTTAAAGGCTTCCGTCTCTCTCTCTTTCCAAAAAAAAAAAAAAAAAAGAAAAAGAAAGAAAAAGAAAGAAAAAAAGCAAGACGTATGCCACTAGCTTTTTTTTCCTGCAGTCTTAAGTGTATGCTGACAGAAATATTTCTTTCTGCTTTTCATGCAGTATTTTTGCTGGAGGAAATGCCCCACAGAAAAATATAGCAAAAAAGAAGGTTTTAGTAAATAGGGTTGTGGTTTTTTTTGTGTGTGTGTGTGGTTTTTTTTTTTTTCCTTTTTTTTCTATTCCTCACTTGTGGATAAAATATGCTGGTGGGTGACTGGATTTCATGTTAATGCAGTTAAATACTTTCCCAAAACTCCTTCCTATCTTCTACATACGAAGAAATCACTCACTGAAGTTAAATGCAGATAGATGATTTCTTGTTGAACATAATGCATTAGGAAAAATGATTAACAGAACTCACACTGACTTCTGTAGGTCAAAGATTTCAGTAGGTGCTCAGTTACTTAGACCCTCATTTGGAATGTGTAGTGCCAGTATGGCATGTATCCATGTACTGCAGCAGGTTTTTATTACAACTATAAAGTCAATTGTTCAGAAGTTGTCGGAACTAAGATTATCTGTGAAAACTTAATCTGTTTGTGCAGTGCAGTTCTTTAATTACACAGTAGCACCATATTTGCTCCTGCTGTGTGATCTCTGCCTTGTCAGATGCTGAATGATTAATTTTGTTCAGTGTTCTTGTGCGTGGCTCTAGCTGTATGCACCTACTGTGCATTATTCAAACAGATGGTTTTGAGATTTTTCTAGACTACTTATCACTGTACTCTGACTAGTTGGCAAATATTTGTTTATCTTCCTATCACCCCATTTGCTGAAGTGTGTTTTTTTTGAATGGTGATTTTGAGATATTTGCTGACTTTCAAAGTACTTGCATAGTGTTGAATAATGTGAATGTACAGAGGCACTTGGGGTTCCATAGTAATTGTCTAAGAACCTCTTAGTTCTGATAACTGTGAATGAAGATCTGAAGTGCACGTGCCCAGAAAATAAAGATCATGTTAATGATCTCAGCTTGAGTGACTCCAGCCAAGAGGTAAGGATGAAAGTCTGGAGAATTTTCCTCTGGCTTGGTCCTGTGGTCATTTAACTTCTCTAGTGAATGAGCAAGATCCTACAAAGAACGTTGTGCTTTCCAGTGAAGCTGGACAAGTTGCTGGATCAAATTCACGCTTGATCCTGTATAAAACTTAGATTTCAATAACCACTTCTTCAATCTCTGGGGGGAAAAAAAAAGGAGCTGAGAACAATTAGTGCTTCAAATGTCCCTGCTTGAGAAGGATTTGGACCAGATGACCTGCAGAGGTCCTTTCCCACCTCAACCATTCTGGGGTTCTGTACAGGCACACAAAGCAGTCACTGCTGGATAAGTTAGATGGTGACTTTAAAGGTTGTCAAGATGCAAGATAAATGCAAGATAGCTAATGAAGCAACTGTGTGCTGAAAGCTTTAGCTTATCTTGTAGTAGTGACTGTGTAGAAGCCACTATAAATGTATTCTTTCTTCACTTCACTTGGCATGGTTTGCTTTATTTTGATTCAAATTTTTGTTTATATCATTTTCTGTTTGACAAATCAAGTGGAAATCCATATTCCATTTTCTGATGTTGCGTCTACATTCCTGTTTCATTGTATTTGAAAGCTCTGTATTTCATATGGACATGTGCTACTTGAACTGAAACACCAGCTGGGAGCCACGTTAGCTTGCTTCTATCTGTTAACTCAAGTTAGTGAAATGAAGAAAAGTGCCAGGTGTTTTCATTGATTTCTGCTGAAAGCAGCAGGTTGGTAATCCTATACCAGGAATCTTGTGTTCTGATATGGGCTTAAGTGGAGAATATGTGCTACTTGTCTGTACGCTCCTTTACTTTGCCCTGAGTTTCAATACTCGCTCATCCCATACTCTGTGCTCTGTCCCTGTTCTGCCTTGTCTGCGCACTCTGTCCCTTTCTCTGGTTGTCCTCTGGCTTTTATTTCTCTTTATGCTTTCATCCTAACTTCCATTGTGGATTGTAACCCCTCGTGCACTCTCCCCTTTTCTGCATTCCTCATTCCTTTTTCTCATCTGTGACTCAGTTCTAGAGTCATTGCTGGGGTAATCTGGGTTTCCTGTCTTTGAGTCCTGGATCCCAGTCATTCACAGTCCATCTCTGAGCCCAGGTGCCTGTCTTCTGTCCTTTAAGAACCAACAGTTGCAAGAGTGTTTTTCAAAATTTTACTCCTCCTTCTCCCACAGACTTGCTCTTAACTTTTCCTTTGTTCATATAAGGCTGTTGTGTAGTTGTATGCTACATAATGACGTACCTAGTGTCAGTCTGATCCAAAGAAGTGATTTCAAAATCTTGTAACCAGACCAAATTTAAAGGGTTTTCACAGAGAAGGCGAAATGTGTACTTCTGTATTAAAATCTGAAATATTTTCAGGTTTCAAGTATTGACTCAAATAGAGGATTTTTTTTTTTTTCAAGGGGAAGATTACTGAGGGGTTATGGAAGGTGTTACTTAAGCCCATGTTTTGAGAAATGGAGGAACTGATTATACTGAAAATTTGCAAAGAACTTATGATAAAATACAGATATTTAAATGAAAACTGTCTGAAATTCAGCAAAATAGCAAATCTAAAAAAAGTAGCTCTTAATAAAACAGTGACAGTTTTACTAGTACATTGTGCTATTAGTCCCAGTCATGGTATTTGTGTACAAAAAGGTTGCAGGCGCTCTCACATGTTTGCCTGTGTTGT
The DNA here is from genome assembly GCF_019238085.1 of Lagopus leucura. Taxonomy (NCBI): domain Eukaryota; kingdom Metazoa; phylum Chordata; class Aves; order Galliformes; family Phasianidae; genus Lagopus; species Lagopus leucura. The sequence goes on along the minus strand of NW_024962334.1, from coordinate 29,349,851 downwards.
AGAATTGTTTTCCATAAGCACTGATGTGTTTTTGGTTTACACAGTTTCCTCCTGTTGAGTACTGAAAGTGAAGTGAAGGCAAGATATGACTGGCTCCGTCAAGATATGAGCAGCATGTTACAGTCTTTTTCCATGACAGTCTGGCTTTAATAAGATAATATCTCATTATTTTTGACCTCCATGTGTACTTGTGTCTGAAGAACATCGGGAACAATACATAACCCATAAATTTGTATCTAGGACATAACGAAAGAGACATTTATTTCACATGGCAGCAGTCTTCTGTATATATGTGAGTATATTATTTTGTAATGCTTTTCAGAGCTTATTTGATCAGTCTTTCCAATGCATTGTTACAGTTCAATAGGCAAAGTGGCTTCAGCCTCTTTAGAAATGCTGAAGGTGCCTCTGTTGTTATACGTGCTCTTTTTCTGTATATCTGGTTTAAATAATATTACGTATTTTCAAGTAGGAGCAGTAAGTAGAAATTTCACAAAAAATAAATGCTTGGAAAAAAGTTCAGCCCACTCATGTGTCAGACTGAATTTCAGCCTGAGGAGGTAGATGCGGCTCATGTCTTCCAAGCACTCCTTCAGCAAAGCAGCCTACAGTTGAGAGGCTGGCAAATTCTCTATTGCAAGGATTTGAGGCACTTCCTTAATGCCAAACTGTCATTTTTCCCGTGACTTAATGAAAACTAGAATAAAGGACATTTGTTAAATCTAGCAGAGACCGTCATGAGGTCGGAGTTGGCTGTAAAGTAGGTAATTCACCTAAGCCTACATAATCACCAGTTGGAATTTCGTTGCTTTTTCTGCTTTTCCTGTAGCTCATGGACCTTTGAAATTTTTGAGAAATTTCTTCCTAGAAATCTTTCAAAGCTGAACTATGATCTGTGTATCTTCATTGCATTGTGCTCTCCGAGATCAGAGCAGAAGCTAGCTAATTCTGTGCATTTACCGGTGTGCAGCTCTGAAGTCAATTACCTGAGATTACAGATAATGATCACTTTGCAGAATTTATCCTGCAGTGAGAACATGGGGAGTCTGTGGTCATTGTGGTCTTACCAGGGACGTACAGTTCTGCTGAATTGAATTGTGTAATATAGGGGTCGTAGGAAAATGAATCTATGTGCTCTTAGCAAATTATTTCAAATGGGTGAGCTCGAAAATAGCAAAGTGTAGATTGGGGGATTGTGTTTCTGAGGAGGAAATTTCTGCACATTTATTACTGCAAAACCAACACAGAGTGGTGAATTCCTGTTCCTGTGCTGGGTTCCTGTTTCCATGGTTCTGGGTACTTGTTTTTCACGCAAAGTGTTCCCCTGTGTAGGATGTTGTTGAGAAGCATAAGGGGCATTGTCCTTGGAGGCCAAATAAAAACAACAACAACAACAAAAAACTATAAAATGTGTGTAGTTGAAAACATAAGTTTCTGGGAAAGGAAGCAGAACTTCTGTGATTTGTGAAGTCAGTAAGGCACTTTTGGGTGTATTTGTTCTGAAGACATGATAAAGAAAAAAGCTGTGAAAGTTTTCTCACTAAAAGCATCTTTCCAAGAGATATCGGAATTAAGAGACTGAACCCAACTGCTTATGAGAAGTTGGCACTCTGTCAGAGAGTGTCTTTGTGTCTGCAGAATGTGACAAGCCACAGAATTTTGCAGATACGTTGTTTGGCTCTGAAATAGAGCAAATCACTTGCTTTCCCAAATCTGTGATACTGACTACAATCTGCATGATTCAGTGTCTCAGAAATTAAACAGTGCAGCCAAGATGCTATGTTAACGATATGAAATAGGCACAAACTGCTACAACATGCTGTCTTGAAGAATAAAACTCTCCTAATATTAGGAGAGTAATGGTGACATTAGTGACAAAGGACAACACTTGTGAGGAGCAGTGTGCAAGCTGCTGAGATGGTGAGCACTGGTACGTGGTAGCCTCAGAGGGTACCACAATTACTATACACTGAGAAAAGCAGCATTGTCACAGTAACTTTTTGGAAGGAGGGTGGGAGTAGGCTGGGGCCTTTGCATAGAGAATGTAATCTGTGAGAGGAGCAGTAGCAGTTGTACATTATGGTAAATTCGAGCAGCATGAGGGCTGAGATGTTTTGTTACTGCTGAGAACAGTTTCAAGGCTGCTGCAATACCAGGCAATTTAGAAATCATCAGAGATTCTTTTATCTAGGGCCACTGTGGAGACTTTCACAAAGCGAGAACAGGATGATAGCCAGGAATTGCAAGAATGAACAAATTGTGATCAGATGATCCAAGCTCCGCAATTAATATTGAGGCTGACTGTGCTCCCTATATCAGAAGATACCATTTTTGATAGTGCTGCTAGTAAAATGTTCTTCCTATGTGAGGCCTGGGAGTTGATAACAGTAGTTACTTTTGTTGATAGTGAAAAGCAGCTTTGAAATGTGACATCATGAGCATGGAATAGACTTCTTCAGAGGACTGTTTGGATCCTGCTTGCTTTCCAAACCTTCCGGATGTAAGTCAGTGTAGGTCTGGCTATGTTAGTGGAGTGCCAGGCTTGAGCTGATGCTGTAAACCCTGCAGGGAGCAAGGCACTGATTTACTAATGCTGCTCATGTTTTGGGTAGGAGTTGGCTGCTGTCCATCTGGATTGACTTGCTCATGGAGGGAGCATACTTTAGAACCCAGCTCCTTTGGGAACAGCAAAAAGCTCCTTGACCACCACAAGCAATAAAGCAGATTGCCAGGAGTTCATAACAGATGAGAGCATCTCCTTGTCGGAGGAGAAATCTGTAATGGTTATTCAGGCAAATACAATGTGTTTCCTTTAGGTATGCAAATATGTTATTAGTCCTTGATGGATAAGTGCTGAGTGTCATTACTTTTAGTTCAAGTCCTGAACTTCTGTACAAGTCACTCAGATGATCATCTTGGACGTCATTAATTATTGAAGTATGACACTAATTTCTCTGCCCTGTTTTTTAATGCTAGAAATTGTTGTGAGAGAACGTGTAAACACATGTGACAGAAAAAGCACCTGTCCACTCAGGTGCATATGATATTTTGTCCAAAGTGTTTTAAAAAAGCATTTTATCATCATGTGCTACTGTGCTTCCTCAAAACTCTTTGGGGAAATGAATTAAAAATGCTGCCATCTGTTTATCTTATGTAGAATACAGAGGATGAAAAAAGAAAGCAGCATTGAAGCAGCGCTATACAATTTTGTTTTTAAGAATATGTACTAAGGATAAATGAGAATGTTTTTCCCACGCCTGATTTGTTGTAATCTTCTTCACCAACTTTTTGTCCTTTTATTTTAAAAGAAAACATCTTTGTGTGAGATCTGTGGGTGATAACCACTGGACTGAGTTGGCATTCGAAGACAATGTTTTGTTCACATGGTAACATCAGGCACAGGATCACCTGGTGTCTCATGGAGCTCCAGCAGCAGCTGCTTTGGTAGCTTCAAAGTTGAAGTCAAATTTGCCTCAGAGTGATGCTGATGAATTCCCCGGACTCTGCTTTTCGTTCTCTTGCACGTGACTTTCTGGGTTTTGTCTTTGAATAAGTGGAGTTCATCCAAAGTTCCATCCCCTTCAAGCAAAAAGGTGCTCAACTGAGTAGGTGTGTTGGTCATTTGTTCTCAAAGGGACTGTTTCTGAAAAAAGCACCCAAGTACCATCAGTTCACATTTCATTTTGTTTTTAAAGTGCTGTATGGAAAAAGAAACAGCTTTCCTACCTCAGACAGGTCTATTTTCTTTTTTTCTGTTTATTTTTATTTCTTTTTCTTTTTTGTTTTTCTTTTTCTTTTTCTGTGGTTTTTTTTTTTTTTTTTTTTTTTCTCATTATAGCAAGGTAACATTTCCACAAAGAACTGGTGATCCTATCAGTAATAGAATCACAGTACTGATAGGCAAACCCAAGGGTTAATTCTGTTGGGTGCACTTGATTTGTTGCAATTTAAATTGATAGTGCAATTTCCTCTTGCTTTCATGATGTAAAATTAGCTTAATTAAGATGATTTTACTTTCTGTGCCATATTATTTACTACATTTCAATTGGACCAGGGGAGAAGTCAACAATCTCAAGCTACAAGTGATTCTTTGTGGTTCTTGTAAAATACAGCGGATACTGAATACTGAGACTGTAAAAGGAGAGAATTGGATATTAGAAAAGATAAATAAGAGGGGGAGGGGACCAAAGAGGAAAGAATATTTGCAAAGACCTCAGGGTAAGCTGCTTTCAATGTACTGTTTAAGCTTTAATGACCCATATACAGATTTTAGTAACATAGTAATGGCCAACCAGAGGATTTAGAGGCCTCAAGTGATGGGCTGAACAGCAAAAGCTGACAGAGGTCATAAATACTATTATGGTTTGACAGAGGCTCTGCCAGGACATAGATTTTTTTATGTTCCCAATCTCTCTGCATGTGTGGCTATTTGGCAGTAGCACTGGGAAAAGCTCAATTACTGCAAGTGTTAGAAATATCTGATAGAACTACTCTTTTGGAATATTTGTTCTAATTGTCTGTTGTTTGTGTCTTTCTCTCTTTCAGTAGCATTTTTTCACTGTTTCCTTTGAAAATTTACTCCAAGAAAATCTCCTGTGAAAAATTGTACATGGCTTTTCCTTTCAGAAGAAGAAAACTTCCACTCTATTTGTGCAATGCTAATCGGGACTAGAGATGCATTGATCAAGTGCTTAGTAATCGTAATAGCGAATTTACTGCTCAGTAGCATCGTATTCAGGGCACAGGACTCTCTGTGCCATGAGCTGTTTTGCACAAGCTGAATCAGCTCACTGGAGGCATCGTTTCTCACCTCCTCACTCAAGATGGAGTGCTGCCACATTCCTGGTTATAGAGCTTACTTGCAGGTTCAGGAATAGGCTACCTGTGGACTTGCTTTGAAGCTGTTGTATGCTTTTTTCCCCTTTACTAAGATCTGGGGTTTTGCTGCTGAGGATACTTGTAGGACAGCATTGATCCTTCCAAATGCTGTGTTGCTATTGTGTTTCTTCCTTGAATGGCATCAGCTTGTTGGATCTCTTAAAGACCATTATGAGCTGTGATTTGTACATACCCCAATATAGAGCCAGATAACCCCTGGAGTTACCTCAGTCTAATGGAGAACTTTCGATAGGAGAGCAAAGGATAATTGTGTTGTGGGAGCTCCTTAACTTCCATTTTACACAGCAGTGGAGAGGGATGCATGCTGGCTTAGAAATTGACAGTGTCATTTGGTGATTTGTTATTTTCTATGACTATGAAGGATGAGAGAAAGAAGTTCCCTGTTATTCACTACTGAACTATGCCACTCATTTGCATGTCTTTGTATCTATTATTTACTTTGTTGTAGTGACTGATAGGCCTGTTCAGATGAATGCATGAGGTGACAAAACAGCATGACTTTGGTAACAACGCATGGCTTGTCAGCACATATTGCTGAAATATGCCATACTTGTGGAATATTTAGTATGTATTATGGTATAAACATAAAATATGCATTCTGAAGGAAGATAAATTTAGTGAGGGCGATCACCTAGAAGTTCACCAAATCTTTATTTGTCACTAGTCTGGAAACATGAACTGGTTCTGTTAAAGAAAAAGTATATGGTGACAACACCATTTTTCTATTCTCATTTCTTTGGGTAAGTTAAAGGGCAATTACAGCTTAAAATATCATTCATATGAGAGATTTAGAATTTGGTTGGAAATTTGTTGCGTTGGAACGTTGAAGAAAAAAACACATGAAACCCTCCCAGGCTCAGACAAAAATGTGTTCTTTTGAAGCAAAACTTGGTGTTTAATCAGGATCACAGAATCATAGGGGTTGGAGGGGACCTCTGGAGATCATCAAGCCCAACCCACTGCTAAAGCAGGTTCCCTACAGCAGATCTAACAGAAAAGCATCCAGGTGGGTTTTCAGCATTTCCAGAGAAGATAATTCCACAACCACTCCGGGCACCCTGTTCCAGTGCTCTGTCACCCACAAAGTAAATATTTTTTTTCCTTAAGTTTAGATGAAAATCCCTGCATTTCAGTTTTTGCCTCTTGCCCCTTATCCTGTCCCTACTGCACACCACCAAAAAGAGGCTAGACCTATGCACTTGGCTCCTGCCCTTTAGATATTTATAAGCATTGGTAAGATCACCCTTCAATCTCTTCCAAGCTGAACAGTTCCAGTTTGCTCATCCTTTTCTCATGAGGGAGATGCTCCAGGCCCCTCATCATCTTACTGGACTCTCTCTAGAAATTCCCAGTCTACTCTCTCTAGAAGTTCCCTGACTCTCTCTAGAAGTTACTATCTCAAAATTAATGATTGATTCACCTGTAGGAGGCTGCTAAGCCTCCTCTAGCCGTCATGCTGCTGCGCCACACTGGATAGGAACACATGGTCTTCAGCTGCACTGAAGTCCATAGAGTTAAAGGATGCTGAAGTGCAACTCTTGGTTATCAGGTTGTGAAGTTCAAGATGTCAAATAATCATCCGAGTCACTAAAAAAAATAGGCCAGTCAAAGTGAAATATTGTGATTCTTTTTAAATAACATGTATGTTTTCCTTTTCAGCTTCTCTTTTGAAAGGACTGAAACATGCAAACATTGTGCTGCTTCATGACATCATTCACACAAAGGAGACTTTAACACTCGTTTTTGAATATGTGGTGAGTAGAGTTATTAACGTTCTCAATACATTTCAGAATGCATTGACTACTATGGAAAAGCTATTTGCTGTCAGTGATCCATGAATTGGGCCAAAATAACACTGTGCTTTCTTTAGAAGAGTGGAGATTAAAGGAGATGATGCTTTATAATGAAGTGTGCTGAAACAGAGGGCGGGGTGGGCTAGACCAGAGTCAGAGCTGGAGATGCGGCTTATAGGCTCTGTAAGGACTTTCCAAACCGGTTCAATATTTTGCTTCCTAGTTATGCTTGTAACTAGGAATGTTAGAGCATTTACTTGATTAATGTAATACAGTTAATTTTAAAGTAGATGAGGATAGTATAGGTAAGAAGAAAAACAAAATTCTTAACAGGTAGCTCCTTCATCAGAGGAGTGTGACAAATTTAAAAGGCTTTTGTTGTGACTGGCTTCTGTGTAATGTCTTGTTATAAACAATGTCAGTTAAAAAAAACAAAATCTGACACACAATTCAGAATTTCAGATTATTGTTATTTTTGCCATAGCTCATGGTTTAGCTACTAATTAAAACCTCAGTTTTCGCAGTATACAGTGTAACGATCTAATTGTGTTCAGAGAATTACTTTCCAAAGTCTTGGGCTTCAACTCCTAATTAATCGTTTCACTTTCCCTGAGACAAACATACGGTATTTATGCAGAAGTACTTCAGCATTTGGCTTTGGAATTATGCAATGTTCTATCACAATTAACCTCCCAGTTTTCACAGAAGGGTCCAACAACATGTAATTTAAAAGAAACAAATGAGTTTAGAGAAGGTTGAATTTTCAGCATAATATCTGTTATTGTGTTGCAGTCAGTAAGGCTTTGCATTTATAACACACAGTGATTACTCATTTAGTTTTAGAAATGGGAAATTGCCTACTTACTGTTACTATGTCCCTACTTAAGGCAGATGAGATTTTTTTTGTGTTTCTTGAAAGCATGCATGTCCACCATATAATGGCATAATCATTACATGATAGTCCACGACTTCTTGTTGGGAGAAGCTGATTACCCTGTCTATTTGCATAGAAATGCTACATTTTAATAATGAGGGTATTCATTTACAGGAGCCTACTGAGCAGTTGCATGTATTACATATGTTTTCCTCGTGTATGATGCAAATCTAATACTTTTTCTTAAAACGTGATTCCTCTGTCCCTAACTTATAAACTGTATTAGCATAGGAAAAGCTTTGGTATCTAATTTCATTTAACAGTCAGTGTAGAATTACTTGCAGACATGAACGCAAGTTCATACAGTTCTTTTTCTCTTTGGCTGTATTTAGCTATTTTAGTCAGAAATGGCTGAGAAATTAAGTATGTAGAATATTATTTTTATCCCTAAAATAGATGTTTTTGCATATAATACTAATACCAAATTTCTGGATTTTTCATGCAGTAGTAGTGTCTATAAACTCTAGCTCTCAACCACGTGTTATATCAGGTTGCCACCCTTAGTAAGCATGGGCACAGACTGAACCTCATGCAGCAGCAGTTCTTTTGAATTCACTTAGATATTTACTTTTAAACAGAGTGCTTTTGTGATCAAAAATGCTGGTGCTACACCTTTTTATTCCCTTGTGTTTGGTAGAAATCAAAACTGTGAGAGGATTTTGTTTGATAACAGTTTCAAGCAACTGATTCAAGTAGTATTTTATTATTATGCTATTTTGGCTGGTGGACAGAGTCTGGAAAGGTGATGCTGAGGAATAAGGGGAAGGGTGTCTTGTTCTCTCTAACCAGCCTATGGAATACATCTTAATCATGTTGTAGCTTACTCCGACTCTGTGAGATGACAGAACTGCTTTAAAAAGACTGTTTTCATTATTCTGTAGTGTGAAGTTATGGGCTGATCGGATAGATAATGCTTCATGCTTGAGGATATCTTAAACTGTGTGCATGATACAGTTCTAATTGCATGATCACTAAGACCTTTTTTCTTTTTTTGTTCATTCAGTGCACAGTATGAATGTGCAGAGACAAGAATTAAGGTTGCCCATTCAAATTTACCAATTTTGGCTGGTTAATTATGGAATCTAACTATATAATTGATGTTATTGAACTCCATGTCTGTAATGCTTCTTAAAACATCTGTACAGGGCTTAATATTACGTGTGATTTCTACAAAAATCAATAGAAATACTTATGCAATTAAAGCTACAGAGTGGTGGACATTTTTGAAGGGCAGGCTGAACAAACCTTGGAGGCTTGAGTTTGATTTACTTTGTAAAGGAACATCACAGAACTCATGCACTATTGTCGTTAATTACTATTGGCCATTTCAAATATAATAAAAATCTTTTGAATTAGATTTCATAATTAAATTTGGGATCAATGGTTACTAATCCAGCAAATGGAAACTTTGGGTTGATAGTTTGGTGACAGTTTCATTCGGGAATTAATACTGATGAAATGTCTGAGGTTATCGGAGGTGTTCAGTTTCAGCCTGGAAGAGTAGAATAAAACTTAATTTCATGTAGCACTTTTCAGAGCAAAATGCATTACAATAATAAGTTAAAAGCTGCAAGCAGAATATCCTCCGAAAGGAAACGTGGCAGTGATTAAATTCCCTGAGTACCTCTACCTAGAATTTTTCTTTTTTTGTGGAAGTTTGTTAGACAAGTGAACATGACAGAACTTTCTAACCTTGACAGTAACAGGAAGCAAGACAAATCAATCTTTAAAAATATATGTGACAGTTGTATGGCTGGGAAATTTCACGGTCCATACAATAAACATTTTGGTATTGTAAGGAATGCTACGTATTTCTGTGGAAGTTAAGAAAGGAGGCTTGCTCCTTTCAAATAAGAGAACTTAATTGAAAATAATTCAGTATAAGCAGTAGGGCATAATTTCTTTCTATGCTTTGGTAACTCTTCTATCAGCTCTATGTAATTACTGTTGGTCATTCAAGCATACTGAAAAGGAAGCTGAAAGGAACTGCTGCCTATGATGTGAGCAGTTGTAAGGATGAACTGTTCAAAACTTGAAGGATTGGTATTGTCTTTCATGTCTGAATGGAAAATGTTGTGTTGTTGTGTTGTTGTGTGGTTTCTTTGTTTGTTTGTTTGTTTTTTTGAAGTTAATTGTACTGATGTGTGCTAAATAGAACCTGAAAAAAAATGTGAAGTTTTGATACATTTTTCATATGCTGTTTAAAATCGTAATGGCTTCCAAATGAAAAAGGGATTTGCTGAAGGCTGTTCACATAAGTTTAGTTCCCCTTATCCCCAGGTTGTATGGCAAGTGGCACTGTTGTGGTCAATGTTGCCAAGGGAAATTAAGAATTTTACAGACAGGATCTCAGACCTTTTTACAGACATCTCTGAAGATGAGTACACATCTCTTTCTACCACAATTGTCAGTGGCTGATACTATTTGATTCCTGACTTTTTTATTTAAAAACAGTTGTGTTTAGCAGAAATTTCGATTCCTGAAAGGCAGTTCAAACCAATGATATTGCAACTGGCTTGTTAGAATGATAATGACGTCTTTAATGTTATGTGTAATTATGTAAGTATATTGTTATCCATAAATGAATTGGTAACTTGTCCTATTCCTGGCTTATAACAGTGAGCTTGTATAGCAATACTTTACATTATGCTTTCAGTATTCATGAACTAGATTTTAAATGAGAACAAATACATTTATAACTGGAAGTATGAGTAATGAGTAATATTATTTCTGCCTCAACAGTAAAAAAAAAAAAGCCTTCAGACTAATCTAGTAATGTAATTTAGAACCAAACACTTTCAATTACCTTGCCTATTTTAATCTTTCTGTATGCTTTTCCTTTTTAAAGATTACTTTATATTAAGGAAGAAAGCTTAATTCTCATTGCTTGATTACCACAACTAAAATAACTTGTTATGGGAGCGTCTTAATGAAGTAAACCAACTACATTTTCCTCCTATTTCCTGTAAGAAAAGATGCAAGTTTTTCATTTTAGTGTTGATTGAAAAATCTGCTATACACTCTTTATTGCAATTAAGTATCACAGAGTTGAAGTTCTGAGATCTGAGATTTTGATTTTGACATGGGATGTCTTAGAGAAGTGTTACGCAAGAGAATTGTCAACACTTACTATCTAAAAGGATTAAAAAAAATTTGCATTGAAAATGTCGAGTTTCTTATCTGTTAATAATGTGGATCAAAGCACATCATTGCTCTTCTGTTTAATTTATTAGTGAAACTATACTGAATCTATAGGTAGGATGGACTTGGTGGTATGTAAAAATAGTGTTGTGCAGAACATAGGAGAGAGCATGGAAAGCCTGTAGAGTCTCAGAGCTGCTTTAATTTCAGCTTAGCTACCCTATTTTGATGTGAGTGAAATGTTGGGCCATTTTCTTCCCTTTTGAGGTCAAGGTGTGTTGTCAAACCAGGGGGTTCTTGCAGTGATCTTTGTCCAGCTCAGGAAAGGAGCAGAGTTTTTGAGGACTCCCAGGCATGATAACAGTGAATTTGATAGTTTCCACTTTCCTTAACCATTCCCCTGTTTCTTAAACCCCTGCCTCGTTACCCAGGTTTGCCTCAAGTTGTACTATTTAAATTGCAGTCAATAAGACAACAGAATAAAGGAGCAAAGAGAAAGGGAATCCTGTACTTTTAAGAACAGGCTGACGGGGAATACTGCTCTTGGGAAAGCTTTGTTTTTCAATTTTTAATGAGCAAATTGGAGATGGGAAATGCTAATGTCCAAGTGTAAGTTGGAAATGCAAAGTCAGCCTCAGGAGACAGGGATTCAGAAGGGATTTGAGAAGGAAATTGCTTGCTGCTTTGGTGTCTAGTAGAGACTGCCAGGTTCTGGAATCAGCAGGGAAGAAGGAATGAAAAAATCTATTTTTAAATCTCAGCTATTCCTGCTAGGTGAAGGAGGCCTGGTGAGAGGCTCACACAAGCCTAGTGCGAGGAGAAACGTTACTCTGTTTTACTTTGAAGGTCTCACAAGTATACGCAGACCTCATCTGAAGATTAATCAAAACTGTCAGTCTAACAAACTGGGAGGTTTTGCCTAAGTATCTACTCTTTGTACCATTTACCAATGTTTTTTATAACCTTATAGTCAAATGTGTAGTTTTGCAATGTGCTTTCCAACATTTGGTTGTTCTTTTAGTTAAGTAGTAAGAAATGTATTCAATATAGAGTGTTAAAAAGCCTGGAACAACAAAAAAAGCGTAAGTAATACCAAAGTTGAGCAGATGAATGAAATGGTAGAAACAAGGAAGATATTCTATATAGGAAACAAGGAAGATATTCTATGTAATGTTCTACTCAGTACAGGTAATGCCACCAGCCTTGGATATACAAGCAAAATATAAATCAACTGGTGGATGCCCCATCCCTGGAGACTTTCAAGGTGAGGGCTGGATCAGGCCTTAGGCAACCTGATCTAGCTGTGCATGTCCCTGTTTATTGCTGAGGTCTAGATTACCTTTAAAGGTCCCTTCCAATTTTAAGAATTCTATGATTGTATAAATCAACTGGAAAGCTGAGGGGGAAAAAGCAACCATTCAGAATGAATGGCTTATGAGGAGAAGTCACAGTATGGCTGTTTGAGGGGTGAGGTGGAAGGATGAGATAGTTGAAAACCATTGAATAAGTCATAATGACAGAGACCTATTTCCATGTCAATGGTAAAGAGAATAAAAAAATCAAATAACCTAAGATTGTGGTAAGGAAGAGTGCGATTAAACTATAAAACTCTTTAATGATAAGGATAATAAAGCACTGAAAAAGATATTATGGAGTGATGGTTTCTCTATGACTGGCAATTTTAGTTTTAGGGGTTTTTTTTAATTGGTAATTTCTATGTAGGTCGCTTGAAAGTAATGCCTCCTATTTGTTTCCATGGAAACTACAACATTTAGAAAGAGCACAACAACACTATTTGATAGAGCAAATTCTCAGCTACGAAACACAGCTTTTCAACAGTGTCAATACCTTTAGCTGTGTATTTTTGATGGCAGTGAACAAAAGCTGCATCAGGAGGGGTGACCAACTGTCGCTGTTGTCATTACTGAAATGTACCACTCACTGCTTCACTGTGCTCACATCCACTGTTTGGTCTCCAGAAATATTCAGCAATGATGAATGTCAGTAGGTGCATTTTTTTCCGTGTGGAGGAATTCAGTGACATCTTTGCTTCATATGCACTTCCACAGCAGGTACCATTTTACCAGACTGCCCCTCTGCTGCCATCCGTCACACTGCAACAAAATGTAATGTAGTACTGGTGGGAAGGTTCAGCCTCTACTACCATATTACCAACATCCATCTCTGAAATTGTGGGACAACATCATAACATTGGAGGCATTACTTGAAGAATAGCCCTTGTATAAATACAGATCTCTGCTCAACTCTACCAAAAGTAATATTCGTCATCTTTTAATGTCAGTAATAAACTGGCTTTGTCGTGTTCCCTCTGAGGTGAAAACTGACAGTGTCTCAACTTAGAGACTGTCCAATCTAGTTAAACTATGTTCTCTTGCTCTTTGATAATGTGTGTTATAATTGCTGTTTAATTTCTCTAACAATGAAATACTCTGATTTACTTGGTGCAGATTAGGGGGAGAAGGCAAAAACAGTTGGAGAGTGATGACTGTAAATCTTAAAAATAGATTTTCACTTCTCAATTAGCATTATGCATCTTTGTACCATTTTAGTACTATTTGTAAAAAATGAAGATCTGAGACATTGTTGGAAACAGAAACTTGGGGTGAGCATTTCTGGCAAAGTAATTATATTTTTAAAAAACCTTGGAATCAGGATAAAGATATTAATAATTGCAGTTATCTTTATAAAATGGCTGTAGTTTTATGATATTAAAAAATAGTGTGTAATCAAGAATTTAGTTTGAATAATAGACAGATGCAACAATTGAAAGTAAAAACAGGTCTGATTGTTTATTCTTGTCTTACTGTTTTGAGTATAGAAGGTATAATCCATAGTAGCACTGTTATTCTTTTCACATCTTAGTCTGAACTGCAATTTTTCCCATAAAATTTTTATTAATTCTGTGATTATATATGGACAGTTGGGATTGGGAGGCATGGCTGAAAATAAACCACTCAGCCAATGTGGAGACAGGTCTGCCGGAGAATGCTGAAGCTTTTAGTGAAAGTGTTTGCACTGTTCTTTCCTGCTGTGAAGGTAGCAACTTCTTTGTAGCACAGCATACTACCGTAGCAGACTCATCTTGTGCTGTGCGTCCAGCCTACTATCGTGACCACACTTGTTTTTGTACCTGGTGTTCTGTTATGGCTGTTTGTGTCTCATCAGCACTCAGCTGTGTGTGGTCTGCTTTACATGGTCCTGGGGTGACCTCTGTCCCCGTCAGCTTGGGGCTGTCTGTCATACTCCAAGGAGAAGCTTTCTGTATCTTCAGAAGTGATGATGATGACTATTGTAATTGTGGAGTTAGTTGACATAGGGAGTATAAGTCAGTGCTGTGTGAAACCTAAAGATTAAGCAAATTAAAGAAAGAGTGCACACACTTATCTCTGCATGCGCATTGCAGGTTGCTCAGTTTGTAAAAGTTGTCCCAGCATGTTGACTTTGTGGACTGTAATTCCATCACAGTTTAAACAAGGTGATGATGTGCTGCTGCATTTTGGTCATAGTAAACAGAAATTCTTACTGATTTCTGAGATGTGATTTTTTTTTTTTTCCTTAAAATAATCAAGTTAAGTGTTTGCTGTCTCTTCAGCCTGCTTCATGTGGAAAGCAAGTTTGATACTGTTATTAAGGTGGGCACAGAATAAGAATAAAGAAGAGGCATCTGAAGAAAACTGAATTTTGCTAAAACCATTGTGGTTTGCTCGCCAACTCTTTGCAAGCAGTGTGTACTACCCATCTGAGTCTCAGACCAGGTTGTTCTGTATGCAGTGAGCAAAGACTTGGTATCAATAAATATATAATTGTGTAATACCACCCACACAACTGTGTTTTCCCTTTTTTCTCTGGGATTTTCAGGTAGGTTTGTTTATGTATCATGTACTCCCAAGCCTCCCAGCCTCCTTTTCTATATAGAAATGTTCGTGTATTTTCATATATTTGCCTTTATTGGCCATGTGACAGTGATCCAAGTCACTGGAAACATCTGTTAGCAAAACTGTTTTCATTAAAGATGTCTTGTTTTTGTTTTCTTTTTTATATTTTTTCTTGAATCCCTAATATAAGTCCTTCCCCCGCTACTTAAGCCAGCTGCTGCTATTGCCTTCTGCTGTTTTTCTGGAAGTTGCTCAGTTATGGCTATTAGGGCACTCTATGTGAGCATGGCTAACGCTGTGTGTTCTCATATGGGGAAAAGCCTGAATTGTAGAAAGTCACAGAAATATATGGAAATGAAGGTCTGCGACATTTTTGAAAACACCAGAAGTATTGAACTGTTGTGCAGTAATCTGCAGAACACTTTGGCTAGAGGATACATTCAATTTAAATGGAATTAACTTCTCTTTGTTCTGTTGTCACATCAAATATTACCACTGCCTGTGTTTTTATTGGTAAATTGCATTATCAGTTTGAGAATTTGTCGGTGACAAAAGGGGCAGTATTTTAGTCAGTGAAACTGCTAGGGCATGAATAATGTGTTCTCTCCTTTTAACAGAAAAGAATGGCTTGCAAACAGTCTTGCTGCCCAAGTGAAACAATACAATCTGTCTGCTGCATGATGTCATTGCCAGAAGCCAAATAGTGCAGTTTTTGTTTTAATGGAAGGGTTCTTTCACATTGCTGGTTTTACATGATGGGAATGTGGTTGGAAATGCTTCCTGTTCCGTTCACAAGCCCCGGGCTCTGCATGCATTTCAGCTTCAAAAATGACAGCTGAAACCAATTAGGCAGAATTATGGGACAGCTAAGTCACATGTAGATTTATCATCACAGAGGATGAGGAGGGAAAGAGAATGTATTGCATGGAAAATAGAAATGGCTAGTTTAATTAGAAGAGAATGACGGTCAAATTATTATGAAAAAGGGCAGTGGAAGTAGAGCCCATTTCATGTCATTGGCAGTGCCTTTAAAAGTAGACATCCTGCTATTTGTCTGAACACATTTTGTGTAAGTTAGCAGAGCCTCTGATTTCTGAGCAAGAGAGCTGAGCAAAATATTTGACATTCAAGTGAAGCACGGAGCATATCTGAGGACATTTGTAGGTTGTGGTTTACTCATTTATTCATAATTGGAATTCTTTCTTCAACGGGAGTCTGTATCGTCAACATTTGTCTCTTTTTTCCTTTTTTTTTTTTCCTGTTTACAGACTCTCTTTCTTCCAGAAATAAAATGCAATGTATGTAAACCTTGGTTCAGCTGTATAAATATCAGCCTGGGTCCTTTTCCCCTCAGCAGACAATTATACACAGTATGGTCACAAGCATACACATGCTTGTCTGCTAACCTAAAACAGAGCCTTACTGAACAGAAATGACCTGCAGACTTATACACTGCCATGAATCTACAGCAAAACTCGAATACATTTCTTCATGTGAACCGAAATACAAAATTTATTGGGAGAAAAATATTTGAAATTTATGGAGGTTGGAGTAGGTCAGAAGTAGGCATTGACTGATGTACTTCTACACAGAGTTTAGAAACAGAAGAATGGAAATAGCGTGCTGTAGTGGTAGTTTTCTATTCCTTCTCTTCTAGTCCCTAACTAGAATTCATGATGCCCATCCAGGGACGATCCTGGGACTTGCAGAGTTTTCTGGTGGAAGTCCAGTTACTTGCTATGTGCACTGAGGTAAGGGTTTGTGTTTTATATAGCTGAGAGAAGGTAGCACAAAGACTTGATGGAGCCTACCTCAAGGACATGCAGCTACATGTGCCGGAACCCCAAATTCAAATTGCATCTCTGGAGCAATGCTCTTCTGGTCTAATTTAGCAAAATACATCTGCTTGAAGAAATCTGATGCTAACAACATTGATCAGTTAATTTGCCTCAGAAAAATTTTCATTTGTACCTAAGAACTTTTTCTTTGAAGTTTCACTGCTCAGAAACTTCACTTTAGTCTTTCACAGCTCTTAATGATGTAGATTGCATCCACAGAGCCAGTGGAATTGCTTCTGTGGTAGGCATTGGTGGGAGGAGGTCGAATTACTTACTTAAACCATAACAGATTTTGCACAAAGTGTAGTGTTAAGTGGCAAAGTCAAATTCTTAAAATTAATGGGTACCAATAGAAGGATTGCCTGTGTGATCTCTTTTGGGCATCCTTGGAAGAGCCTATTGTGCAGATCTGCAGAGGAACGTGCAGTGGAGTTATGACCTGGTGTTTATTGCACTTCTCTCTCTCTCTCTCTTTTTTTTCTTTTTTTTTTTTTGTGATGCCACAGTGGAAATCCTCATCATAACCACAGTTTTTTGCTGTCATTGCAAGTTTGCATTACAGTTCAGAAATAGTAGACTTCTTCTATTCCGTATGAGATTCTGTCTCCCTTGCAAAGTGTCACATGCTCACCTGTAACAAAAGTCAGTCAAAAGAGAGAAGGCCAAATACTCTGAAAATTGAAAACCGAAGTGCTTTTATTGACTTCCCTAAATCAGTGCTCCTGCAGACTCTTTTCTCTGTGCTTCAATTCCCTACCTGATAAAAAGGAATAATGTCACATCTCCCGTGAATTGCTCTCAAAATCATTTATGTTTGTGAAGCATGTGAATAGCATAGCAATAAACAGGGCAGGAAAGCCCATGAGATTAATATTTCTGCCTTCATGTAGTAAATAAGTTGGAGACTGCAAGCTGTGTGAGAAAGGAACGGAGAAAAAAACAACCCACCACAAAACCAGAACAGCTGTTCTGTAATCAAATACTCCTAATTCTGCTCCATGAGTGTGTCTCATCCTGCAAGGAGGAAAGCATGCAGTCACATCAGGCATTTGTAAAGTTATCACAGTGTAAATTCATTGAGCAAACAAATGAAGGGTTGGATAAACACTATTAATCATGGAGTTTCCTTGCTTTTGAGTTCTTCACAATGGAAGCTTGATTTATCTCTGTTCAGTTCTATGTAGCTGAGATAAACAGATGACTGCTAACATGCTATTTGTACATATACCTGTGGGTAGGTTAGTGGAATTTTAAGAGCAGGAAAGATGAGATTTTTAATTTATCTGAAATATCAAATAATCTGTCAGCGTGGAATTACCTGTGGTAATTTGTCTGTGTTGAGGGCTTACAGTGCAACTGACGGAGCTGTTAGACGCTATAGCTCGAAGCAGAACTGGCCTAGCTAGATCAGCTAGGGATTGGAATGTGTGAGACAGGCATTGCCAATTACTGGGGAGTCCATAATGCATTCCTAGTGTATCCTGCTTACCTGTAAGGCATCCTCGCCTCGGAGATACTGGAGAGAGTCAAAGGTGTTTGGTTCATTTGTTTTCTTCTTTATTACCTCGTTTCAGCATAGTTTTGTGTTATAACAAATACATAATTCTGTCCTGAATTTTCTTTTAGAGAGTATGTTTAATTAGACCAGAGTGCTAGCCACAGCAAACCCTTACAGGTGGTGTGTCATGCTGTATCTGCAGCCACTGTTCCACTTGGCAAAGCGTGTTGCCTTCTGACTTGAAATATAGTGAGAGAGGAAAAGTATAGTCTTCTATATGGTGTCACAGGTACACAGGGAATGCCATTAGAAAAGTACTTTTGCCCAGTTTTCTCTGTTTCTTTTTCTCATGCTTTCCTGAATGTTGCATTCGTGGCTTCATCTGCACTGCCAGCCGAGCACACAAGCACTGGAGCAGGCACTTGCCTGCCGAGAGAAAAAGGTTTAGAAGTAGCTCTCTGCTGTGCTGTCAGCTTTCCTGGCTGTACTATTTAATTCAATGCATTGAGCCCTTACCTTGGGAAAAGAATAGCAGCTGATGTTGTGTTGTCCCACTATCTTCTTTTTTTTAAGCGAGGAGCAACTTAATATAATTTTATGAGCTTCTTTCCTGGTTGGTTACATAGTGTTTCGTTGCTTTTATCAAAAAGATTAACTTATTCTCAAGAGAAGTTCTTGAAAGATTTAACACAAAATACTTTGCATTCCTGTTTACAGTATGAATGAAGATCTAGAGGTTTCTCTATGTATGTAGCTTGTGAGAAGGGGAAAAATAGATGCCAAAAGGCTGCTGCAGTTGCTGCTCACTGACTGTTAGTTTTCAAGGATTCTCTAGAAGTTGTTGCATGTATGAAATTTGCAATAGATACCAGTAATCAGTTTTTGCAGGAAAACTACTGATGCAAGTTATACATGTTACTGATGCTGGTTGTTCTGGTCCTTGGGATAGGAAGAAGTAAGCAGTGAATGACGCATAACACAAATCGTAGTTTTGTGTTTGTGTTTGGTCATAGTTGATGATGCATGGAGGAAAAGTATCCAGATGGTAACTGAAATGTAAGTGGAAAAAAATGGGTTTATTGTTGCAAATGTATTGGAAATAAAACAATTTGTGTAACTAGTGATGTGACTGAAGAGCAGGGTCTTAGAAAGCTCTTAGTTTTTTTTTGTTTGTTTGTTTGGTTTGTTTGTTTGTTTGTTTTTTAAATGACAGGGTTAACAGGTGACTTTCTTATTTTCCTTACTGTTGATAACAGTAACACAAAACAAAGTTGTCTGATGTGCTGATGAGTATTGAAGGGGGTGATATCTGGTCCATTTTGGCACAGCTTATTGATACAGTTGCAGAAAACTAAATGGGAACCGCTGTATGGACAGTAATATTCACTAACTTGGGTATGTTCTTTGGTTTCTTTGTAAGTGTGTTCACTAATTTTACAGTGGTAACTGTGAGCTGAAGTATGTATTGCTGCAGCTTGTGTTTTGGAGGAAGTTCTGTTCTGTGATACTTGTGGTGGTGCATCTGTTTGACTGTGAGATTTGCGTGGCTTGCTTTGGGACCCAAGCAGTGTCCTGCATTGAAGACATTTGCTATCTTGAAACCAAGGAAGAACAACCAAAAAAGGTGTGATAGTGCACATCACACCATTGCAACGTTTATTCCATGTGTGCATTGCATTGCCATCATTTTTGAAGATGATACGCAGTTGTGGTCAGCGTTGTTCTTGCATCATAGCAGATGTAAATTTCCCTATGTATCCATCTGACGATTCTCCAAAAGAGCACTATGCTGCACAGAGAAACTGCTTTAGTCTGTGGAAGGCAGTTTTTATCCAAAACTCTCACCTTCAGACTTCCCCTATTTATCTGGTCTGTACTGGATGCGAGGCAGGCATCACCAAGCAGCTTTTCAAGGAATGCTGGATGATTTTTACCAGATGTGCTCTGAAACCAGATGTAGAAGTCAGAGTGGTTATGGTGGTTATTCCACTGCATATTTTTGCTTAATTTTTTATATATTTTTGCTGTAATTCCAGAAGCTGAGTTGTGCAAACAAATCAGAGAAACAAAATGCCACTTCACTGAGAGTATGCTGCTGATTGGTAGGAAAGTGAGGGAATGAAAGAAAGGGAATTCAGAGAAAATAATGTTTTCATAGTAAAAATAATAAGTATCCATTAGTAAACAGTAAGCATTATACCAACAAATAGCATTAATCAATACACTGCTGGTCTCTTTATTTTCTAAAAGATTTTATGGTGTATTTGCAGGAAATATATGCAACTGCAAAGTGAAAGTGTAGTGTTTGAGTCTTCAGTGAGGAACTTTGCTAAAGCTTCTGTAATTAATAGCTGTACATGTGTATATGTATACCATGAGCTTGTTTTTGAGCTGAAAAGTATTATTAAATACTCTGACGTGCTATGCCTTTTAAACTTATTTTCTAAATCACTAAACCATTCTTAACCTAAAATTATATTTAGAAGGCAAAGTTTTAATGAATAGCATTTGAGGTTCTGCCTTAGTTTCTTCTTTTCCCCTGTATGTTAACTGCATGGTATTGACAGTGATGTGGTCATACAAACTATAAAATGATGCTGAAATTCAAATAATTCATTTACCATATGCAGGACATTGGAAACAAATTCAATTTACATTAATTGAATATTCATATCCGTCAGGTTAAGATTATTAAAAAAATAATAGCCTAAAGGTACGTGTGTGTGTGAAAAATCTCCTTATTTTCCATTTGTTCTCTCCACTCCGAAGTAGGATATTTATTATTGTAGTCATACAGATATTAATACACCTTTTTCCATCTCGCTTTCTTTTAGCACACTGATTTATGTCAGTACATGGACAAACACCCTGGAGGGCTTCATCCAGAAAATGTGAAGGTAAGAGTCAAAAACAGGACACGATTGACAAGTACAGTAATGATAAATGTATGTATAAATTCCTGCTTCTGTTGAAGCTAATTACTAGCTAAGGGGAAAATGATTGGCATTGGAAGTGTATATATATATACATGTACATACATATGCATACATATATGTACATATATAGTAAAGATATTTGAACTTTCCTCTAAAAAGAACTTCTGTAATCTCTAAAATTGATTCCAAGACAGAAGGCATGAGTAAATAGTGTTACAGTGTTGGTAATCCCTCTCTTCCATTCAAGGGTTTGCTCTTAGGACAAGACAATATGGCCATAAAACTCCTAAGTAAAAATGTTGTAGGTTCCAGAGAGGTACCTCAATGTAAGGTTATGGGGTCTGAGGGGACTGTAACAAGTTATTAGCTGATTGTACTGCTTTTTGTTTGAATATATAAAATCCTTTAGGCCCTTCATTCTGATTAGGCATTTTCGTAGCTGATCTCACTGTTTTTCTGTTCTAAGGTAGATATTAAGAATCATTGTGCAGCAAGTGGTGTTATTAGCAGGATTTACTGGATAAATAGACTGGGAGAGGCTTGATTCGGTTGCCTTCTGGGTATTAAGCCAAATTATTTTAGCATTAAAGGGAAGCCAGTCAGACAGGCAAAGGGTGTCTCGTGCATGTAGATCGCACAGATAGTTGTTACATTTGTCTTGCACTTTGACATCGTTCCCATTGTTGTTCTTTGGAAGTGCTTAAATCTTTTCTTTTCATGCTGAGACTTTTACTCGGTGTCTTGTTTCCCAAACAAAGAAATTGAGAAATTCATGGAAAAATAAGTATATTTTTTTCTGGAAAATTCAAAAGACCTGTTTGGTTTAAGGAAACAAAATATTTCAGATGAGGCAATAAATTATTTTTTGCAATAGCTGATCACTGTTATACATCAGACCATTATATAACATGGATTAATTTTCTGCCATCTTTTACTGAAAAGTGACATGTGCAGTATATTGAATTAAATGAAAATAACTGCTGTCAAAAAAGAAAATAAGTTCTTTCTTGTTCTACATATTTGGCCAAAATGAAATAAACAGATTTCCTTTTGAAAATAAGTGGTATGCATGCTGCAAGTTAGCATTCTTGTAACCTGTGACTGTCACTCAGACATTTTGGCAGGGTGGACAGGAAAGGTCTTTCAGGAGGCACTGCCTTTACAGTCCCTCTCTGAGTGCAGCCCTGGAATGTGGGCCGTGTGGAAGCTCTTCCTCACAGCTTTTGAGCTTCTTCACTGATGCGTTTCGGAAGTTTTATTTCACATGCTGAATGTGTTTCTTGATACAGTGACTTTGTGCTTCATCTCCCTATGTGGAAAGCTGAACGTTCTGCCCTGTGAGCTTTGGGATAAACTACAACTGGTTTTGAAAGTCCCTTATGCTGCTTCAAACTCATAGGAATACTGCAAGGCTGCAGCACTGGATCACCTAAGTCCTACTATGTAGCAGTCATTGTAGCTTTAATTGCTCCCCACTGTGAGGAGATTGGAATTCACATAATTCTACCTTTTCTTGACAATATCAGGGCCCAGTGAGCTTTTGTTGGAGGAGGACAGGCGTACATGGATAATTAGGCTTGCTAATGCATTACTCCTCTAAATCTTGAGTTACCTGTCTTCCGAAGCAGATTTATCGCAGAAACCATATATAAATGTTGAGGCAGGAGGAAGGCTTAGCAGGAAAGCTTTGCTATTTAGTTAGCTAGATGCCCTGGGGGCATTGCTAAGTGCTGGGTGAGTTGAGAAGGGAGCTGCAGCAGGAGAAGCTTTTTCCTCTCAAAGCTTGCTGCATATACTCCTTCAGCTGCCTTTACAATGTAGGAGCAGTGTTCAGCAACACTTTTCAGAGTTAATGGGAAATATTTCTTTAAGTAGCTAAGTCTGATGTACTGCTAGTTCCTTTTTTTTTTTTTTTTTTTTTTTTTTTTTTTTTAAATTAAATCCAAATGGATTATTAATAGAAAACAAACTGGAGAAAGAGGGAAAAAACATGGGGAAGTTGGAGCAGATGGAACTGTCCTTCTGCCATAAATGTCCTTTTGGACAATTACAATTACTTCTTCTTCTCTTAGACAATATTAATGAAGATTGATTGTTGGATCTATTAGCAGGCCAGCAGCGAAAGCTAGCCTTAATTTAAAGCAGTACTAAAACCTGGCATGGTGATTTGAGCTCCCACCATTCTAACACTGAATCAATCTGACTGGGGTTTCAGTGGATTCTTTACCTGTTCTGAATTGTGAGGCAAAGAAAACTGCTCAGCCAAATGCAAGGCTTTCTTCAGCAAGGAGGACAGGCTGTGCAGAGCAAGAAACTCAATCCCGAAGGCAAGCAATTCCCAGGCCACAGCCAGCCTGCAAATTATAAGCTGACATTGCTCTTTACTTGCAGAGGGATATGATGGTTACTGCATAATATCTTAATGCTTTGTTGCACAGTACTCAATTTGTTAATGTACATAATCACTACTCTGAGGCTTTGTCACCTATTTTGAATCTAGCTTCTGGACGCAGTTGTCCATCCAGAACTATAGCTGATATTCAAGGGTTGAACTGAGCTGTGTTAATTAGTCTTCTCTCCCTGCCAGCTCTTTCTTGCTACAGTTTCAGAATTTAGACATTATTTGTTCAGAATTGCTTGCTATGTGATCTCCAAATCCATTTTTAAAAACTTCCACTTGAGCAATTATATCCCAGAAGCAACAAATTAGTCTTGGCTCTCTGGGGCTAACCTGTGGGATTAAGCCATTGATGCTCTCCTTGTGTGACCAAAGGCCCCCTGCCTTTTAATTTTGTTCTGGAGGAAGCTACAGCCTACTAATGGATGTTTCTGTCTGGCTTGTTGCCATCTGTTATAAATACAAAACCAGGTAATCTTTCTTCTTCCAAAAATACTGTACATTAGTTCCTATAAATCAGAACTTTGTAGGAACGCAGAAGCAGAGCCATTATTTACTTATGTTTTGGTTTCTGTGGAACATATTAATCCTAATTACATTTCTGAGTTTTCACCATACTTACAAGCTAAAACAATGCCATTCCCTCAGGCTTACTTTTAGATGAAGAACTGTAAATAAAGCAAAATCCAAATTACTTTGATGGACATACATCCTGCTGTCCCCTTGGGTGTTGTGTTTGACATTGCCTTTCTTTGTGGTTTAGGATAGGATTTTTGCTGTCACTTAGATATCTTAAGTAAAGAATCAACAGAATATTACAAGTACATGGAAATATGAAGAAGAATGTCTGTCTGTATTCGTAGTTGTAAGAGTCTTGGGATAAGCGCAAGCAAACAAAAAATATTGTTTAGTTGTTTTTTTTAGCATTTTTAGTGATACGTACATATTCACATATAGTGATTTCAGAGTGTTGGAGGTTCAAGTCTTAAAAAAAAAAAAAAATCCGTTTTTAAACTCTTCAAAGAGTTTGTGTGTGAAATTTCAGTATCTAATATTGTTTTTAATGCACCCATTCCTGAGAAAGTTTAACCAAGAATCTTGCCATCCAGAAGGACCTAGACAAGCTTGATCAGCTGGCCCAGTAGAACCTCATGAGGTTTAACAAATCCCAGTGCAATGTCTTCCATCTGAGTCATGGCAACCCCACTGTCAGTACAAACTGGGGGATAAAAGGATAGAGCACAGCCCTGCCGAAAAGGACTTGGGAGTACTGGTGGATGGCAGCTGGACATGAGCCAGCACTGTGTTCTCGCAGCCCAGAAAGCCAACCATATCCTGGGCTGCATTAAAAGAAGTGTGGCCAGCAGTGTGAGGGAGTTGATCCTGCCCCTCTGCTCTGTGCTGTGAGACCTCACCTGAGTGCTGCTTCCATGTGTGGAGTCCTCAGTACAGGAGAGATGTGGACCTGTTGGAGGGAGATGTAGGCACATCGAGAGGAAGGCCATAAAAATGATCCAAGGGATGGAACACCTCCCCTGTGAGGACAGGCTGAGAAATGGGGCTGTGCAGCCTGCAGAAGAAAACACTCTGGGGAGACCTGAGAGCAGCCTTTTAGTATCTGAAGGGGAACTGTAAGAAAGAAGAGGACAGGCTCTTTAACAGGGTCTGTTGTGATAGGAGAGGGCAAATTATTTAAAATTAAAAGGGAGGAGATTATGCTTGGATAAAAAGAAAATGTTTTCATGATAAAGGTGGTGAAGCACTGGCACAAGGTTGCCTGTAAAGGTGCTGGATGTCCCTGGATGTTCTTAGAGATGTTCATAGTCAAACTGAATTAGGCTCTGAGCAACCTGATCTAGCTGTAGGTGTCCCTGTTCATTGTGTGGGAGTTGGAAGTAGATGACCTTTAAAAGTCCCTTCCAACTCAAACGATTCATGATTTTATAATCTTGCTTACTTAAGTGTGCTGGATGCCTGCAACATCTTTATTAGCTAGAAGGGAAATCAGCAGAAAAGAGTGATTTCAATCTATAAATTCTCCAAAGACTGTTACTTCCAAATGTACAATTGTATACAACTTTGGTAGGTAACAAGCTTGCGTATCTACTGTTTTTTTATAACTATATGTGAATATACTGTGGATGGTATTACAACCAGAGATGAGGAAAGAAAAAAGCTAATCATGAAATAAGTTCTTGTTTAATAGGCACAGTCTTATCTTTTTTCTCTGGTTTTGAAGATGTCTTTTTCAGTTTTTCCAAAACTGAAGGCAGGCAAATATCCTAAGTATAAGCCCCCAAGTATAAGTTATGCCCTTTCTGCATCTACTGGAAGGTTCTGATGCAGCCTGGGTGGAGCATAGAAGTGTGTGCTGTGTGGAGCTACCAAGATTCAAAATGTGACTGTGGCAGACTGAGAAACAGGACTTATTCCTGACTTCTTACAATTCACGCTTCTTGGACTCTTGAAATATCTGGATTTCTTTTTACAGCATAAGCTCAGATGATCACGGTAGGGAACTGAGTCTGCAAATTCCTTTTTGTGTTGAGCTACATTTTGATTTGTGCCTCTTTTGGTCTGGTACAGGGCTACCGCCCCACCATTTTGATGTATCTTTTTGGTTCTCCCAAATCTTTGTTTGCAGCTGTCTACAGGCAATTCTTGTTTTGTAAACTTACAATTTAATTTTTAAATATCTACTTTTGGCACTCCAGCACATCCCATGGAAATGTATCACACTGCTAAAACTGTTCTTAACCTTCCTTTTACCTTTGAAATAATAGAGCTATTTAACTGCATTTTTTACTCCATATTATTGCATTCCCAGTCGCATTTTATTTTTATCTGTACTTAAAATCATTTTTCCATTTTGATTCATTTATTTTATAGCTGAGTTCATTTTCTCTAAAATTCCTATTATTCCTATTATTGGTGGAACAAGTGGAGCACAGGTTCACATCTGTCATGCCTGCACTGCCTCTTTGTATTCCTTCCCTTAAAATAAATGAAAGCTGGTTTGCTTCTTAATTAGTGATGCTGCATTGAAATAGCTGTAGTCTTTTGAGAAAAGCAAAAAGAGTGGTTTTCTCTCTTTTTTTTTTCTCTGCTCACACTGTTGGAGGTAATATTGGTTTTTGTGAGCATATAAATTCAAAAGAAAAACATATCTGACAAAATAAAGTCACTTGCCTCTTACCCACTGTTCCTCAATCTGTGCAACACCAGCGTGAATGACAGTGTGCTTGTCAACCAGACAAAAACTGTCTCAATCTCTTAAAATCACTTGCTAAATCTTTTACTTCAGGCAACTTGGAAGGCTCCTATCATCTATTGTGACTATAGGGAGCAGGAGCTTCCAGTTTGTTCGTCTTCCATCTAATATTGCTGCTCTAATTTGTTCCTCTCCCTGGGCAGCTTTTCTGTTTCCAGGGCCAAAAAGCAATAAGGGAAATAAGCAGGCTACTGCTGATGAACTTTGCATGCAGGGAGCAAGAGTATTCAGCTTTCTCCCAGGAGTGCTTGACTTCAGCTCTTACCCTTCTCAATTCTGAGTCTTCCTTGCTCCCAGGAAGTGAGATGCAGCGAACTTCCATGTAAAAATGATGGACATTTTTTTTGAAACAAAAGCAAAATCTCAACCCCTATCTACAACCTTTAGAAAATACTGTATCACTCTAAGACTGAAGTCCTAAGTCAGAGAAAATTGTTGACTCTCGAGGTGGCATTATATATTTGGCAAAGTATGGGGTGGAATTCAGTACTGAGTTTCCAGGGACAACACTGTAATCTCTCGTACAAATATGTTCAAATTTCACACACACACACAAAGATATCTAGTTTCAGTATTACATCTTCTACCATAAAAAAAAAAAAGATGAATAAGATGAAAAGAAAGTAACGAATAGAAACTATTGAAACATTATCTAGTGCAATAACATTTTTCCATGCCAAGTGCTCAAGAAGTGATCAGTGCCGTAAGTTAACAAAAATGAAAAAAAAAACCTAAATCAAATATGCCAAAAATACTGGATTTATTAAACTAAGGTTTTATTACTGGCCTCCTAAACAAGATGAAATGCAGAGTGAATTGAACGGAGTGAATTCACATAACTGAAATACAGTTATGTGATGTTATCTGAAATCTCAGGCTTTCTTTGGCATTTGAGTCTTTTGCAGCACTCATTTATTTCTCTCCATACAGCAGCTCTATGAACATTGTCCTTAATTAATGATTGCAGTTTTTAGAGTAGAATCTGATCTTGACACTTGAATAATTTTGTCATTTAATGACTAATGTGAAAATTAATAATTCAAGTCAAAGTCATAGAGCAGTTATCTTATGTCTTCTGTAAACATAAATATTTATAAATAACCTGATTACTGTTGTAGAATAACCTGAAGCACAAAGGATAGGGAAGCATTTGGAATCTGGAAGGATAGATTAGGTAATTTATATCCAAGCTACACAAGGCTTACTGAGTTGGAAATGCATTTGCTGAATCTTTGGCAGTAGCAGAGCATTACATATTGGGTATTGCTAGTCAGAAACTCCTTTTGAGATTCGTAATACAGAAAACATACGTTTGTTAGTAAAGCACAGTATTTGAAAAGAATGATTATTTTTTTTTCTGGGTTTTGGTAGTGACCTCACTGTGGTGCTTCTGTTTCCTTTCCATCATATGATTGTGTTGTGATGCCCTCTGGGGGGCAGGGGGCGAGAATGTGTTGAAGCACATGGCCTGGCCTGTGTCTCTGTGGGACAAATGTGGGACTAAATGATGTTGGAGAAGATGTGACATGTGAGTTCCTTTCTGTAACTAGTGGTGTCTGATTGCCACAGACTTAGATACACAGGAACTGGACAATGAAACCATGATATTATATCTGGCTACAGTGAAATTTTGTATCTTGTTTCACCTATCTCATTAACTCACTGGAATCTGGTGAAAGCACCCTTTTTACTCTGAAATGAATGTCTATTATGGTGCTCCTTTTCATTTTAGTGGTCGTTACTGGAAGCAAAGCAAACAAATGTGATCCTTTTTAAATTTCTCTCCTGTATGCTGAAATTAGTGATGTTGCTGATGTAGAGCTGAATAAAAAATGTATTCTAACAGATATGCTAAGTAGGAAGCAAGGCTATTTAATGTGGTTGAGAAGTTGCTATTTTTCATTCCTCATCCACTGAACAAGCAGGTGTACAGCAGGCAGAATAATGTTATGGTAAATTAAGGTTGTCTTTTACACATGGCATTGAGAATTGATTATTTAAATTAGACTTTTTAGTTATCAGACGTTAAATATGGCACCAGCATTTCACTCAACTTTATGTCAGTCTTGTCATTTAAAGTAATGATTTGATAATATGCACAACTGTGAATAGTAAACACAGAATCTTTATCAGTGTGTTAAAATTCATGCTAGAAGAATGTAATTTTTACATTTACTACAGTGAGAAATATGTGCAAACCCCGAATCAAACTGAATGTATGCATATATAATGTTTTGTCTATATGTGCAATGTATGATGCACATGGTTCACATATGGCAAAAAAAAAAAAAAAAAAGAATATTGCAGGGCTGACGAAAACATTTTCCTGAGCATCTAAAATTGGTGAGAAACCAATTGCAACCCCAGCCTAGTTCAGCATGGGAATGAAAGGGAGAACAGGTGATTTATAGGGTTTTTTTTTTTTTTTTTGCTTTTGCCATTCAGGAGTAAGGATTTGGAATAATCTTCCACTTACTGAACATTAGTAGACTGTAACTGATTATAAGGGAGCGTCTTTATACTCAATTAAGCACACCTTTCTCATTGCATGGCTATAGTTGAACCCAGAGGGGAGGAAAAAATGATTAAAGGAACATCAAAGAGAATAGAAGTTAGCCAATTAACACTTTCCAGTCTCTTTCCCGTTCGGTTCTGCAGCCAGGAAGTGGAAAAAACCTGTATTTTTAGGATCTTTTTAAAGATAAATTATATGATATGCGTTCCCAGTGGCTGTATTGTTATACATTTCTTTGTGGAATTGTCTTTGGAAGACTTTTGTGTAAGGAAGGCAAGAACAAGTTAGAAGCCTTTAAAAGTGATTTTTGGACAGAAGCATTTTAAAATTCTTCTTGAGAGAATTCAATTTGAGGAAGGTCAAAGAGGAGTATCTTTTATTATATAAAGCTGCTTATGATCATGATTCAAATAGCTAACAATTTTTTTATTCAGATAAGATCATTTATTCCTCAGGACTCAAATTCATGTCAAGTCAACACTTTATTCCTGGAATTTCTTCATCTGACTGCAAGAGAGTCTATGAAGCTTTGACCTAAAAAATTAGGTATTTCCCCAGGACATTCTTAAAAGTGAAAACTTGTGTTTAATTTTGTATTATCCTGGTTAGAAGGAGATAAAAGAATAGCAAAACCAGCAGTGGTTAAATATCATACATGTTCAGCTTTTGGCACATTAGCCCAAGTCACACTGATATTTCTCATTGTCTCAGTGTTAATAAATATTACCAGGTAGGTTTTTCATATGCTAATGGCTTAAGACAACTAGATCAAAAATTCCCAAACCATGTAGTAAACCAAAACCTAGCTGAGCACAGTGTTTGGTTGAGTTTGTTTCTAAGGTTGTGTGATTGTACTGCATGGGAGAAGTATGATGGTTGCAAGCATAAGGTGTCCTGAGTTGGGTTACTTTTATTGGCGTTGTTAGATTTCATGGCTTATTAAGACTGAATATAATATTGATTGATGCCAAATGCACACAAGAGAATTCAAATGATTATGTGATACCCAGCTGGTGTGCATTAATACATACAGCAAGCAGGAGCATTTGTGTTATCAGTGATGATAGAGCTTGTGCAGTATTGTGTATTATTTTTTGAAAGTAGCTATGTTAATACAGTGATGTGAGTTTGCTAAAGGATTGGCACATTAATCTACTTTTACTTCAGCTTTCTTCTGACCCACTGATGTGAACTTAAGGTCCAGCTTAGCTCAGCTCCATTTCTGTTTTCTTGCTACAAAGATTTCTGTGCATTTTCTATAGACTAAAAGGTTTCATTTATTTTCTACTTTTGTATCTAGGGCCAGGTTCTTTATTTTCGCAATAAAGCATGGGGTAAGGGAGTTCAAATGCTAGCTTCATTCAGAAATCACTCCATGTCATCAGTAAAAGACAATTCCTCTCTTTAAAAAATCCCCCGCAGGCCTCTGGGGCAGCATCTTTTCTGTCATTGAGATCCTTGATGCCTCAGCAGACACTGTGTTGAAATTATGCATTTTCTGGAGGATCTGTTTGGCAATGTTGTGAATTATTTCCTGCTTTTCACTTACTTCAACATGCTTTGCCAGAAACTCTCTTTACCATCTCTGGGAATGGAAAGCAATTATGTGGCCTCATCTGGGCAAGCTCTACACAGATCATCTGTATGTGGTCATCCCCCTTTATCAGTATACTATTCAGACCTATCTGAGACTAAGTCGGAAAGCATTAACTCCCAGCAGTCTTACCCTGTAGGTGTGCTTCGGATAGCCTGTGTTAATGCTTAGTTTATATGTTCATTTGGATGAGAAGAACTCGAGATCCTATGTGACTTTCAGGGGCCAACAAGATAGTAAAGCATTTTGCTGTGCATGAGCTATCTTGCAGCTGTACAGTGGTCTAGCTTGTACGCCTGCCCAGACTCACAAAAGCACCACGAAAGCAGGGCTGTAAAGCCAAGCAGCTGGCAAGTCTCTCAAAATATTTAATTGGCTTAAACAGGCATTTGGTCAGAAGTTACATGTAGCTCAAGTGGCCACCAGGACATACACCAAAAAAATAGGTTAATTTGTTATAGATGCCAGTAATTTTGTGTCATTGATAACTTTCTCTTGTAAGTTTTAAAGTGTGCTAATAATCATTTAATATCACAGTCTATAAGCTCCAGATTGGCTTTGACCTGCGTGCATTTTTCTCACTGAAACAATGAAAATTCTTCTTCAGAACATGTAGCTCAGATTAAAGTGAAAACTCAGTGTAATTTTTTAGGCTGAAAAAGCTTGTTTGTTTGTTTTTTTACCAGGTATCCTAAATAAGCAAGGCCTGAAACCCAAATTATATATATGCATTTTTTGTATGAATATGAAAGCTGTTGAGTGTCCTAGCACAAGATTAAATCTTCCCCAAAGCCTTATTTCTATAGACTTATCCTGCTTCTGTTTTCTTTCTCTTCCAGTTTTCATCGCAACAACCCTTATCATTTTATGAGTCTCTCATTTTATCACCGTATCTCCATTGTTAGTAATAAACAGCAAACAGTACACAAGTAATGTCCCAACTTTTCTATTACAGGTTATTTGAAGGCTATATAGCTTTGTTTACAACAGTGGAAATTTTAAAGCTAGTGACATTCAAGGTCAAGAGCCACAAATCTCTTCTGTATAATTTCTCCTCTCACAAAAAGCCCGTTGACATAAAGTTGATATTGGCGTGACTTTTTTTTACAGTTGTCTTTTGGTCTAGAGGGCTGTAGTCCTATGGTGGCTGAGCCTTCGGCAGAGTTGGCAGGAGATGTTAGTTGAGGAACCTGTTCACAACCCCCACAGAATCCCCAGGCTGAGGTTTCAGTGCTGTCAGAGTTGAACAAGATGGAGGAAGTTGAGCAAAGAACAGGTTAAATGAGGATTTGACCGTGGTTTTGGGGGCATGCTGATTTCAGGTCAACTGTATATGCATATAAGAGGTAAAGGTACCTAATTTGGAATTAATTTCTGTTCTTATGAAAATAACACAGATAGCTTTGAAGGGAAGTAGAGAGGTTTCTCATACAGAGCTTTCCTTGAATGCAGTGGAGATTACTTGCTTAAAAGGTGTTTCCAGAGGCATGAGAAACAATTCTTTCCAATTCATTTGTTCTTCTCTTTGAGTGGGTAACAATTGGAAACACAGTCTTTTCTGCTGTTCTCCCTTTCCAGGCAGTCCCAAAGGACACACAGTTTGCAGAATACTGCCAAGAGTTAGGCTCATATTTTCACTTAAATCTTCTCACGTTTCATAAAACCAAAGTAAAACACCACTGAGGGGGAAAAGAGAAGACAGCAAAGACTTGGCAAAGTTTACCCTGTAATGAGTTCAGGGAGATTTTTCCCCTTCTCTCTTATGATCTTCATCCAAAGAGGAAACAATTCATATAGTGTATGGGACTGAGTTAATTGACTTTTGTGAAAGTACTTCACAAGAACGGCGTGTCCAGAAGTTTGGAATAAGCTCATATTCCAGTGTTGTCCTCAAGAGTGTATGTTTGTGCTGGTTGGCTGCAAAATTACTGGTTTTTTTTCTTAGTACAGTGTGTCATGTCAAATCACTTGACTCTCTGCATTAAAGCCAAATGAAAAGCCACACTAGTTAATACACTTTAATTATAAAGACCATAATGCTGTGAGATAATGTGCCGTTTGACATTTCTTTGCGTATTTAAAAATAATAGTTGAAGTTTAACACAATTGAGTTGGTTTAGCAAAATGGCTATTTACCATATATTTTATTAAAAAAGTACTTGAAAGTGATTTAATAGAATTTATTTTTTAAGGCTGTAATGAAAGCCATTTCTTCTTCCTGCCCTTAAGATAGATTTTGTGCACTATGAATTCCATTTTAACCACAATTCTAAAAAGGAATGTGCATGTTATGTATGACTTTCCTGCTATTCTTTCTTTTATTTCTGTCTTTTGCTGTTGAGTTTCTTCAGCACATTGTTAGACCCAGCTCTGGCAAGAAAGTGATTGATATGGCTCTTTGCGCCCTGGCTAAATAGCTGAACGTACAGTTATTGTGTCTGCACTTGGAGAAAAAAAAAAAGAAATGCAATTAAATTCATCTCAACTGCAGTAACATGACATTTCTGTTTCTTTCATGTCAGCCTTTATTCTCTTCTATAATCAGATTTTGTAACCCCTTCTATAATGTCTCCTCACTTCAGCAGTCACTAAATAGGATGCTTGTGTTGCAAGTTAATTAGAGAGTCTCATGCATGCGGGTTGACTTTCCTCGAATCTTTGGTGTGGATTTCACAGGAGAGCACATTTCACCAGCCAGTGAGCTGTGGGTCACAAGGTCCGTATCCACTCTTGAATATCCCATCTTTTTGGTATTAGACATGCTTGTTCTGTTTCCACTTGGAAACTGTATTCCTTTGACTACATCAGGCAATAGGAATTATCTGTGTAATTTTTCAGTAAATTTCAATACATTTTTCAGAGTGCAAAGAAAGCTCCTAGGAAGCAATTCTTCACCCTTTGTATTGACAGAAGTCTGCTAGGATAAGATTTACGACCTTTTCCATCAGACACCACTAGAATGCAGGAGGGTGATGGGAGAGAAGATGAAAAGGGGAGGACAAAAGTTCTCCATCTTTTTTGTCTTTGCTTATAATTGTAAATTTCAAAAATATACAGCATTAATACTTAGCTCTAGGGATACATTTGTAGAGCATAGTGAAGGGTTAAAAAAAATCCTTGGGGAATGAGTTGGGTTTTATCTAAATCTACTTCAAAAACTTTTATAAGTGTAATTAAAGGTCATCTTTAGGCTTGTTAAGAATCACTATTTCTTTATGAAATGTACCTAAATAACTCCCATAAAAAGCTTTAAAGAGGGAAACCTCCCCTACTTGGGGATTTGCTTGGGTACACAGGCATTATTGTTATACAATTAATTTCTTTGTTTTAGCTTCAGTATTCCATCCCCCAGCCTTATCTCCCCACTCCTATCCACCCCATACTGTTGTTTCCTATAATTAGAGAAGATACACATCTGTCTTCAGGCTACCACCTAATCTCTAAGGCCATATGGGTAAATGGAATATAATTATAATTTGGTAGGAACTGAGCCTTCTGCACATGGTTATATTGTTCTTGTTCTTTTTAACGTAGGCAAGTAGAATCTATAATATAGCAGGGCTTGAAAAATGGGGTTAGTCCTTGCAAAGTACCTACCTTTTAGATGGACATTTCATGTGTTAAATTGGGGTGGGAATTACACAGTTTGGGAGGAGTTCTAACACAATGTTACCACAATATGCAAGCATCCTGCATACTGTGAAGCAATCATCTGTGGTTATATGCAAAATATTAACAGAGGTCATTTTTTGTCCCCCTCTTTTTCAGTTATTTTTATTTCAGTTGCTGCGAGGACTGTCTTACATCCACCAGCGTTACATTTTGCACAGGGACCTGAAACCACA
This sequence comes from Lagopus leucura, assembly GCF_019238085.1. Taxonomy (NCBI): domain Eukaryota; kingdom Metazoa; phylum Chordata; class Aves; order Galliformes; family Phasianidae; genus Lagopus; species Lagopus leucura. Next base: position 29,315,293 of record NW_024962334.1, on the reverse strand, counting down.
GAATCTTCTGATCAGTGACACGGGGGAGTTAAAGCTGGCAGACTTTGGTAGGCAAGCAGTTAATTACAAGTCTCTTATAATGTTGTAGGAATGTCAGACAGATGGTTCCATTGATTTCTCTTTCCCCCCACCCTATTCCTTAGACACACGTTCTTTATTGTAGATAATTGCACATTTTTCTCCTGAGCGAAGAAATTGATTATGGTCAACAAAATGCTTGATTAAAAGGGAGCAAATGAAAAACAAATATATACTCCAGTTCTCACCAGAAAAATAATGCTGGTAATAGTTCGGTTTTTCTTCCTGTGAGACCTCTGAATTAGAATTCAGAACCTTTGAAAAGGAGAGATGAAGAAAGAGGGAGCAAGAGTTGAGGAAATACAGAATATGTGAAGAACGCAAGCACTTGATACAAGCAGCTTTAGGGTTGTGGAGATCTGAAAGTAGGATTAACTTTTATAAAATGATGATTGATTGAAAGAGAATGAAGGATATAAGAATATTTATTCTTTCTAAAGATGAAAGGAAACTAAGATCATCTGGACTGCTTTCAGTATCCATTCTTAGTCCCTTCTGGGGAGTATATATATGAAGTAGGAGTATGTATGTGGAGTATAAAGGCATGGGAAATTGTCCACTGGAAGATTGCCCTTTTTGTCTTTATAAATGTATTTTAAAGTACTTTCTAGTGGATGCACTGGAGCAGTACTCTTTCTTACAAAAGTGATTGTGAGATGTGGAACATGACAGTGTAATTCTTTAGTGGTTTTCACAACATGTAGGAACTTGTCTTTCTCCTGTAGGTCAAGTTTTCATTTACTGATTCCAGCAGAGCTTCTGATATAAGCTGAAAACGTGGCCTATCAGCTTTTTTGAAATGTCTTTTATTTTTATGACTGCTATCCACATCAGGCTTCACATTTCATTCACCAGCAGTAATGAGGAAGCCTTATGTGCTAATTGGCAATTTCACTGTTGATGTAGTCATGTTTTTTGTCTTTTAATTAGTATTACTCCAATTAACAGTTTGGTGTGTATTTGCAGTGCTGAAGAAGGGAAGGAAGTTCAGGTAGACATGCTCCACAACTTGATTGGCCTGTAGATTGTGAGGTGGTTAAAGAAAGAGCACTAAGTTAAAAAAATATATATCTATTTTTTCACATGGTTTTCTGTTACTGTTTCTCAAAACTTGGAAGATACCAAAAGCTTCTTAAATGTTTTAAATAAGCTTTCCCACATCTTTTATTCTTAAATTAATGCAGCATATGAATTGTGAGAGTGTTTTTGATTGTAGCAGAAGTACAAATTAATTCTCTGTTGCAGGTGTTGTGCTGCTTGTTTGAAATGGCTAGTTTTTTTTTTTTAATGTCATTTATATCTGCAATACACTGTGCAGTTATCTGGAATATCCCAAATATATCTATATTATAAATTCTTTAAGATGTTACTATGATGGTCCTCCAATTTGGAGGATACTGGGAAATCTGTTGATAATCTTGCAGTCTCTTTTGTTATTTTGAGTGCTTCATATGATCATATGATGCTTTGTATTTTATTTTATTTCTTTCTTTTCTTTATTTTCCCCCTGAAGCTATATGTCCAATTTGAAGCTTTTTAAAAAGAAAGGAAAAGTCCATTCCAGAAGAATAACTATTTAAAAAAATATCCCCCTAGAAAATAATCTGCTATAATAAGTTAGTCACGATAATAAGAAGTAATAAAATAATCATCTATCAGATACAGATATAGTCAAATCCATTGTAACTTTGCATTCACTTTTTGTTTTTCTGGTTATAGTCTCTCTTGAGCTTGAAACCCATGTTAGGTTGGTTAGTAAATGTATATAATGACACTGATTCTCATCTTAGACTGCAAGGCATTGCTATGTACTCAGTAATATAAAGGTAAAACAGTCCCACCTTGATTAAATTCGTTGGGTAAGTACTGCTCTATTTGTAGTATAATGAAGTTCCTCTCAAGCAACTTGTTTGATAAGACACATCAGAGTAACCAGTCTTAGGTCTTCACGTTTTGTTATAATGCTTAGTGAAATCTCTGGATTTCACTGTTAAAACCTATTAAAAATTAAGAGAAAATTAGAAGTTTGAAAAAGTGGCCTCTGCTAAATTCCACAGTAGCCTTGGGCAAAGTTCAGTAGCCTCTGTTTTTTGATTGTGGGCAGGGAGCCTACTGACTTTTCAGCCGCGTTCTTAAGAAAACAAACTAAAAGCCTCTCACCAGCACTTCTAAGCAATGTGTTGGAAATGTGAGCTGATCAGTGCAGTGTCCAGCTCAGATGCACAATTGATTGTTCTCTGGGTGTGCAGGCTGTTGTGGCCAGCAAAACAGAAGAAAGACTGGGGTGTTTGTTCTGCTTTGTCTGCTTTCACCCCATTGTAGTAGGAAATAGAACTGTCTTTTTTTGCCTCAGTGCAGCACTAGGCCAAATGTGCCTTCAGTGACACCAAAGGCAAGATTTTCTCAGCTTTGTATTGGCAGAAATTAAAGGTTGACAATTTTGCATATGAAATGAAGAATAGAAACGTGGAAGGCAAAAGCAGAAAGAAATAACCAGTAGTAGGCGTACAAATGTATAATAATGTGGTAAGGATTTTTTTTTTCTGCTTGTAGTTTGTCTTGACCTAACAGAAACATCTGTGTAATCTACTCTTATATACTGAGAGGAGATTATATGTCTCTGTTTTTTTTCAAGCTGTATTTTCTTTCATTGCTGATGACCTTGTAAAATTGAAAACCAGATGGGTTGAATTTCTCTTCTGAGAACCGAGTTGAAAAATTAGAAGTGATGGGGTTGAAGTCTGAAGGGTTGTGACCTCTCTCACTGGAGGCATGAGAAACGAGAGCGCACACGTGTGCGCACACAGGCATACATGTGTGCATTTACTTCTTAAACAAGATGTAAAATAGAGGTTTGCTTCTCTTTATGTTTTTCTCCCACATTTTCCTAATTCATGATAATGTGCTTGGAGAGGAAGTTGGTTTAGATTATGCTTTTGATTAATTACATGAGAAGCAGTATGGAAATTAGAGAAATGAGGGCTTTGTTTTTAAATGCACTCAGGGCAGAAAAGAACCTATCACAAAATCATTTTCTGTCAGAGATAGGATTGACTTTGCCAGCACAATAAACATGAAATCCTAGAGCAAAGGCCTTTTTGTCTCTAAGGGGAAGACCTTTATATTCTGGTTTCATAAGTTTACAAAAAAACAACAGCTTGACTGAAGGTTCTTAATTTGGAGTGAGGCTTATTTAGTCTCCTCAGCATAGGATATCAAATACTTAAAAGCAGGCTGTACTAGATCAGAGTTCTTGAATAAACAAGGTAAAAGAAAGGCTATTCATGCCTGCAGTGCATTGCGTTGCAGCTCAAGTGGAATCTTTGAGCAACTGTGGGCATGTGTTTTTCTACTGCACAGCTCCCAGACATTGACACTCGGCTGTGTGGGAGCGCCTTTGTTCGGCTGAGCGGCAGCCTGCTTTGCTGCTCTTGTGCTATAGCTGCTGGGAAATGAACATTTATGAGAATACAGCAGCAAAATGAAAAGGGATAACACAACACAGAGACCTTATCAAATTAAAAATTCATGAGGTATAAAAAATGGCTTTTCTTCAGAAGATATAATAGGGAAGACTACTACCTGAATAATTACTGCTCTGAAAAATAGTCCTTGAACTTCCTGCATTCTTTTTTCAATCTAATTAAAATTCCAGAGGAAATTAAAGTGTATTAGGGTTTTTTTTTGTTATGAAATGATTGAATAAATGTGAAAATTATTTTTGATTCTATAGTGTAAATTTGTCTCTATTTTTATTTCCTTCCAGCACATATGTCTGTCTTGACTAGAAATAAAGTATTGTAAACCTTTAATGAGTAACACCTTAAGCAATTACAAGCTTAAATGAATAGAGCTTGTTTTTGTTGCTATTTACCACATAGACTGGGCTGCACAGCTGTTGCTAAGGCTTTGGTTAGTAATTTCTTCGCTTTAACTTTTCTGTACACTGTTTACAGATATGTTTGTTTGGCCTTTGGATGTGTATTGACTTAGAAAAAATTATCTTTGAGCTTCTGTTTACAAAAGTCATTGAGCAGCTTTGAAAGCAAAGTGTGTATCTAGAATAAATGCATTCGTGTTAACTCTAGAGTGTCAAATGACTGTACAGCAGTGGTCAGGAGTATGAGCTCAGAGACTAAACACTAAGAAAATGTATTTTTCAAACATTACTTGTGATCGGATGATTAATAATTAAGCAAAACAGCTAATTAAGGACACAAGTGATTTGTATTCATACTGAAAAATCATTCTTCTTTGGTTTGTTTATATACGAAGCACACGTTGTAAGCAGTATGTTGTGTTATTTCAGTGATCCCTTTTTCAGCATCAGAACTCTGAAAGATGTGTATCAAAGACTAGAGGAGCAAATACAGAACAAACCCTGCCAGGCATATTATCTTTTAGCACTGCATGAGGGTGCTTCTGAGTGATACTCATGCAGAAGGGTCCAAGATGTTGAAGGGGCTTAGATGGCAGCAGCTCTGCATTCTGTGAGAAGATTAAGGCACCTGAGAGGAAAATGGGTTGAGGTGAAGTAGAAGGCAACAGACTGCTGAGCAGGCAAAAGTAGGGGGCTGAAGGAAAATAAGAGAAGAAATATGCAGTTGTGGAACATGATGGCCCTTTGCTAAGTGAGGAAGCAGACTCACATAGAGATGCAGTACTCAATGACTTCCTTGTCTTGGTCTTCACAAATAAAATTTCACAGTTTTTGTTTTCTGAAACAGGGTTCAGGGAGGAGAGAAGTGAGTGGAAGAGAACTGAGTCAAGGATCTTCTCAAAAGTCTTGACTCATGCACATTCCCAGGACCACACAGGAGGCATCTCGAGGGTACTGACCAGGATGGTTTATGTTACCATGAGGCTCTTCTCTGTCATTTTAGCAAAACTGTATCAACTAGACTAGGTCCCTAGTAACTAAGGGAAGGTGAATGCTGTTTCCACTTTTAAAAAGAGCTGGAAAGATGTTCTGGGGCTGATCAACCACCACCTCTGTAAAAACAATGAATCAAGTCCTTCTTTGCACAATAGCTCCTATTTATGTTTTGTGTACGCTAATCTAAATCAAGATTATCAGTTATGTTTGCATCTACATTATCATACTTAATTGCAGCTCAAAATCTCTAAATAGCTTATAGCATTCAGCAAGGAGGTGGGAAGTGGATTCCACCATCCAGGTTGTACTTCTCAGGAAGAATTTGCCTCCCTGTATGTTACTGTCTATCCCAAAATTTCAACTATGTCCCTAATATTGTGACTCTTCTAGGGATAATGTGGAGTGTTCATCTGATTGTAGTATGATTTGTCTTACATATCATTTAGTTAGAATGATATTATGCTTTTCGGCTTGGAAACATACAGTCATTATTAGAAGTTGTAACATGAAAGATCTACAGAGCTTTTAGGGGCAGGTATGACACATGTCACCTAGTGATGTATGAAAAAACTCCTCAGGGCATGAGCATACCCTTGGCTTGCATGTGAGGAGGTCATAGCACCTCAGACTGTGAAAAGAAACTGGCCAAATTATTAGGGCCCTTTTCCTGCTTTATCTGTGAGTTCATCAACCTGCTGCTGGGAGTTACAGTTCAGGGAATTATTTATTGGTGAAACTTCCCTGCAGTCACTTTTTCCATTTGTCTTTCCTCTAGGCCTGCAGTATAGGTGAATTGCACAAGGTATGTGGAAGGTTGGTCTACATTTTGGATTGTGCTGTTATTTCAAGTGCAAATATCTCCTGTATGGTTCCATATTTCAATTGGGTGCCATTCTTTTTAGCATAAACACTGACTTTCTCAGTGTGCCATTTCCCTAAGACAGTGTAAGGCCAAGACTATGCAGGCACTTATGCAGGCAGAAGTACAAAATACCATTTCAAACTATGAAACAGCAACTCTAGAAGATGTTGTTAGCTTGAATATATTCGCAAGGATAGGAAAACTTACTGACTGATTTATTAATATTATTATTCTTTTTTTAAATGTATTTTTTAAAGCTTGAGTAGAAATTGCCCTTTCAGTCCCTTCTCTGCCCCAATTTTTCATTATTTCAGCCCTTTAAACAAGCTGTGGTAATGTCCCAGAGAGTTCTAATGCTATAAGATGAGTGAGAAAGTACATGAGGAACTTGGTGTTTTAATGCTTTGGGACTTTGGGAGTATGTTTCCATGAAATTCCATATGGATTTTACTATGGAGTGCATGTTGGAGATCTGTCACAAGCGACAAAACTATTGCTGTATAGTTAGTTGACTGTTAAAATGATTAAATCTATGTTGATAACTTGAATAAAAAAAATTCTTTTCCACAGAAAGAATCCCATAAGGAATTTGTTTATGAAGTACCATATACATTCCTATGAAAGGTTGGATAGCATAAAAGATTGCATGGATAACTGCTATTTTTTTTCTGCGCAAATGCTCCACGGAGTATCAGTTATTGAAGATCATGGTGAAAGGCTCTGTCATAGTGTCTGAAATGCTGATACTTCTGGGCTCAAGGCCTGAAGCAACAGAGCAGACTGTGCGCATTTGGCCTGGCCTAATCCTGACTGCATACTACCAAATCAGTGAAAAAGTACCCTTGTAACCCCACTGCTTTCTGCATCTAGAGGAAGGGAGCCAGAAGCTCATGAGCTAAGCTCGTTTCCTCTTGGAGGAAGGATTAAAGTTGTAGGTTGCAGAAGCTGTGAGTACGATGTACCTAGAGACTCCTGTCAAGGGTTGTTTGCTTCCCTAGGATAACAATCTGTCCTTCCACCCCAGACTTTATCTACTAACAGCACCACTGACTGATGGCTGTGGTTAGCCCAAGCTGCTCCCTTCCTGCCCCAAAGCAAGGCCTTCCTGTGCAGCTCATGTGACCTTCTCATGGTTTCCATGGCAGAGGCTTGCGGTAAGGAGCAAGAAGAGGTGTGTAGGTGGCAGGAAGTCTCAAGCAGCAGCAGTGCAAAGGGGTGGATTTGATTTCTGGTATTTGGGCTGATTAATTCTTTTGTGCATTGTTTTTGTGAGAGGAAGATGGCAGAGAATTTGTAGCCTAGTACTGTTGTGGTGCCTCTTGCTTCTCATGCATATTTAGTTTAGTTTAGTTCCCATTGTGGACCTCTGTCTCCTTTGTTTCATTGATCTCATGGCTTTATTGAGGTGTCAGACGTATCTAATTTTAAAATTGCCATTGTGAGAGTTGATGCAGGAAGAGTATTTTATCGACAGAAATTAGGTTTGCTAGCCTATGGAGAATTAATAGATTTGACACAGGATTTCTGTCTGGAGTCAGCCACACACTGAATTTTGTCCATGTCAGTCTCCACTGACTGATTTTTAACAGTTGAAAATAAAATTCTTGGAAAATACAGATCTTTTCTGCTATAGTAGTGAGTAGATTTTATAACCAGAGTTCTTCCCACTGAGAAACACTGTGTAGAATTATTGGATACTAAGGAATAAAATAATAATTTGTTTTTAAACCAATAAGGAACTGGAGATTGACTTGAGTCACTAAATGAGTCCCCTGCTAAAAGCATCTCGGATTACTTAAGGTTCAATCCAGTTTCCCATTGTTACAAGTTGGAGATATATTGAGCCTTTAAGTAGGAGGAAAGCATCTTAATTATCCATTAAGGGCAATAAAGGAAGTTGGTTATGACACCATTAAAACAACTGTGATAAAAATTCTGTTTGGTTGTTCTGTGCATAGGAAGAACGTGGTCTTTAGATGTCATCTGCAGTGCGGCTCGCTCAGTTCTTATTATGACCTTGCATTATTACCACAGCAGTTATTACCACAAGAGAAGCCCATTCATCCACAGGAATGTGTAGATGTATTTAGAATCTGGGCAGTAGAAACAAGAAATTTTCTTTCATCATAAGAAAAGCCTTATTTTGTTCATGTGACCACATTTTCATATCTACACATCTTGCTGCTTCTCTAGCCTTACTCTGTAGCCTTGTAAATACTGTGGCTATAAACCTCCATTTTTGAAGCACCAAACTTTCTTAAAAACTTTGTTTCCTCTGCTTTCTCAACTTAGAAATTAAGAGAGAAACACCTTGGCATTCTGTGTTACCAGTCTGGTTTCTGAAATTTAATATGTCACACGATATTTTCAGACACGCTGAGCAGCTGCAGCCAGGATAACTTCAGTCCAAACGGAGCTTCCTGTGCGTCAGCCCATGGGGATATTTGAGGAGTGGTTGTCTCCTGCCTGAAAAATGGCAAGCTGCTTTTGTCAGTGCAGCTATATCTGAATGCCTGCTGTGCACCTGGTGAAGCTTTTGAATACAGGCATCCTGGTTTAGTGTAGTAGTGCTTTCCCTTTTGGTCTTATTGGTCTGATCATGGTTTTGTTTATTGCTTCCTTATTTAGGAGAACGTATTACATAATAAAAGGAGAAAATTGCACCAAATTTTAAAATCATTTAAATTTCTTTGATGTGTTGTTGATTATGCAGATTTATTTTACATGGCAAAATGTAGGAAAATGAAAGGGTAGGTGGGAAAGGGTGTGGCTTAAGGAAGAGAGAATTTATCATCACTCAGAACAAAAATACTGATATGGAAAGAGAAGATTAACATGAAAGGAGAACGGCAGTTCATTAAGAGAAATGTACTGTTTAACATGATATGAAATAATGCCACGATTCAGATAGCATATTAAGGAAGTGTTAGCTCTGTAATTTATGCCATGGGTTTTTTTTTGTCCTAGGTGTTTTAAGTCCTTGTGTTAGATTCACATTTTATCTAGGTAATTTTTAATAATTTATGCAAGTTTTTTCCATTCCTTCTGAAAATTACAATGTTGGCTGTATTTATATTTCTTCAGTTGCGTGATTCTTACTCATGTATTGAGAGGAGAATTTTCCTGGCAGCCCTGGGGATTTTTAGCTTTTTTTTTTTTTCTGTAGCCATTGAAAATAAGGGAGAAGAAGATGTTCAGGTGTCATCTCTATTATCCCCACCCCTAGTTATGAACATACAAATGAATGATCCAAGGGATAGAACGCCAGGCTGAGATTGCTGTGGCTGTTCAGCCTGGAGAAAAGAAGGCTCTGGGGTGACCTGAGAGCAGCCTTTCAGTATCTAAAGGGGACCTAGAGGAAAGAAGGGAACAGATTCTATAGCAGGGTCTGTGGTGAGAGAACAGGGGGAAATGGCTTCAAGCTTAAAGAAAGTAGATTTAAGTTGGGTATGAGGAAAATGTCTTTTACAGCCAAAAGTAATGCCTCCTATTTATTTTCCTGGAAACTACAACAGATACAAAGAGCATGATAACACTGTTGGATAGAGAAAATTCTCAGTTACAAAACACTGTTTTTCAACACAGTCACAACCATTAGCTATGTATTTTCACCAGCCATGAACAAGTGCCTGTATCCCTTGCTGTATGTTATGCTGAGGCACTGGCAGAGGTTGACCAGAGAGGATGCCCTGTTTCTGGAGACTTTCAAGGTGAGTCTGGATCAGGCCCTGGGCTATTTGATCTAGCTGTAGGTGTCCCTGTTCGTTGCAGGTGAGATGGACTAGATGACCTTTAAAGGTCCCTTCCAACTCTAAGAATTCTATGATTCTCACATTCATCTTATTTCATTTTAAAGTCACTTCCAAGTAACGCTTTTTTTTTTTTTTCGTATTCACTCCTGTGGCTATATTTGGTTTTAAAGCTATTTCATTGCAATGGTATTTAAGTTACTTATTAACTGTAGTGGCTAGATTTGATTATAGAAGTAGATACTTCTATATGACTATGAAGTGCTAGAAGAAAATGTCTTTACTATGTTGATATTACCATAATTGATGCTAAATTCTGGAATTTTCAAGCAAGGCGGACATTCAATCCAGCTTTAAACTGTCTATAGGCCTTAGGAAAAAAACTCAAATAATAATAAAAAGCATTCCTACTGAAATGTACTTTAGAAATACAAAATTGTAATTTACCTTCTGGAAACTGACAGTTCTTTGCTCAGGATGGTGCTCAAGATTACAGCCATGCAGGTTGCAGGATGTGATGCTGAATGGATTATCAAAATAAGATGTGCTCACCTGCGTACCTCAAATTTGTTCATACATGCAAGAAGCGGTTTAAGAGAAAATTAAATGTTGCAAAGTTCCTAACAGCATGACAGACACTTCTAGAAGTAGTTTCTATCAAGCACTGCATGGAGAAGCACAGCAATAGTCTGAAAGAGCAGAGAGGAGAATGCTTTGGATTCAGTACTAATATTTTCATTTCTTCAATAAAGGGATCTGCTGACTTAGTAAGGTGACATCTGTGTAACAGAGTAGATTTGGTCCGAAGAGCTCCAATTTTGCCATCCTGACAGTGGCATTTCAGTATCACTTTCTAGAAAGATGCCATATGAGGAACATTTGCTTTTTAACTACCTCTTTCCAAAATTATATTGTAGAATCCACAGCTTTATTGCATTTCCGATGTAAATTTTTTAAAACAAAATTGCCTGTTTTCATTTCTTCTCTCTCTGTGACAAAATTGTATTATGAACTGATTAGGTGGCTCTGCAGGAATACAGATGCCTGACTACTGATGTGAAGTCAAATCATCATTTAGACTTAAGCATATTGGAATGTCTCTCACAAAACTTTCCTTGTAAGATTTGTGGTTCAGCTAATTCAAGATGACATAGACATTAAATGAGTTTTGAGGAGCAATTCGAATGAACAGATGAATCTGAGGCTCCAGAGATCACTGCCATAATATGCTGCTGCATTATAATGCTTCTCCACCAAAGCAACTGTACTTACGTAGGTTTTCTTAATGGTCTCACACTTTGAGGCAAAGTGAAAATAATGTTAAAATTTAGTAAAATCTTTAGGTTTCTTATAGTTATTTTGTTCTTCGAATAGGATAGACTTCTGTTTCATTTTGTTTTGTTAGCTTTGTATCGATGCTTGTACTGTATTATCCTTATCTTTTCAGATCATTTTTCTCTGACTTAAGCCAGTACAGACAGATGTGTTCTTAGATTCTGCAGGCATTATCTAGGATTTGAATGCATGTTCTGATGTGGTAGCGCATGCAAAATATACCAGACTTCTTCCACAGAAGAGCCAAGACAATGTTTTTACGTGCTAAGAAAATATATAAGTTTAAGAGAATAATGTATTGCAGCAACACCAAGAATTAGCTGAGTATCTGTGTTATCTATGAACAGTCTGGCATGGGTCCTGGAAGCAGCCTGGGTTAATCTTCCCCATAGCTGCAGAACCATTTGTGCCAGCCGTGGCTCAGGCGCCAAGCCTGTGAGGTGGAACCAGCGCAGCTGTGTCCTGCAGCAGGAACATGCATGGCAGGGTACTCTCAGCTGGAAAGCTCAGGCATATCAAACTTAATGGCATTGGTTGTGCAGCACAGGGGCCAGGCGCTGGCAGTTCTGTTAGTTGCAGAATGGTGCCATTTATACATGCATGGGCCTGGCCTCACGTTGTAAGAACTGGTGTTTCAGTGCCCATATTGAGATTCACAAATTTCACTTTTGTGTGTATTGCCACATGGTATTATCAGTGTTTTATTTACAAGTAGAAATAATTGTCAGATCTGATTTTCATGGGTATTATTGTTTGTAGATTGCACTAACGATGTTCTAACACTTGCTTTTTCATGTATCCTTGCTCTTGTTAAATTAGCCTAGACTAATTCATGGGATCTTCCCCGTTTGTAAATAAATTTACAGATACTTTAATAGGCTTTTTATCCTGGCCGTTATCTTTGTCAAAATTCTCTGGATATTTTACCTCTGACTTAGAAATGATGGATCAGCAAAACGGTATTGTCTCACACCGTGCAGCAACATTCTAATGGACACCAAAGTATCTTTGCCTTTTAGCCGTTCCGGCAGCCCCAGGTTGATTGCACTGAGCTTGGTCCTCATTGATGGAAACAGTCAGGATCAGTGCTGTGCGGTCACTTCAGAAACAAAATTACCCGAGTGTAAACAACTGAGTTTAGATATTTGCATATAAAACTCGTGGTGAAACTTAGCTTTTGTGTTTCTCTGTGCATGTTGGTGAGTCCCTACACTAGCAACAAAGCATGCTTATTTAACAGTTCTTCAGCTGTCAGATTTAATGAAACATTGCAGTGGAAAGATTTAAGTAGTACTGCTGTTGTGTACTTGAGTCTGGTGTGTGTTCAGTCCCCTCAGCAAACCTTACCTGAACAAAGGGGAAGGCAGTTTGTCTACACGACATTTTTCTGCAAATATAAGTCTTGAATAGCTTGGATAAAGCTTATTTATTTCCTTGCCAGTATGTCCTATTTAGCGTGTCTCATGCAATATGTCAAGTACCTACTGCATTTTATTGAATGATAAATTATCAAGATAGCAGTTGATAAAGGTTGATTCATTTTAACTTGGTCCCGAGATGGAGTAATCCAAAATTGGCTCTTACAGTCGTGCTTTTAGTTGTCCAGATGGGGAACACAGTCAATTGTTAACACACGTAGCATTGCAGTAAGATGTTGATTTCTATGGTCAGTGCTTGATGGGCTATTACATTTCACCAGATTGTACACACAGAGCTTTCTCTTTGTCTCTGCAGAGCAATTTTTCCCTCATGGTCTGAATCACTTTACGTTTTCTTTTCTGAGTTCCTTTGGTTTGTTAGGAAAAAAGTCTGATGATAGGGAAACAAGAACATTACTCCTCACAACTGCATGAAAGTAGTATGTAACCTGTGTTGTCTTCAGCAAGATCTTTATTCATATGTTTTAAAATCCCATGTTGTTGTTTGTTGTTATTTTTTTTTCTAATGTCCTTATGTTCCAAACTCAAACTGTTCAGTGCAATGCTCATTGATTCACAGCTGCTTCCCAGTTTTCTCTTTTCTCAGGGAATATTGAAACATTCTCAAATGTATTACCTCTCATTTTCAACTGAGAAATATTTTCTGTTTGTTTGTCCTTTCTAGAACTTCCTCCCTGTTCTCTGCAGATCCTCCCAATGTAAAACCGTCTGTTCAGGCATTGTTAACTCTTTGCTTCAAACTTAATAACTGTGGAATGAGCAATACTGACTTCTTCACTTGCAGCCTTATTAGCAAAGTAGTGTGTTCGTGCTGGGATGCTGTTAAGAGGAGAGGTAATCATTTTCATGTGGAATGTTTTGTGACAGAAGAAAATAAGGATCATTAAGTAAAAATCCAGAAAGTAGAAAGCAAGATTTGAAACAGTGAACAGTTGAAATATCGTGGGCATGTATCTTATGTTTTTAAATCCAGATCTTTTCATTAATGCAGAAATTATCTTTGATGTGAAATTGCTTGCTGTCCTTGAATTCTGTGAGCTGTCACAGCCGTGTGCATGTTTACAGTGTTGGCAGTGTTAGTGTGGATTTCTTTTCTTTTTCTTTTTATCCTGCCCACACCATTATGTTTCTGCTTCTAGATTGGAGAGGCAGTTTGAACACACTCATGCTGCCCCAGAGGGTCATGGTGATATATATAATTTCACTATGTCAAAAATGGAATGTGTATTCTTTTCCACTTCTGTGCCACCTATTTTTTGATTGGAACAGAATGGTTTGCATGTTCTTTTCTGCTAATGGAGAATGAATGAGTTTGGCAGTCACTGTGTGTGTTCAGCATCAGCAGCTTTTTCAATATGTATCAGAAAGTTTTTAAAGGATTTTAAAGCAGAGAAATAAACAGCTTTGTAGTTAGGATGGTTTTCAGTCAAATTAATCAAAGAGGTCTTTAATATACAGCAAACACCTATGGTCTTGTGGATAGCTTTGGAGGTAGACAAAAGAGTTGATGTTGAGTTGTTAAAACAAGAAAAATGCTTTTCACGCAGGGTAAATTCTTATTTCTTGTTAGCAGAAAAAATATTTCTGCATTTTCCTTTCCTCAAACTTGTGTTTGTCAAATGGATGGTGGAGACCTTTACAAAGACCAGACTAATTATCATCTACATTGTGATTGTCAGAAGGCATACATGAGATAGGATTTGCAGGGAGAAATAATCTTTTATTAGAACAAGTAGTGATAGTGTGGGAAAACCCAGGCTGTCAGACACACATGCCTTTTGTTTGACTTATTGCTGTCTGTGTTGTGAAGGTTGACTCATGCTCTCTGCTTGGGAAGACTAGTCATTGCCCAAGTGCATTTGGGGAATATTAACCGGGGAACCTAATTAGGCTCTCTCTGATAGTGGGTGACTTTTGTAAATGAATATCACTACCGTGAACTGGTGGCTGCATTAGGAGTCAGGCAAAGGATACTATAGGTAATTTATCATAGTTGAAAGAAATTTAACTCAGATAAGATACAGATAAGGGACAGATGATTTCTGTTCAGCAGAGGGACCTTCAGGCTGCAGTACATTTACGTGCCAAGAGCTGAATTCTGGGGTGGAGAGCCGAGTGTCTTGTTGAAACAATGTCAGTTTCCACCCATTTTACTTCTGTTTCATGATCTTCAATAGATTATGTTAATATTTTAATATTGTTACTGAACAATGGTAATAAACCACGTACCTCAAAGTAGTTGAAAAAAAAATTAAAATAAATGAACAGGAATTGAAGAAAGGAAGCATGAAAGAATATGAATCAAGGGTAAACAACAGTGAAAGAGAAAAACCAGTCTTTTTTTTTTTTTTTGGCTGCAGCATGCCTCACTGAAGCCCTTTTTGTTACATTTAAATAAAAATAGTAAACAAATCAATACATTTAAAGTGTAATGGAAAGGAAAACAATGCACGTACTTGGCAAGCCCTCCTTTTTGCATTACTGTCTTTGTCAGCTGTAGGATGAGGCTCACTGTTGAACAAAGGCTTCCTGGCTGTCACATGAATTTGACTAGAAAGTAATTCTGCGACAAAAAAAAATCAAATATTAATATTTGTGCTCACAACCAAAGGTAACTCTATTTGAGTCTGGATATAGCTGCTTCCTCTTTTAAAAGCCATGTAAAATAAAATAAATTAAAAATGGTGATAAATCAGTACAAATAAATTTGTTACATCACTAACTGATGCTAGGTGAAATCAGAGACAGTCTGTGGGTCTGAGAATAAAAGGTAAAGCCAGACGAAGCAGAGAAAATTGTTTACCATGCAGGGAAATATCTTCTTGCTTTAGAGTTGTCCTGGAAAGCTCAGACACTTGGGATTAGATATTCCATTCCGCTCTATTCCATTCCATACGTCAGCATAGTCAGTCAGCCTGTGTTTTAAATAAAGGGCATTACAGGATCACATGAGCTCTTGTTTAATGAATGATATAAAATAAAGTTGTGCTTTGTGGCATAGCACAGGTAGATGTTGCTGGTGGCATGTGATGCATGAGAAAAGTTTGTTCTTCCAGCTAGGATAAATAATAGCCAGTGAAGTAGCTCCCTGGATAACAGGAGTGTCTGTTGTTGCCATAATTATACTCAGCAGGGCCGGTGCCACCTGACTTTAATTGCTGGGCCTTATTCTTGGCTTCCCCCTTCCCAGACAGGCCAGACACGGGCTGCATGGTGACCTTTTGTATTTTGGAGGCTGTTGGATCTAGGAGGGACTTCACCAACTGTCAGTGAGCCATCTATGCCCCTTCACAGGCAAGAAGGGTGCAAGCAGCCCTATGTAAATGCTGTGCCTTCACCTGGTAATGTCACCATTTCCCTTTTGGCTTTTGTTTGTCATAGCCATTAAGATCTGAAGTTTTGATGATCACCCATGAGCTCTGTCTTTTTCAAAGGAGACTGTCACACTTCCTGTGGGGTATCCATGGAAACAGACAGGGAACCCTTAAAGAAAGTGATCGAACATGCTGTGCTAATTAATCCTACCCTTCAGTTTCCTTTCACTTGAAGGATATGGTTAAATAAATTTTGCATGAGTAAGCATATTTGAATGTGCAAAAGGGTATGAAATACATAGATTTTTTTTTGTTTGCTTTTTTCTGCATTTTTTCTTTAACAAACAAACAAAAAAATCCCACCAAAGTAACCCAAGATGGTAACTGTCATCTGTTCACATCTGGAACATCAAAACAAGAAGTGCAGAATCTTGTCAGTGTTTATATGTATATATTTTGGTAGCTCTGCTTTTAAACTGTAAATATATCTGAAAGATGAGGATGTTTTTCATGCTTCAAGTGGGATGGGAGATATTTACATTAATTTTGAGTCTTCAAATGAAAGTGTTCATAATTGCAAATGCTGTATTTGTGCAGAGTGTTCTTCAGAAAAAGCAAACTTTGTTCCCATTCCTAAGAAAAAGAAGCTCCTCTACGGCATTAGCCTAATTTAGGGCCTTTGAATTCTGCACTGGAAAAGCAATTGACTAAAACAGAGGGACTGTGCCAAATGTTCCTGTGCCAAATTTTAGCTTTTGTATGTATTTCCCAGGTTGTTCTGCTAAATTTGGCCATACAGTCTGCAAAGTAGTGTAAGTGGATGAGCAGGAAACCAGTTAGCCACTACATAAAACTTACGGCTGTAAACGTCTTAAACCTGCAGTACTGATGCAATTTGATGTCAATTTGCTCTTACAAATTAATGTTTTGCTTCCTAACTTTCTCGATTCCAGTAATGATCTTCTTATAACTGAGAAACCAGATGTAGCAACCTCAAACGAGGCTTTCATGGAGTTTTGGAAGTGAAAGTAGAACGAAGAATAACATTTAGCTGTCCAGCAGACTGAGATTAGCTGAAAAGAGGCATCCCTTGAAAATGTGATGGATCTCAGTTATCCTGGCCTGGATTAGGGTGGAAGCAATAGGTTATGAAAGCAGGGTGGGCAGCATCCCAACAGAGGGCAGGATTTTGGCTGAACAATGGTGCCAGTCAGGGAAGATGTATTCAGGTTGGCTACAGTACAGTGCAGACCTCCGCCTTAGCTAGAATGGTAGCAGAAACCTGCTGGCAAGCACAAATGTATTATTTGCAGTATGATTTCTGGTATGGCCAGGTGCTTATTCCTCCTTACACTGGAGATTTCTTGAATGTGTGGGTCAAGCACTTTGTACCGGGGGGACCTGCATTCCATTATCACCTCACAAAATTCTAAAGCTTTTGCCAGTTTTCCCAATATCATATTGTATTGCTGGCTTCTTAAAAGTGCCTTTTCCCTGCCTGCCTGGGCTTTCACTCCCATCACAGCTGGGCAGAAGATTAGAGAGGAAAGGATCTGTAACCCAGTTCAGTCTTCCTGAGGCAACAGCAAAGGAGTTCTGGAAGGGAATATCAGGCAGGCAAAGAAGGATGGGGACATTCACCGTCAGCCTTCTCCAATCTTTGCATAATATTTACTTAGTTTAATAACAGTAGGTCAAGATTCACACTTTCAGGGAATACTGTAGGATGGGATGTAGGAGCCCAAAAACTGAGACTTGTGAATGTTTTTCTGTGCTAGGAATGTGAGCTATTCATCAATTAGAGCATTTGCTGGATTCTGATTCTCTAGAAACAAAAATGTTAAAGAGGTAAAATGATAGAACGAGGGGGAATAGTTTTAAACTGAAATAGGGGAGGTTTAGGTTAGATCTTAGGAGGACATTTTTAACTCAGGGGGTGGTGACACACTGGAACAGGTTGCCCAAGGACGCTGTGGATGCCCCATCCCTGGAGGCATTCAAGGCCAGGCTGGATGTGGCTCTGGGCAGCCTGGTCTGCTGGTTGGTGACCCTGCACGTAGGAGGGGGTTGAAACTAGAGTAACATTGTGGTCCTTTTCATCCCAGGCTACTGTATGATTCTGTGATAGGTACTGCAGGTAGCATAAAGCTACCTCTCGTCGTGTGAGGTATGCTGCAGTTGCCAACTTTGAGTTCTTTACGTGAGCCAAGTGTTGATCAAGCTAGTGATCAAGTGGACAAATACAAAGGAGACGGAAGTCTGAAAACTGAAGCGGAAAAAAAAAGTTTGTTCATATTTGATTTTTTTTTTTTTAAAGAAATTTTGGCATACAAGTGAAATTATTCGCCTACTCTGTTCTAATTGCTATAATCAGCTGATAATGCAATCTACTGGCAAGATTTGCCATCATTGCTATGGAGATGTATTCACTGAGATAAACTATTCTTAAATAGCTTCTCCAGTGCATTGAGAATTAAGGTGCAAAGGACTCTCATCTTCATTTTTATGTGATTCTCATGTTGTGTATTTTTTTCTGAGGGCTTGACTGCTTTTTGTTTTATGTGAGGTGCAAGAGATTTTGTTTTTTGTGTGTGAAAGGGAAATCAGTAATTCTTTGTTTAGGAAGACAAAAAGCAGTGGTGCAGTGCCCTGATTTCTGTTATTTCTGCATGTCATGTTCCCAGTGAGGGAGTGGATTGTCTTAGGGCAGTAAGCAGGAGCAAGTTGCTTCGAAAGGGTGCTTGTAGGTGATGGGAACAGTCACCAAAGTCCTGAATTTTTTTTTTCCAGTTTCTTAATGAGAGACACTCTTGTAGGAGAACCATTAGGAAGATATGCATTTTATTGATGTTTATAAAAGCACATGAGAATCTCTCCGAAAATCTTTCCAATTTTACATGAGATAAATTATGATTTATATAGTTCTGTGAGTTATTTTAAATGATTGACAAGCTTGAAAGACAGTTATTGTAAATAGTGTATTTTTAGTAGGTCACAGCTTTCATCACATTGATTTCTGTTTCTGAGATTGCTGCACTGCCAAAGTATATTTTTTGAGAAAGAAGAATTTTGCATGTAACATTTTTTGATGTATTACTGCAATATTAGTATTTATTTGAATGGAAATGTCTGAGTGTTTCTACTGCTTTCAAATATAAATTTGAATAAGCAGGCTGAAGTTTGCAGCATAAGTGGCAGAAGGTTTCCTTAAGCTCTCCTAAAAAACGTCTCATCTGTGTCACTGTATGTCTGGGAATTCCATTTTCATTCTCTTTTCCTAAGCACTTAAATGAAAAGACTTCTGATGCCTAAGGATGAGTAGTTAATGGAAATGAATAACTTTATTTATTTGTCTTTCATTTAGGTATACCACTTTGTAACTTTACATCTCTCCAGGGCCTTTGGTTGTCATTATCAAAGTCAAATTTTATTATTCCTTCAGAATAACCACAGCTCTGTTAAGCCAAGTATTAAATCATAGATGCTTTCTTTCATTAAGCAATTTATTTTGTTACTAGTAGAAAAAATTGTTTGCAACGTGAATTCATGATAATGTGATGTGGCCTCATATATACTTTTAGGATCTTAACTCTACAGCAAACCATTTCTTTGTTCAGTTTTTATTAATTTCTTTGTATTTACCCCACAGGTCTTGCAAGAGCTAAATCAGTTCCCAGCCATACGTATTCTAATGAAGTGGTAACTCTATGGTACAGACCTCCAGATGTCCTTTTGGGATCAACAGAATATTCTACCTGCCTTGATATGTGGTCAGTATAGCATCTTTGCACAAGACTCTACGTAGGTGCTTTAGCTCAGATTTTGTTTGTGTGTGTAAAACAAATATGTGGCACAATTAATGGTATAGTTAAAGCTTAAAGTCATAGTGGTGTAGCTCGTGTGCAGTAATTTCTGTGGTTGACTCAGTTATTTCCATAAATGAATACCCTCCTGCAACCCACGTGGTACCCAGGTGGGTACCTGCTGTTGGCACACCACTAGCAGAGCCAGTAAAGCTTTTCAGAGGACAAGTTGTTGCTTCCTGCTCCTTAGCAAATGACTGATAACTATGATGCAGTACATGGTGGATAGTGCTATCCGAGCAAAACCTGCCAAAATGCATGACTGGTAAAGCATTGCATTTATGACTTAAATGACCAAATTTGCCCTGACCCTCAGTTATTCTGAGATGTAGCAAGGAGAATCCCAGGATTCTATGGATGCAAAAATACAGCGTCTGGTTTTAGTCTGCTCTACTCGTTAGCAGAAAGTGAGCATGTGACACATTGTTGGACAACTTCCTTTCAAACAAGCAGGCTTTGTTTAGAACTACGGATTTGAAAGGACAGTCTGATGCATGCAGGATACAGCACCTAGCTTGCTTTATATCAGTTAATCCCATGTTGAACAATGAAGGTGTGTGTGGTTTTTTGACTGTTAGAAAGCAAGGTAGAGGTTCTTTGTTCATCCTGTTGGTTTTGAGTTCACAAACCTCTGTAATCTGTGCATGCAGTCGTTAGCTAGAACATCAACTTCGTTGACAGAAGCATTGCAGACTGATTCAGGAAGTAGTAATGTGTAAGAAAAATATTTTTTCTTCATCAAGAACATCTTGTGTTGTGGAAAAAGTTAATTTGTTTTGAATTTGTGTTTACTCCTTTAGATCTGCAGAACACATTTACTTTGAAGAAAAACTTACCCTGAACAAGTTTTAAAAAAAATAATGATTTGTTTTGTAGCTTGCTGAATTGTTGAATCGTAGAGTGGGCAGTCTGTGCCAGTTCCCCATCACCTTCTGAGTAAAGAATTTTTCCTAACATCTAATCCAAATTTCTTCTCTTATAGTTCAAAGCCAGTCTGCTCTAGTGATAGTCCTATCACTATCAGACCATGTAAGAAATTGGTTCCCGTTCTGCTTGTAAGCTCCCTGCAAGTACTGGCCAACTGCAATGAGGTCTCCTTGGAGCCTTCTCTTCTTCAAGCTAAACAGGCCCAGCTCTCTCAGTCTGCCTTTGTACAAGAGGTGCTCCAGCCCTCTGGTCATCCTCGTGGCCCTCTTCTGGACTCTTTCCAACACCTCTGCATCCTTCTTGTGCTGGAGGCCCAGCCATGGGCACGGTACTGCAGATGGGGCCTTACAAGGTCAGAGTAGTGAGGGACAATCAACTTCATCGCCCTGCTGCTACTCCTCCTTTGATGCAGACCAGGATTCAGTTGGCCTTCAAATTTCGGCTACCCCTCACAAACTGGCCAACTTCACATGGTAGGAACTTTTTGTGAAGGCTGATCTACTGCTGCATCTGAAGTCAGGTTACAGCAAATTTCTATTGCATGTGACAGAAGATCTTTGGGTTTTACTTGTGTGTTTGCTGGGTTGCCTGCAACAGCTCTTGCTATGTGCTGCTGAGAGGTGTTGGTCCGTGTTTGGGTCACTGCTGTGGATGTGGTATGTCCAGCAGTGAGATCTGCTGGAGCTCAGACAGCCATAGGGCTCCTTTGTGCAAGGCTGCTCAGAGCTGGGTGATAATTACATTAAAACCACTTGGTGATTTCCCAGAGTGAGGGGAAGGCAGAGACATGGAGAAACCTGTCTTCCATCAGCTACAAAAATAATTTGGTAATTTGTTATCAAAAGTGTGTTTGTAGCATTAGCATTTTTATGCAATTACTGGCATTATGTCCTTATGGCAGAAACTGCATGCTCTCTTGTGTCCTTATTGAGAACCCACATTATGACAAAACTAGGCAGCCACTTCAATAAATATTTAAATAACGCTGAGGCACAAAGCACAGCTGTTTCTTCCTCTTAGAAAAAAAAAGACTGGCAAGGGGCCCTTGCTTTACCCGTGATAAATTACATTTCATGGGGGCTCCCAAGGAAGGGCAAGTGGAGCCCTTACTGAGGAGAAGCCCAGCTGCATGAAAAAGGAGTCCAAGCATTAACCACTGGACAGTGGCGGGGAAGCAGGTGGCAGAGGCTGCAGGCTATTTTTACACTTCATTTGCTGGTGTAGGGCATTAGGGGAGTAACTAAAAGCTAATGATCCACATACAGTATTACATTCTCCTGCTTTCTTTTTAAATAGCCACTGGCAATAAAATAATATTAATGAAGACATACATGCATTAGTGGTGTCAGGCTAGCGATGGAAATCAGTGAATGCAGTGGGCTTTGTGATTTACTGCTGACAGCATTTGATACAGTGGCATTGTGTGAATGTGCTACGCTACCTAAGACTGCATCAAAGAGTTGTGATAACCTTTGATATGCTTGCTTTCTTCTTTTTTCTTTCTTTCCTCTTGATGAGGACTTACTGGTAGCTTATGAAAATGGCTTTGCATTGCCTCTGGTGTAACTTTCCTTAATCCTTGAATTTTACAGTCCTTTGAAAGTCAGTGCAAGGAAAATAAGCTTCAATACATAAAGGGTTTATGAATTACTAAAAACCATATATAAGTAATACAGAAACATAGGGAAAAGTCCCCAAATGAACCTCTTCTATTTGTTCTTTACAGAAAGAATATAGTCTTAGTAAATGAAGTAACTTAAACGGCTTATTAAGCCATTTTTGGTTCTGGTAATGCATGCGCTGCTACATCTGGGTTTCTCAGATCAGGAAGTCACTAGGGATGTTTTATTTTCAAGTGCAGCTGGCTAAAAACTGTTTTTGCTAACAGCTGGCAAATTTTGCATATCCTGTTTTGCTTATTA
Organism: Lagopus leucura; assembly: GCF_019238085.1. Lineage (NCBI taxonomy): Eukaryota > Metazoa > Chordata > Aves > Galliformes > Phasianidae > Lagopus > Lagopus leucura. The sequence goes on along the minus strand of NW_024962334.1, from coordinate 29,292,928 downwards.
AAAACAAACCTTAGTAACAATTCAGGTAACCTCATGTTGACTTTTTAAATTCACTTTTAGTAATGAAGGTCAACTGTGCTTAGAGCTGTGAAAGAAATTGCTCATAACTAGGCAAGTCAAATGTTATGAAATTGCTTATTAAATCACTGTTATTTAGCATTGCAACATCTGGGTTGATGAACGTGATGTCAATTCAGATCATAATCTGGGGTCAGCTATTCACATGAAGATTTTCTATTATACTGATAGACAAATAAATGGTAATTTTAAGGAGTATGGCACTTTCCACATATTGCCTGCTCTGAGGTAGACTTGAGTATTTGATGCAATTCCACGTGTCCTTTTATGAATATTTGACAAGTAAAGACCTATGATAGTAATTAAGATATTTATTATTGGACGCAGGTGCATGAAATTATATTTTTACGTAGGAGACATTACAAATGCATCCTTATCCCATATTTGCTGTAAACACTTTGCAGTGAAAAAAATCTGAGAGTAGGAGTCCCAGTACATACTGAAGAAATGCTGCTTGGGGTCCAAGAGAGAAAACAGTGCAGGGTAGGTTAATTCTTCTGCCCTCAGTGTTAGTTATGATTGGAACTTTCACGAGAAAGAAATGCTAATCTTCAGTATTAGGATATTAAGGCAAGGATATTGCAGTGACTGTCAAGGTATTGTTAATTAAACTTGTTACTGTCAGTGAGCTCCTCAAAAGTTTTAACAGCTGAGTTAACTTTTGATTGGAAAATTGTCATGGCGTCTAATTTATAGGAATACTGACTGTGAGGAAAACATCTTTGTCTCTGGTTATTGGAAGGGCATTTCAGTTCCTATCTAAAGAACAACTTTTATCCATCTGAAACAAGAGATTTACTATCCTTTTTACACTGATAAAAATACTGTGTGTGTGTGTGTGTGTGTGTGTGTCAGGACAGCAAAGTATGGATTCACGGGAGGGAAAGAAAACTGAGAAGACATCTTCAACAGGATCTTGGGGCAAAATGTTGTTTAATTATGAGGGTGATTTCTTTTTTTTTCTTGCATTTTCCTTTTTTTCAGAACAAATAAGCCTAATTGTAAGATTCTTACAAAAAGTCATCATGCACAAGTTGATCTTTCATGGATATCATATTTCTTAGTATAGAATCTGAAAGTTGCTGCTGATTATTGAATCACAAACACTTTGTGGAGCTTTTATATCTAGGTAGCGCAGTGATGCAGGCAAGAACTAGAATGCTATTCTTTCTTAACTACAGTTGGTTCAATAAATAATTTGAAATCTCATACTTTAAAATGATTTACATTTCATTCATCGTATCTTATTTCTATAGCAATTTTAATGTTCTTTATCAGTATGGGAGGGAAATTTTTCTTCACTCATGATTTCTCCTGTAAGAATTGCAATCGATTTACCTTGTGCCCCTATCCTTTGATTGGTCTATATTTCCCATGGTATCTTCATTTCATGTATCAAAGACTTGCAGTCAGGAAAGATGAATTCCAACTAAGTTCATCATCCATAATATTCACAGGAGGCAATGGACACAAACTGAAATACAGGAGGTTTGATCTGAACCCCAGGAGCACTTCTGTGCTGTGCAGGTGCCAGAGCAGGTGCCCAGGGGCTGAGGGATCTCCACCTGGGAGATCTCCAAGAGCTTCTAGGGTGTGAGCTGGGCACCTGCTCTGGAGCAGGGGCTGGGCTGATGCGCCCAGATTTACCTTTCATCTCAGCCATCCTGTGATTATGTTATTCCATTCATTTCTGACTCTGTACCGTTGTAGAACAATATCAGCATTTGATCAATTAAAGAGACACAAGTCCCTTGCTCCTTTCTCCTACAGCTTGTTGTCATAGTTCTGTTCATAAGCAGGATCATACAAATAGCCTGGCTAGTCTCTGAATAAATCTGGCACGAGAAAGGCTCCCGTGCCATTCCAACATTTGTATTAGAAGTGAATTTTATGGAAGATAAACTATTGCCTCTTTATGAAGAATCCATAAAAACAAGCAGGTTTGTTGCTGCTTTGATTACCATGATATATTTAACAGTGTGTATAAACTGTGTGTATTTTGGTAAGCTTTGTATGAAAACTGTGGGAATATTAACTCTGAGTTTCAGAAATCTTATCAGGAGGATTACTGGAAGTAGTTACTTGGCTTTCACAAGATGCCTTCCAACTCTGAAGCCAAATTCTTCACACTGAACATAGGCTTCATGGCCACCTAAAAATCTTGTGTGAAGAGCCAGCATATATCTTTGCTATGAAGATCATGCTGAATGTCATCACCTTCAGGGAGTCTGTTAGAAAGCATTGCAGATCTGTCCAAGGCAAAAAGTTCAACAGTTTTTAACATACACAGTACATGTTCCTCGAGTACTCACTCAGGCTTTATATAACCTCCATTTAAGTATAAAGTAACACAAAATTTGGAAATGACTCCTTATTCCAAAATCTGTTTGTATTCTCTTTTGCAAATCCATCAGGAAAAAATAATAGCTGAAAGAAACAGCCTAAAATCTTTTATACACAGTATTCTCCAGAGCTTTTATATTAGTTTCTTGTAGTATCCAAATACAGATAGGCTGTAGATTGTTCTTGTTGCAGTAAGAACCTTTGCTACACAGAGAGAGGAATGCAAATTCCTAAACCAAAAATATAAAACCAAACTCCAAGTAAGCAAGCTACTTTTAAGACAATAAGTTCTCGAGTTACAGATTTTGTGCAGAGGAAAAACAGAACAGTCCACATCATAAACAGTTTCCTGGGGCATCCCACTTCATTTTTACAGGCTCATTTGCTGTGTCATTTCAAATGCAACAGTAACTCATTTAGCCATGCTATTAACTCTTAGCCCATGTGAGGATGTGTGGTGGCAGCCAAAGTCCCAGCAAATTAAGCAGGACAATAGAAGAGCAATATTAGATGGTATGGCCACGTATGGTCTCATCAATACATCAATAGGTTTAGTCATGCTTTTTGTCATCAGAGGGTAAGCCACACATTTCAACATTAAATGGCCGTCACTTTACTTTGTAAGGTTATCCTATGCTGTTCTATGGGAAGATCTCTAAGAAAAGCATCTCAGAGTTAGCAGCCTTTGGCTTACTTATTCAAAGTTAGAAGACCTACCAAGAGAGTAGAAAAATTTGATTTGAATGTACTAAAATACATTTTTGTCACAAAAATGATTTCTGAAATGCTGCCTGGAAATGACATCTGTGCTGTGTGCCCAGATGATACATAAATAACACGCCCTTGGAGATTCATGCACAGTACAACCAAGTTAATTGGTCATATTTCACATATCAAGATGTAATCTTTGCATCACAGAAACTAAAGATGGGAGTGATCTGTGAGATAATCTTATCCACCCCACTGTTAATGCAAATCTGGTCCCTGAAGGATATTCATAAGTGTTGCAGCTTGCCTGGTTTCACATGACTGTAACCGTGGAGTTCCCATCCTCTGGGAGGCCTGGGTACAGCATAATCGTTAAGAGTATTTCTCTAACACATCCTGAAGTTTTCATTTCCTAAATGCTTTTTCCCATTTCTGATTATCTTTGATCTACCTATGGTTCTGTGAACCATTAAAATCCTAGCCAATTCTTCACTGTCCTTCATTTTACATAATGTTAAATACGGAGTCATCATGTTCTCCCTGTCCTTTGTGGTTTTTTTTTTTAGCCAAGAATGACATAGTTATTTTATTTCTTTCCTTAAGACCTGGCCTGTAAATCACTGTGACTTTGCTCAAAAGTCTCTCTAACCTATTTAGTGGTTTGTGAGCTTTCCAAAACCAAGTCTAAATGTAAAGGCTTTGTACAGACTTTTACGTCCGTTCATGTTCCAGGTGTGTATTTAAGGTTTGTGATTCAGAGTTCCTGCCATACAGTTAGTTTCTACTTGCTGTGTGCTTAATACAAAATTCACTAAGTACACTAAGGCATCTAAAATACCATTCCATCCATTTAAAGTCTTTATGTGAAGTTTTGCCTATCTGAGTATTTCATTTCAGTTCAATGTCATACTTTTTTTCCCCCTCCTCTCTCTCTCCCTCTTTAGTATTCATGTAATCTTTCCTTTCTGTGGGCTTGTTCTTCAGAGTGCTGGGTGAGTGCCATAAGCTTTGAAACCAAGCATAATTTTCAAGTGGGCCAAAGTGAACAGCAGTCCTCCAGCCCAAGGCTGGAAGCTTTTTCATGTTTCTCTCCTCAGTGATTTTAATAGCCTTTTCATTTTTGTATTAGTTGTTCATCTAACTCCATTTCAACATATGACTAAATGGAGTACTAGGTTACACAACAGCCCGAGTCACTTAATAGGATTCTTCTTTCCAAGCAGGAAATTTTTCTTCAATGGTATTTGCAGGTTTTTTTTCTAGATTTTTGGCTCATTCTTGCAGCAGTTCTGCTAGAAGTTGAAAACTTTGAAAATTTTTCAAACATGTTTTTTCATATTAACAAATATGAACAATCTGGAAAAATCTGTGTTTCTTTTATATCAGAGCTAGCTGTAGTTTCTCTGCAGATAGCAATACATCACTTGAGTGTTAAAATGATAAACTAGTTTGATGAAATGCCCTCTTTCATCAATGTAAATGTGCTTTAATCCCCTTTTCTATAGTTTAAATTCTATTGTTTTTTTTTCTTCTCTTGAAAAAACGGCTTCCAGCAGAAATCTTGAATTTTTCTTTGCTTGAGATCCTGATACTGTTTGTAAGTGTTTGACTAAGATATATTGTGCCTATCTGTGCCTAATGAAGCACAAACCAGAGTGAATGATGAGTGGCAGTTTAATCAATTCTGTTCATTCAGTAACCAGCAGCAGCATATGGAACATAAATTTCAGCCTCTCTCTTTTATAAACACCTGAATTATTCCAGCCCTGCCTTTAATATTTTCATCCACTTTTTCAATGACTAGGGAGAAACTTTGTTTACTGTATCTCTGCTTTGGGATGTAGAAATGGGAAATGCATGTTTAATTTTCTCTGCAAGAAATTTAACTATCAACTCTCATCATCTTGAAACATAGAATTATTTCATTCTGTTCTGTAGTAGTCAGAGCCTTCAGAAATGAGTATAACATGGTTTAGCTGCTGATAATCCCAGCTGTAATAGTTTACCCCTGAGAAAAGTTAAATTAGAGATTACTACTGGAATTTTCAGACTAAAAGGGCACAACTCACAGTATAAGGGGAAGGTGGAAATGTAGTTGGCTTTGAGAGTTATTACTTCATTCTGATAAATATTTTGGGTTATTGAATTTACATTTGCACTAAGTTTTTTTTCTGTGGTTGCTACACAGATGTGGGTTATATGTCATACATGGGATTTTGCATGTGCAAGACATATTCTCTCTTACTATTATTTTTTTGATGGAACAAGTGTTGAACTCCTTTCATCCAGAAAAGGAGCAAATGCAAATTTCTAATTTCTTTTGCTTCTCAGACACAATAATTACACTGGTTATCCAAAGTTCATCATTTACATCCTGCAGAAACTTTCCTCAGGTCTTCAGAATCCATTCTTTTGGCTGTATATTTCTTCCCCAGTTTCCTAGCACTTCTGTCAGTGGCTTAAATGCATGAGATGAGGGGACTAGCACAAAATACTTTTATGCTAGCATGGGGCAAGGAGCTGTAGCAAGGCAGCTGTCGTGATGGGGAGAGGAGAGAGGCTATGGCTGCAAGCCTATCCCAGGGGTCACCTGCATTTGGGCAGTAGCATAATTCATTGTGAGCAACCATGATTCATTTTGATTCATTTTTCCAGATTTGCCTCCACTCTGAGCCATTCCAATGTACCTCTGTGCCATGTTCCTGTCTTGTTCAGCTTCTCCCAGAGATGCTCTTTCAGTGCCACTCCCATATCCCCAGAGTCTGTATGGGAGCATGTTCCTTGGAAAGCACTCATAGAGACAGAAAGCTGCTGCTGTGCCTTTACTGGTGTCAACAACTAGCATTCATTTTCCTCTTATCTCTACTCTTAGCTTTCAAACACCCAAAAAACAAAGTATTTGCGTACATTGTTTTTCCACTAAGTACAAATGCTTGTCCTTCAGCTTGGCACTGATCTGAAATATAATGCAAATAAAATACATTATTTGAATATTGGTGATAGAGACAAATCATTGTTAATAGCGCTTTAATCTAAAATAAAACTTCTAATAATGCATGCTTTTCTTTTTTTCCCTCTGTAGGGGAGTGGGATGTATCTTTGTAGAAATGATTCAAGGGGTCGCTGCTTTTCCAGGAATGAAAGACATTCAAGATCAACTTGAAAGGATATTTCTGGTGAGTTCTTTTTTGCTGATGTAACATACCCAAAATGATGGCTGGCAAATGTTCATGTATGCCTTTGTGTCAGGAACGAAGTTGCTGATTGAGCCAAGGATCAGAAGTCTAGTCTACAAGCCAGGTATAATTTACTGTGTATATTCTTGAGGATTTTTCAGTATATTCAGATTTCGTACAGTAGTATTTTTTTCAACAAATGTTTTTCAAATAATCCAAAGAAAGATTCTTTCATAGCTGCAGAAAAATAGTTTTCCAGTTGTAAGCCAATGGAAATCGAACTGGTTTGTTATGCTCACTTTGCAAGTGATCAAAAACTACAGCTATGCTTGGCTTGCTGTTATGCTAATGTTGTAATGTCAGTGGGAAGGATTCTTCTGTGAGATAAACGTACAAAGGAAAGAGCAAGATAGAAAACTGAACAGAAAATGGGAATTAGGAAATTGTGATTATAGTCAATTGCAATGGGAGCTCTTGGCTACTACTTCTGCAGTCTCTTTGGGAGCATGTGCGTGCTCCCTGGGAAGCTCTCACACAGACAACACTGCTCCCTGAATGCACTGGACCCTTCATAATGCGTGTGGGTAGATTGGCCGGGGGGAAAGTATTGTAAGAACATCATCTTCCCTCAACCTGTCAATCTGCTTTGATTCTGACCACAGATTTTGGAGGAAAACATAAGTACAGCTTAATCTGTCATAAGCCAGATTTATTTTACACACATGATTTATTTGGAATTCTTTTATGGCATATGAAGAGGAGGAAAAAAAGGTTTCATACTGTGTTTGTAAAACTTACGGTCTTAATTTCACTCAGACTGGCCTGTATTACCCATCTTTTTTGGGGGAACATCAATGAATTTATCACCTGCTCTTAGGAGTGACTAAAAAAAAAAAAAAAAAAAAAAAAAAAAACCAACCAATAAAACAAGACCTTATTTGACTGTGATATAGAAATCTCTCATTTCATGTAAACTATTTTGTTACTTTGCCCACTTGGCTAATCCTCTGCTAAGGAAAAATAGCTATGCTGCAATGTACCCAACCAGAAGCAGTTCTTGATGAATTTCTATGTTGTGTTCAATTGCTTTGTTAGTTTGCCAGCATGTTTGTTTTAAGCTAGCAACTACTGGGCCAGTTTTAGAGTTTCCTTATGCTTCTCATTTATTGAGATGGAATTTCTTCCTGTTGTTCAACACAAAACTTCAAAAGTAAAAATTCTTCTCTTGTGCTTCATCTCTTATATTATGGTAAAATTTTAGTGAGCAAGTCTGTGTTGGATGTTAAGTAGACTTGTAAAAGTAGAAATTAGTGCCCAATTTCACGTTCTTTTTTGCATTAGGTATGTCATAAAATTCTACGTTTATGTCTTTTATAAACCTGCTGTTTGTTCCCATGTTCCCTCTTCTTCCTTATTCCCTACAACTGTTTTTGTGTCAAAATGCCAAAACAAATACATCCCACAATGAGTTTTGTGTCTTCCCAATTTTTTTATTCTGTTTTCAAAATGCAGCTGAAATACTGAGGACAGTGTTGAAACAGCAAGAGATAACTTACTGATGTTGTTTCTAGAACTTGATATTTTACAAACCTGAGAAGAAAAAGTGAGAAAGGATAGATTTATAATCTGTTGAAAATCAGAGTTAATCTTTGTAATGGAAGCACTTAGTTACCCTTAGCTAAATAGTTTCAGTGATGCCTTCCTAGTTTCCTCTAAGCATCATTAAGAATTTATCTATTTAAAAGTTATAAAACAATGGGTTATTCTTGTTTGCTTTCGTATTGGAAGAGAAGGATTCAGTTCATCCATTCTCCAGTGAATCATGTACGGTATGGAAGTTAGCTACTCTGAAGTACAAAATTAATCCGGTTGTTACACAAGATAACTGATACAATTAACTTTTTCATGGTGAAGACTCACAGCCATAAAGAACCAGATCAACCACTACAAGATTTCTCCCACAAGTCTTCCTGTAGTTCACTTTTTTGGCATCCGTCAGTAATGTGTTTCTCATGGCAAAGGCCCACCTTCTTGCTGATGCTTTTGTTCTTTAGCCCTCTCCTATGCCGCTTGCACCAAAAGCTGCTTTAATCTGTGTGCTATCTCTTGCCAGACATAGCCGAACTTTCATGTAAGAGTCTGTGCTGCAGATCAGAACTTTCAGGAAATCTGTTACATTGTACTAAAAACTAAGAAAACTAGGAAAACTAAACATAATTTAATGCAAGTAACAGTTTAAAATTCTTACTGGCTGTTTATTTCTCTATCATATAGTTCTCCATTATTATATAAATTAAAATAGAATATGTTGAATGTATGCTGCTTCAGTGGTTATGAAGTGCAAGGTGAAGAGATTTGGTAAATGCTTCTAAGTAACTCCACCATAACCATTCTTTACATACATAAGTAGCAAGGGTAGATCCAATACAGCACAGCACAGTGTTTCTTCCTGGTTATGACTGATATTTATGTTTAATAATGGCTTAATTGATTGTGTATGATAGATTAGGAAATGCGATTGATCTTTCAGTTATCTTAAAGAAAGCACCTGTTTAAATGTGTATTTTTTTTTACTTCTATTGCTTTAGACGCTTGTGGATTTTTATAAACAGGAATATGAACTGATTTTGTGTTTATGTTGCAATAGCTGTTCTTGATAAACATTCTCAGGTTCCATTACTGTAGTAGACCTCAATAAAATAACAGGGGTTTATAAACCAGAATCTTTTCTCTGAAATGGAGCAGCAGTAGAGGTGCTGACCCTATGAATGAGCAGGCTGCACACTGTTATTGCCACAGTTTGGATCTAATAATATGATTGCTTTTTCCCACATATATTTAAAAGCGTGAATAGTTAAAAAGAAAAAAGCACTCACCAAGTAAAAGGGAAATAACACCTATGAATAAGTTGCTGTCTCAAAAAGGCTTAATAGCAAAAAAAATTGTCTTAATGAGGAGTGATTTGGCTTAATCAGTGTACTGTTACATCTTTGCCCATACTCTTTCCCGCTTATTGGGGACTTGGATTACTTCCTGGATAGAACTGTATTATATACAATTGGAGAGAAATCTATAATTGCAGTCTGTAACAGCTAACAATTCTTGTGCCTTGAACTATCACAGCAGTGATGTGCCATTATTATTCCTCAGATGTATCCTAGCATAGCTGAGAAATCCAGAAAACTATTTCACCATTTTTTGAGATCAGTAGCCCACGTTTTTGTTACAGGATGCTAAATCTGCTAGAGTAATGATCTGATAGGATAATCTCAGCACTACTCTCTAGTTTTGTGATATGTGCGTGAGACTGATGGAGGTTGGATCATGTGAAGAGTGAAGAGTACCATTCTGCCCTGGTAAAAGGGAAAATGTGGTGCAGTCTGTTGGAGCTGAATGAAACTACACAGAACTGGGAAATATTTGGATTCAGATACAAAGTAGCTGCATTCTTTATCAACAGATCCTTCCTTTTGATCATTTATTGGCATGCATTTCTGTAGACGAAGACTTAAAGGTTTTCTATATGAAGGAGAACTTGCCATTCATAAATACAGCTTTAATTTTATCTGGAAGTAAAAGCTGCAGCAAATGTTTGCATGTGAGCTTTGTCCCCAGAGGAGCTGACAGCTAAGTAGCACTTCTGAGTGCTAGAGCTGCTCCCTGTGGGAGGCTGTGGTGTGCTGTGCAGGCCTCACCCTGGGCCATGCTGGAAGCACCAGCTTGGGTACACCCTGGCTTTGATGTAAGGATATGCTTTTATATGCTTTTATATTCAGTGTTCTTCACAGATTCAAACCAGATCAGATTGAATTCCTAGTGCTAGCTTTATTTTTCTTCTAGAGAGATTTTTTAAGTGGGAATGTATTTCTGCCTCTTCCAATTTTCGTGAGGTTTTGGTAAACTACTGCAGATCAAAGTGAATTTCCCTCTCGGGCTCTGAAGCCTTCCTGATAAGGGAATAATCTTTGTGTTGGCTGAACTTCTGTCTTGGTGCCAGCTACACTAAAAATTACACTGCACTGTGAGAGTAATGCACAAACAGTTCTTCTAATACTTTGCAGATCTCTGTGCAGGATAATGGCTCTTAAAGGATGTTTCTTCTGTAAATGAACCTTCAGTCTGCAGACAGGATGGTTGTGTGGGTGCCCTGTGTGGGCTCTCCTGCTGTAGTTGACACGACACAGTGGGGAGCTTGGAGCCTGGAGCTCCTCTCCTTCCATACACACATATTGCAAAAAGCAGGGCCTGCTCTTAGTCCTGGGAGCTGTAGCTCTGTTGGGTGCCATCATGCACTGTATTAAACGTAATTTAAAGAGAACAGTGTGCTTCTGTTGAGCCCAACAGTCTGGTATTCCAAAGAGTGATTGTGAAACCACTTTCGTCATAGAGCTGCACAGCAAAGATTTGCAGGGGTTTGCAATTTCCAGTAACTATATATTTTCAAATGGAATTTTTGTTTTAAAGTGGAAACATATGTATTACTTCTGGTATTGAAGATTTAAAATGTTAGCAATATATTCTTTAGTATATATTTATAACCACGTGCCTAATGCGTCGTGTAAAGCAGGATCATAGGTTGTTTCCTCTGAGATTCAGATGTAATAGGTGTTTGTGAGGCTGCAAAGCTTTTCCCTCTAGTTGTGAACCCGAAGGGCTGCTTCCTGTCAGGTACATCCTCTAAAGACAGAAATGATATATTTTAACAACCTCACTTTCATTTAAGCTTATGAAGAGCTCATAGGAACCCTGCTGTGTGCTACATTGTGTTAATAATGTCTTTGGGGAAACTAGCCATGCCCAAGGGAGGAATATTTTCAACTATTGGGATTTTTTTGAAGTTTATCTCAGTAATGAGATGTTTAGTTACCTTTTTACCTTTATTGGTCTTCTGTTCCTGTTTCCTTATTCAATACACATTTTTCTGTCATATGTTAAGTACTTTGGCCCAGAAATACAGCTCACTCATATCAGATGGAATAGATGCACTTGTAAGGCTGAACCTGGTCTGAAATTTCATTTTATGTAGGCGTGATATCTTTGGTGTCTTGAATGCTACAGATGATGAATTGGATTCAAGAAAATTTCATCTTTGCAAAAGTGATTGTTCTTTCTTGCTGGGGGTGAGAGGAAGGTGTTCTGTTTTCCTCCCATCTCTCTCTGCTTCCCTCCCACTGATGATTTCATGATGCAAACACAATTTTTTTTTTAAACTGGAAACTTGACTGCTGAGGTCTCTTCAATAACAGTGTGTACAGAACAAGGAGAGAGCAGTGTACTACATCTTGTATTGAATTTACATCTATTTCACATTATAATAATACATGAAATATTTCACTGCTTCTTAGCATCACTGAAATTAATTAAATAAATAAAAGGCTTATGTAGCTGTAATCTTTCTCTTTGAAGTCATTAGCACATATTCAGTATTTTAGGGTGATTGCCTGCAGGTTTTACAATGACATCACTTTTAAGTGGCTCCTCTCTGGGCTATCTATGCTTTTGCCAAATTTAAAATGAATATAATTCTTAACTAGCATGTGGTGAATTAATAAAGTGATCTTAAAAAAAATCTTCTATTTATTCATGTGTTGTAAAGGGTTATGGATTTCTTAAGAGATTTTTAAAAAGATTTTCAGCTTATTTTTAGCTTGGCTAAAATGCACTATATAGTTTACTATCAATGTATATGTATTTTTTTCTCTTATAAGAGGGCACAAGGTTTCTTGATGATAATTCATATATCATGCACTCTATTAACAATTCCATTAGAAGACGGAGAAGTAACCTCCATCTCATAAAACAGTCAGTAGAAAATGACAGACGCTTGCTGGGGGAGCTACCAGCTGGCAGCAAAAGGGAAAAAATGCATGGATGTATGACTCTGTTGTTGACTTTCAAAGGATGGCTGGGTGCTGGATCAGCAGTCATAGAACATGGTGTGCCATACTGGTTTTGGTGGCTTCCTTCTAACACAGGTGTCATCCTTTGCTTACGGGGAATTGTTCTCATTCAGCCTGCTAACTCTGAGCCAAACCCCCAGAGTTTGGCTCATTATCAGCTTGGTAGTATGAAATGCGAAGAGTAATTGGCTATCAGAAAAAGAAAACAAATTAAGACATGGTTCAGTGAAATGCAATGGCTTTGTGGTTTTCTTTGGAATTGGAATGTTTCTTCAGTATCTGCCGTATTTCGGTTGCTGAATGAGAAATGGTCTATAATTATAAAGAAGCATTGTTTCTTTTCCAGGCTCATCTGTCCCTCCATAGGGTGTTTACAGGCAATCCTTTAAAAAGATGTGCTGAGGCTCAGCCAGTGTAAATCAGTGCAACTCTGGTTACTTACATATATGTCATTGCAGGCACCTTTCTTGTTGGCCCCATGCACCACAGAAACAAATTGTGCCATGTAAAATCTCCTGTGCAGTTTGTGTCTGTATGTGTTACAGAGCTGTAATTTCAAATATTTTTGGATTTTTTTTTTTTGATCTTTTGGATTTTTTTGGTTTTTGAATGCAGATGACATTGAAAAAAAGTGCAGTGGTTTGCATATTACAAATTATATTGAAGCCTCTTCTTAGCCGTAGTGTCATTCTGTTATCTTAAAACTTACTCTACAAGACAATATTGTGCTATACAAATGCACAGGACTATTCAAAGACCTGCTCTCTTATGGTGATTGTATCTCCTAGGGAAGATGAATGATCAAATATCAAGCATTTATATTGCCTTCTCTTTCCATTTCATACATAAAGGAGCAATGTTTAATAAACCAGGATCTTCTTTTCCTCATTTACTTATATCCAACTGCATATTGCATGCCAAAGCAGGTTTTCTGAAGATCATTTTGATTGCCAAAATTGTTGCTTACAATCTGTAGTTCAAAGTCAAACATTGTTACTATTGAAAATGTCTAAAATTTTTTGAGTGGCAATTTCAGATGATGTTTTTAGAAGGAGGTTATGAGAATATGGCTGATGTGTCCTATCTGCACATGTTCCCTAAAAGACTTCACGACTAATTTTTCTTGCCCCAATAGGGACTGGAAGAAATATATATCTATTTTATCATTGTGTAGATATTATTTCAGGGAAGCATCCTCTTTCACAGTTAGTAGAAGGTATGCATGTACATAAGAAGTATACTTTGCAATACTGCAAATTAGCAATATGGCTAATTTGAATAAAGATGGACTTCAATACCTGTTCAAGTGTTTCCTGAATCAGTACCTTGGAGTATATTTTAATTTATTAAGATGCTGAACATGTGTCACAAGATTGTAGTCAGTGACATTTATACAAGCCGCTGATTAACATCTTTATCTAAACTAAATTTGAATCTTCGGATAAGCTTACTGATTTATAGAGATTTCAGGTTTTCAAGGGCTATCATTAGTCTATCTAGTCCAGATCAGCTGCTTTCCTAATGTGTTAAATGGCTGTGGTTGAATAACCTAGGCATTAATTTGACCTACACAAAAAATACCTACATAATCTCACCTGAATTTTGAATATTATATATTAAAATACTATCAAATAGTATCTGTGTGTCCACTGTTGGTGTTGTCATTGCACAGAGAACAGAATTTCAGAACATATCTGAATTTTTTATTCTTGTTGTTCCTTTTTATTGTTGTCTTTTTATTAGAAGAGTAATCCATGGAAAATAAGATGCATTCATTTGAAACTGCCTGAGAAGTACTGTACAAATTAATAAGAGCGAAAAAGAAAGAAAAAATCTAAAAAAAAAAAAAAAAGAGAGAGAGAAAAGAAATTCTGTTTCATAAGAAGATGTTGAAAACAAGAACTTTCATACAGGAGTTGAGAGTAGGAGAATTGTCTGACTAGGTTCTTAACGCAGTAGGTATTTTCAGGTGTTTGAGTGTGAAATAAATAGCTCCAGATAATGAAGCATTATGTTTCATTCTTGTTGCTTTGGCTCTTCCTTCACAGTATTCTGAGTTCTCTAGTTAAAATAACTCACAATAGCAAAATTGATTCTCTAGTTGTCAGTTACAGAAATAAAAATGCCCAATTTTCACCATTTGTCTTTAGAGTGCATATATGTGTACCACTGCATAGCGATATTTCTGGCAGTTGAGGTCTGTTTCTGAGTACGTCAGAAAGAACTATTAATATATATTGTATAGTGAAGACATAATGAGAACTACTCATTACTTTTTCTGGACACAACATGATCCAAACAGCTGTGGTGTAAACTCTAAGACCTTACTGATGGAGCAGAGAAGTGCAAGTAAATTCTTAACAAAAAGAGTAGGTGCTCACGTAAATATGATGATCCTCATAATAATTACATATGGGGGAGAAATCAAGGAATTTTTTGAGGCACCTATTTATTATGCTGAAAGTTCTTGGTTATGTTTCTGTATCTTTAGTTGGGTCAAAAAACAATGGAACATGTAAACTTTCACTTTGATTAAACTTTGCTTGTCTTAAAGAGGGACATGTTTTTAAAACAACTTGCTTAATTACTTTCATGATCATTAAAGATATCCTGTTCTTAATCTGACACGTTTTTGATGTGTTTTGAGTTGCAGTCTTGTGTGAGAATAGTATCAACTTCCGTGGAAAGTGTCCCTCTGGCTCTCAGCTCCTGGCTTCTGGAGCAGGTTGCCCAGAACTGTTTAGTATTTCCAAGAATGGAGACTTCATAGTCTCTCTGGCAGCCTGTTATACTGTTCAAACGCTCTTAGAATAAAAAAGGATTTTTTTAATATTTAAGTGATATTTCTTGCATTTCAGTCTGTGCACGTTGTCTTCTGTTGTGTCACTAGATACCACTGATAACACTGCCTTCTTCACACACACCCCCCACCAGGTATTTATTTACCAGATTAGTATTGATGCCATCACCCAGAACTTTTTCTCTCCTCCAGCATGAACTGTCCCAGCTCCTTCTCATGTGTCAGATGCTCCAGGCCCTTAATCATCTTTCATGGACTTGCTCCACTAAGTCAGTGTCTTATGCTGGGCATTCAGCACTTTGGATGTGTCTCTCCAGTGCTGAGTAGAGAAGGGTCACTTCCCTGGAACTTTTGGTAATATATATATATATATATTTTTTTTTTAAGGCAGACCAACACACTCTTGGCCTTTGCTGCAAGGGCACACTACTGGCTCATTTTCAACTTAGTGTCCACCCAGACTCCTTTGTCCATTTCTGCCAAACTGATCTCTAGCTGGTTGACCTGGACACTGTACAGAGGATGGAATTATTCTTCCTGAGGCCAGTCTCTTCTATCCATCTTACTATAAGTGTAAATTAATGTAATCTACACTCATGCAAAAAAAAAAAAAAATTAAAAAAAAATCCTATATTCCTAAGTATCAGTTTTGTTTTTTTTGTTGTTGTTATGGCTTTGTGTAATTAGAAGGGTGTGTTTTTTGTGGCTCCATTTATGTGCTGGCAGAAGACTTGCTGATGATATGAATATGCCAGCACAAGAATAGCTTTGCCCGTACTTAGTTCACAGCATTAGAAAATTAATGAGAGCTATAAATAAAAAATAATGACAATAAAAAGATCATAGTAAGTTATACCTAAATTCTGTATAGCTGTATTCACTGACTTTGCTAGTACCATTTCTAAACACGTCTTCTGTTATATTGGGGTGGGGAATTTCAGTCCACAGTCCCTCAGCTCCTTTATCTTTCCATCTTGTGACCCACTTTTGCAGAATATCTGTGTATGGTTCTACGAGATCTGAGAGGTCACTGAGTCACGTCTTTTTTTGAAAGCATTTTAAGTGTCAGTTGCTTTTCTGAGAGTTGCCATTATCAGGAGAATAAATCAGCAGGCTTGCTTTAGACAAGATTTAAGTAGTTTAACTGGTAATATGGGGCTAAGTCCATCCTTTCTCACACATTTTCCTAACAATGCTTTCTGTTCTTGTTTATGAAAAGGTTCTGTTTACTGATAGGAAAGCTATTGTTCATCATCTCTTGCTCTTAGTATATTTGCTGTGTGGCTGAAAAGAGTCAAAGATCAGAGACAAGTAGTTCTAAGAAAAACTTTATAGCAGATGTGCTTTAACTTTGGTATTGTACAATCATACTTAATAATGTTTTGTGGTAGATTATTTCTGTTCAAGAAAGATTCAGGAAGAAACACAGGGATAGATAAATAGGTAATTTTATAAAAGGAAACGAGAAGAGCCGTATTCAAAAATTATTTAATTGTATTGTGTCTCATGTTCATCAAAGCACATATTTTATCTGTTGTGTGTCCCCCCCACCCATATATCTAGAAGGTAATTGTTGTGCAGCAGCCAGTAACTGTGCTCCTCTCGTAAGAAGAATGAAAGGTTCATAAATTTTATATTTCTGAACTAACCCATCAGTGAAATCAGTGGGAATGCAGCCAGAGAATTTGTCAATCTTTTAGTTATCCCAAATTTCTCATCTTAGCATGCACACATAGAGCAGGTTGCCCGAGTTACTTCAAAAGAGGCCTCAATAATTTGAATACTTGACATCCTAGGCATTTTGGTCCAACATGCCTTGGTCCAATGACTAAGATATTTGGTGAATAACAGTTACATTGCACCAGTATCACTCTGTTTTCATGGAGAGAGATAGGTAGAGATGTGGTGATGCTGACCTCACTTGATCATTACTGCTTTATCAGCTGCTCAGCAGTTCCAGGCAGGGTAATAACTGTAGTCAGGGTAAATCCTCTTTTGTTTGTTGTGTTGTTTTATCCACACACTACACAATCATGTAAAGAATATTTATCTGGCCAATGAATGTAGCTGAAAACTCAGAATAGTGAAACATCTGTTTCTTCCTAGAATCATCACTTTTTTGAGCTTCATTTACCACTAACATTCAGCACAGCTGCCTACCACTTTTTCCTCATGTTATCTTTTTCTTGCCAGTATTTCCACGTTTTTGTTGCTTCTGCAACCTTTCAACTACCCTAATGATAAAATCCTGCTGCTATTCTGTATTCCTTAAATAATTCAAGAGATCAACTGCACCTATGCTGCTGAGAGGTTGATTTTTCTCTCTAACGTGTAGTTACCCTTGTTTCACTGATGTAACATCTTCGTTTCTGATAATGAAATGAGGTCTTTAAAACTTACCTATGAAGTGTTGTTTTTTCCTTGTAATAGTAGCATTGCTCACATTCAGTGTTTCTGTACAATCATTTTTCAGCCTTTTCTGTTGTCAACAATGTGGGTTGTTTTTTTTTTCCAAAAAAAAGTATGTGGTATGCAGGTGTTAAGCAGCTCTGATCTTTTAGGGATTTGTCTTCATTCATTCACACTTTGTCACCAGCTGTTTCAATACAACCTCCTAAATTCCTTTTGGAGCTGTCGGCAGTGTGCTCGACAAGTGTCCTCAGCTCTCTTTTGCAACCTTCTTACCTATCAGCAGAGAGGAAGGGCTGCCTGTCAGCAGCTTCAGGGAAGGAGTTCTCTTCTGCCTAAAACAGAGTCTACAAAGAGCAAAGGCTGCCAATGTGGATAGCTTGCACGTGGCTTGAAGCGTATTCAAGAGGAGACAGTAGATGACTACACCCTAATCTTTCTTGCCTAGTGTTTTTGAAAGCTTGGAAGTTAAGGGTAAAGCAACTGAGTGAACGAATGTCAAAGAAAACAAATGGGTTCACTGAAACTGGGAGTGCAGCTGCCTCTTCCAGTTGAGCTACACCTGCTTCCACCTTCATTTAAATAACCAAAATGAGAAGTCCTAGGCCACCTGCCAACTGATTGTTAAAACTACAGCTGCTGAATAATCAATAAATTGCTAAATCTCACAGTTTTGAATTTTCAGGAAATTTGAGTTTCAAAATTGGGCATTCTTTCAAAAACCACTTCCCCTGTTTGCCCTCCCCCCACTTAAATTCTTCATCAAGCAAGTATAATCAAATTGGCATTTCAGAATCATATAGTGTACTGTTTTTTTCTTAAAATAAGTAACAGCATGATCTGACAACAGATCCATTGCTACTTTATGGCCAACAGACATATAATTAGCTAAAATCACCTTAATTTCAGCCACAAAGTGTTTGGTGATACTATGGATTCTCCTTCTCTTGACAGCTGAGAAAGTCTGCCAGCCTGGGAAATGGGTTTGCTTTTGACCCCCCACATTCCAGCTTTCTGTTCCTGGGGAGGAACACACACATGGCTTCTCCTGAAAGCAGGCTGCAACATGTGGCTAACCTGTGGCTTTGAGTGTTAAAAAACAGCAATGGTATTCTGCCCCAACCACACGTAAAATACCCCAGCTGCTTTTCTGACCTGGATATGTCCATCAAGATAGGGTGATATTTTTTCCATTTTTTAGAATTTTCAATACAACTTGGAGGCTTCCATTTTTTTTGTTGTTCTTTCCTGTTCTGTTCCTATGAATCAGAAAGGTAGAACTCCAGTGTTTTTTTGTTGTTGTTGTTTTGGTTTTTTTAACCACTAAATATTACTGTTTGGAATGAGTTCTGAATATACTAAGCATCATGCTGCAATTTGTTATAGGAGGTGCACCTGAAACTGAATCACTTGAGGTGGTTTTTAATGGTAAGGTTAGACATTTTAAAAAGGTGATTTGAATTGAGAATTCTAATATGGTTCAGTGTAGGGAATCAGCAGGATATTTAGCCAGGAAAAGTGCACTTATATCCACCACATGTACCCGACACAATCGGAGCTCATTAGTAATGCACTCGCTGTTTCAGAAATATTGTAACACCTGGACCCGCACATTCTTCAAATGGCAGCATAACTAGCTGCCTTCTTTTGCTGCAGATTGAACAAATGGCTGCTTAAAAAAACCTTGACAGAATACCCACTGCTTCACTTGACTCCATGTGGCTGCATGAATCTATTCAGAATTGAGATTATTGCAAGATCAAGACCTTGACTGGCAAAATAAGAGCTGGATGATGTGATCTGATTCAAGTATCACACTGTTATGTGGTGCTGAGCACCAGGCTTAATATATAGGTCTTGGTGTAGGTTATCTTCCCAGAATTTTTAGGTGAGAAAAAGAATTTTCTCTATATTACCATCCTATTCCAGACTGTGAGCTTGGCAGTTGTTAGCCCCGATGCGATATTCTGTCTCACTGGGTACAGCAGCTTTCCTTTGCACTGCAAACGTATTTCTGTCATGTAATGAGCTTCCGTTGTGCCGTGTGTATGTTGTGGCTTGTGCATGAGGGATGACAGGTTCCAATGTAATGTCACAGTGAGATGCACTCATTCCTCGGATGTGCTGTGACTGGGCACCAAGCCAGGGAGGTAGGTTTTCCAGTACCCAAGAAGCACTATGCTTTGCTGCTCAGAGATTTTGTTCTGGGAAAATGTAGATCAGTTTCTATGCAAACTAAACCATTAGGTCGGGTTGTGGTTCAGTGGTGACCCTGGTCAGGAACGGATCTGATCCTACACATGCTTATTTGTTCCAGTCGTTTCAGTTAAACATTGGTATACTGAAGACATTACATTTTATCTTGAATGTTTTCTTTGCTAATTTTATGATGATTCATAGGAATTTGCATAAGTTTGGTCTGCTATTTATTTAAATAAGCTTTCTGGCTTTAAGCACTCTAGACATCCTAACAAAATGGTGTGTCTTTACTCATGCCAGCAAGGTTGGGCACTGTGACGTCGCTGGGAAGGTGTGTGTGTATGTGAACTGAGCCAGCTTTGTGGTCTTCGAAAAGGGGCAGTGATACAAAAGCACCACTGCTCCTCTGATAAGCTGGTGTTTTGAAAAACTACAACAGCAGCAAAACCTCAGTAGCGCATACCTGGAATTCAAATGAACCAGCTGCTGAGGCAGCACAGCACAGCATGTGGAAGTACATTTCATAACAGCCTCCCACAGGCTTTTGGATTTTTTTTTTTTCTTTCCAGCTTAAAGAAAAAAGTCAGTAAAAAATCTTGAAATAAATCTTTAAAGAGCATGTTTAGGAAGGGATTATCTTTGGATGGGCTATTCCAAAGGCTTTACAACACAAACGGGGCAGGAAATCTTGCCTGCAGAGTCTTTACCTTTCTGTATATAGTAAATCAGAGCAGATTTTGAAGGATGTGTAAACAAGCATACCTTGTGAGCTAGGGGTTCTTCTGATAGACTGTTACAGTACTCCTTTTCTTTGTGGTGAAGCAAACAATTCTACTCCCAAAACAGTAAGGAAGATAGCTATTAGCACAGAAATAAGAAGCAGGTGCTTCTTTGCATATATTAACAGCAAGGTCGTCCTTAGTGAAGACTTTCCATCTCTGTTGTTGGTTTGCTCACAAGTGGTAGTGATAGAAGAGCAGTCTCTTCTTCTTGGAAGAAAGGAAGAAGGGAGGAGAAATCTGTTGAGGTCAGCAGCAGTTTAGGCACGAATCTTCTTCCCAGCACTTTCTTAACCCACAGTTTCAAGGTACGCAAAAGTTTTCAAATTCTTTTGTATTAAGACTCGGTCTCATCCTATTGAGCTGCTGTATAGATTCTGCAAAAGAGACACCATGGTTTAAGTTCAAGGACTTTTTGTTCTGATGATTTGATTGTTTCCTGACCGAGGAAGATTCCTCAGCCTGGTGGCTGGGAAAACTGGAAGGACAGGACCTCAGCTCTGCTGCCTCAGCCCATTGGGGCCCGGGAGAACCCTGACAAAGGAGCCCTCTTTTCACTTCGGAGCTAAACAGAGTCTCCTTTTCTTATGTGCTGCAGTTTCAAATTGAATTCTTGCATGTTTTCACTGGTTTGAGGAAAAGTACAGTCTCTGTCAGGAGTTCACCTTTTTCCCACCTCCTGCTGCTTATTTCAGATTCTCTCTGCAACACAGATCCATTTGTTTTCTCAATAAGTTTTTCAGATCTTGTTTTCTTAATGTTTTTAGTCTCATTCATGGGAATGTTTTATTATGAATCACTGTGTCAGAAACCAGTTTCTTCCACCATAATGAACCTCAATGAAGGCAGAGTGTTGTAACAAGATGTGCTGATTAGCTTTAGGAAGAGGATGCTGTAGTCCAGTACAAACTGTTTCACACCGACTTTTTTGTCTCATTGTGAAATTTAGAGGAAATGATTCTGGCTTTGATTTCTCTCTAATTTAAATTGGATTATGGACAGAATTATTTTCTAACAGTCATCTCATTGATAGATCTATTTCTGTGGTTCAAAGTAAAATATTTATTTAGCAGATCCTTTCTGGAATAAACTAAACTGTCCCCTGGCCGAACGCTGACAGGCCAAACCTTGGCAGTGCATTTTTAAGTGGGGGAGGTTTGCATTTTATCCTGTGCTGTCCATCTGCAGCAGGCTTGCTCTGCCTCAGTGCCTGCCCTGCCCCTGACATGGGGAGCAGGAACAGCCTGGCAGAGGA
This sequence comes from Lagopus leucura, assembly GCF_019238085.1. NCBI lineage: Eukaryota > Metazoa > Chordata > Aves > Galliformes > Phasianidae > Lagopus > Lagopus leucura. Next base: position 29,271,281 of record NW_024962334.1, on the reverse strand, counting down.
GCAGGGCTGGGAAGTCTCTGGTTCTTCTCCCGTCAGGTGGCAGAGGTGCCTCGCTGGCAGTGTCCCCCAGAAAGGTAGCTTCGGTTACATCAGGGATGAAGAGAGCTCTGAGTTTCTTTATTCGTGCTGCAAAGAGAGCAGAAGCAGTGTTGGGGTAAAACTAAATTTTTCATACATAAAGCTACTCAAATATTTTTTTAAATGCACCAAGTAAGCTTGGGAAAATCATATACTGAATAAGTTTCCCAGATGTATACACAGACTGGGAGAAGAACTCCTTGAGAGTAGCCCTTCTAAGGAGGACTTTGGGGTTCCTGATAGATGAAGAACTTAGCATGAGCCAGCAGTGTGCACTTGCAGCCTAGAAGGCCAATGATATCCTATGCCTATGCATCAACAGAGTGGTGGTCAGCGGGGAGAGGGAGGGGATTCTCCCCTCTGTTCTGACCTTGTGAGTCCCCATCTGGATTACATCTGGGCCTGGCAGCCCTGGCACAAGAAAGATGTGGAGTTTTTAGAGAGAGCGCGGAGGAGAGTTGGGAGGATGCTCAGAGGGCTGGAGCAGTTCTCCTACAAAGGCTGAGGGAGCTGGGCTTCTTCAGTCTGGAGAATAGAAGGCTCCTGATAGTGGCCTTCCAATATTTAAAAGGATCTTATAAGCAGGAGTGAAATCACCTTTTTACACAGGTAGATAGTCATGTGGCAAGGGGGAATATTTTTAAACAAAAGATGGGGAATTAGATTTTATATGAAGGGAACATTTTTCACTCAGAGTTTGCTGAGGCTCTGACACTGCTGCCCAGAGAGCAGTGGGTGCCCCATCCCTGGAGGTGCTCAGGGCCAGGTTGGATGAAGCCCTGGGCAGCTGAGATGGTGGGAGGCAACTCTGCCCATGCCAGGGAGATGGAACCAGATGATCTTCCAGGTCTTTTCCAACTCAAACTATTCTATGATTCTGCGATTCCTGTTAAGACTTTGTTGTATTTTGCTCCAGTGGGAAAAAGCTTCTCAATAACAGTTGGGTCTTCTACTGTTTCAAATGCCTCATTCTTGGTCTATGATGGAGCTAAAAGCACAAACATTTGTTGAATTTGATATTTTTTTAATTAATGTGTTTTGTTAAAATTCTGGGGGGTGGGGGTGTTGATATTAATTTCATGTTTTGCTTCCCTCATCCATACTAGCACATCACCTAAATGTGTTTTTAAGCCAGCTTCATCGTAAATCACTCCTTATGTTCAAAGCAGCTGTTTTTATTAATTCCTTATAACGTAACAATGATATTCCACTTAATGCCTGAAGGAGCTGGCATCTTACCATAGGTGCACGTGATTTGGTTCCTTTTTCACATTAGAGAATAAGCCTCAGTAACTTTTGTTTTTCATAAAACAGCATCAGTTCATTGTACAGGAGAAACAAGCTTATTAGTTTCTCTTTTCTCTTAGTTTTCTTAGTTTTCTCTTAGTTTTCTCTTTCTATTTTTCTTGCTATAGCTGTTGTTTAGCAGGTGCTACTTAGAGTTCTTTTCGTATTTATGTTTTATTCTGTTATGACAAAACACTCACAAAATAACTTGCAAAAGAAATACTCCACTTAGCTTGATTTCTAAGCACTTTTTTTTCTTTTAAATTCTGGATTCTGACTTAGTGTCCTGAATGAATGCAGATTACATTAAATTTATTCTGCAACATATTACATATGATGTTCCTTCCTTTTACCAGATATCATCACTTAAAGCTTTTTTTATGATTCTGGTAGTTTTAAAGGGACATAAGGAAGCAAAAAATACAACCTGCTTTCTACAAGAAAACAAGAATTTGAAAATCTAATTTTGTCAGTAGAGAATTATGGGATGTTGTTTATTAACATTTTCATTCTGAAGAGGAATCATATGAGAAACATTACATCGTATTCTGCATGTTTAATATGTTTGGCTGGTATTTTCTTTCTTACCTGTATGGGGATAATGGAGAGTTGCTTTGATGACAATTGGCTGAAAAAATACAGCAAGATTTGTAAGTATGAAAAATCATTTGTACCAAAATACAGGTTTCAGGCTCTGAAGAAGTGTTTTATGCATAGGAGGAGAGGCCTTTATTGCTTAGGCTCACTTCAGTTGTTTTAACTTTGATCTAATATGAAATTCCAGATTTGGGATTGTGTGTAATTTTTGCCATACATTTAAAGAAGAAAGACTTCAGAATTTTAAATCTGGATAACAGTAGTCCTTGAGAGGAAGGTACTTTTTTGTTTCTAGTAAATCCCAATAAACATATTATTGTAATACTAGCTGATAGGCTTTTTCTGTAGAGAAAATATGTTTACTTTATTGTTCCAGTCGGATTCTTGGACTATTCAGTGCCTTCTCTGAGTTAAAATATATTCATCCTCTAACAAAAGTGGAAGTGCATTACATAAACTGAGAGACATATTGTCCCTTAAGGAAACTGAACAGCTAAGCCCCCAAAGTGAAGAAAAGACCGTTACTAAGACTATTCCATTTCTGCCTCTGTCTTCCGGATATTAAACTTGACACTCAGCTGTCATCTGCTGTGCCCAGGAGAGACTAGAAGGGAGCGTAGCTGCAGTTGTCAGTCAGCAGACTGAGTCAGCATGCATAATACACAAATAGTTGCTGAATTTTGCTTAACCCATTAGCAAAATGTGAGCTGAAGGACAAAGTTCCTCCTTCAATCCTCACTACTCCCTTTGTGCTCACTGACATTACCAGCTGGTACTGCAGGGCTTTGCTGATGGTAGAGGACGTGGTTAAGGTGTAGCTAACAGTGAACACTCAGTGAATGCAGTGAACAGTGAATGCAGGACTGGCTGGATCAGCTGGGCAAAGTCTTATCACCAGGAAAAAGAGATCATGTGAGTTTGTCTTTTTGCAAATGCAAGATTGCCCATTCAGAAGCCCTGTGAGTGGTGGAGCATCATGGAATTTGCCCTGATAATCAAGAGCCAGATCTAAACAGCTAACTTACCTTTGTCCAACCAAAATGGAAAGGACACCTGGTGTTTTGACTAAGTTGGAAGTTTGGGAGTTTCACTAGAATTGTGTAGTTTGGATGAATGTAGCAGATTTTTGTTGAAAAACAGAATGCCAGAGGGCTCCGTATCTCACTAAAAAGAAAGAGATTGATGATTTGGAAGTAACTCTACAATGCTTATTCTCTTATTCTCTTAATAAGTTCAGTTCCTCAGACAGATCTCTCCTATGGTGTCTGAGAGCCCAGGGCTCACACTAAATGCAGTAAGACTTACTCAGGGAATGAATAGGAAGACAATCTTGATGACCTTTGGAAAGAAAAATTTAAAAAAAAAAAACAAAAAAAAAACCACATTTTTACAAACAGTTTGTAACTCGTTCTAGTTTAAATTCTAAGGTCTTTTCATTAAAGAAAAAGTATGATTCACTGTCCTGGTATTTATTTTTTACTAAACTTTGTTCACCAAGTTGACCTAATAAGAAAAGACTTGAAAATTCAGCAAATTGCTTAGCCTAATTTCCATATTTTTTTCTGAGGAAAGGCATCTCATTTGCATGCTGATCTTGTTTTTCATTCTGCTTTGTTGCTAGAAAACCCTGAATAATCCACTAGCTGCACATTTTTGTCTTGTTAAAATCCAGACAATTGCTTTTCTTGAATATCACTGTGTTTAGCACTATTTCAAGAATATATGGCTTGATATATTCAAAAGTTGTACTAGAAATGAAAATACTTTTTTTCTTTTTTTACTAATTGTGGCACTAGAGAAAGAGCTGGTGGGAAAGATGTGCACTACTGCTCATCTCACAAGAGAATCAGGTGACTTCATTGGACAAATAGCTGGAATGACCTTATTACATGGATGTAACAGGGAATGCTTTCTAAGCAGAATGCAGGACTTTACAGCTAATTGTGTTGATAGATTGGCATAATGCTCACCACAAAATAATGATTCCCTTGCACACAAGGGAGCACGTTCGTGAGGTGAATTATGAGTCTTTGTAAAATAAGATGTAAAAAGCAAGCAACTTATTTCTTTTATCAAAAAGTTACAGAAATACAGTAGACCTTAATGCATTTGTGTTGCGTTTCCTGGGCAATCTGTCTATTTTATGCTTGTATATGGATATCGGAACAGCAGGTTCTGTTTTCATAACTTTCCATGTATTGTTGCTGCCAAACCCTAACAGCATCAACTCACAGTAAGGGTATTTGGCCCTCAGTACCCTCATGCACTGGAAATCTGTTATTTTCATATAAATAGATTTCTCACCATGCAAATTAGATCAGAATCTAATCTTGATTTTGAACATCAAATTTCAAATGACAAATTAAGGTCATTTTATCTTGTTTGTTAGGGAATAAATGAGTTCAGGGTGTTTTTTCATGTTGTAATTGTATGTATTGTGGAACAGCAAAACCTCATGAGGGCATGGACTTTTCATTAGAGAAGCTATAACCTTCCTGGCCTGTGGCAAACACTAAATCCATTCCAAATTTGAGATTTGTAGGGGTTTGTTTTGTTTCGTGTAGGCAATTCAATTAAAAATAGGATATCAAAGAATACAAGTTGAATGTTTATCTTGCTGATATGCAGATTATGATTAGAAAAAATATGAGTTAGTCTTATTTTTTCCAAACAATTCCCAGTAATAAATAAAAGACTACTTCCATTCTTAAACAGGGGCTTGAATTATGCGACAGCAGTGTTTATTTTCTTGTTTCTGGAATCTGTGTGAAACCGAAAGGGAAGATGTTAGTACGCAGAAAAGACTGAACTCTTGGTGGCATGTTTGGGATGAGAAGTGGTTGCCCACGCAAGAATGGTCACAGCTGTGAGGTCAGCCACAAAGTAACAGCATTAGGTGGATGTCCAGCAGACTGTCTCCTGTATCTTCCACAGCAGTTGCAAGTCCTTCATGTAATCAGATTTACCTGCAGTGCCAAGGTGTTGGCAGTGGTAGGGTCTGGACAAACACTCTTAACAGCTATGGGATGGTGTTCAGAAGTAAAACCAGATTGTTTGGCTCTGCTTTCCTTCTTCAGATTGGTCCCTTAACTCTCTTTTGCAAGCCAAAAACCAAGGAGATCATCCACTTTATTGTGATGTGAACTCTCATTTCTTTGCTTATAGCAGATGTCAAAACTCATCACATTAAGTTGCCTGATACCCGCTCATCAAAATGGGATGGATTGCTGCATTACTTGCGCAAAGTGCTGCCTACAAATCACTTTATAGTGACATACCTGTGAGCAGTGATTGTTTCATCTTATTAAAAACACAGTTGTTTCCCTGCTGCCTTCTCCTCCTTATTTGTTGATTGATAGTCACATATTGTGAATTTCTGCACTCTGCATGTTGATATGTGTATGGAATAAGGATGATCTTTCTGGTGTTTGTACAAAGAATTGAAATACAGGCTCTGGATCACTGCCTGAACTACCAGCTGCTCCTACCTGGAAATGGCAGGCATTTAGACGATAGAAAAACCTGGTTGTTTCTAAACTGCTGCTACCCTTGACAGAAGGTATCAATGTTGTAGGCAGTCTGAGTGCTGCCTTGCACAGTACTCATTTGTAGCTGGCTCTTAAACATTATAACAGCAGATGTGCTGGAATGTTATTAAAGGAATGGTTTGGAAAACTGGTGAAAAAGAAAAACTGTGAGTCACATAATATTCATTACAGAAGTCATCTTCCATCAAGCCCTCTGTTGTTGGGTCTACTGTTCTGTTGAAAATCAGAATAATTCATTTCCATAGCTCCAAGTTCTACCTTAAATTGTTCTGATAAGTATCCTACTGTAAGCTTCATATTTTGTTAGTGGATTTTAATATTCAGCTTGCAATGACTTAGCTGCCTATATCTCATCTAAAATAAGAGGAAATTGAAAATATGTATTCGAAAAGGTGTGACTAATTTTACTACATTCATAGCATTTTGTGAGAGAATATTCCTCTCACTTGCAAGTGGGGCTGCAAAGTGCCAGCCCCGTTTCTCCGTTTAAACAAGCAGACTGAAGCAGCTCTGTTTCTAATCCACGGGCTCCCTCTCCTGGTCTGGGTGCTGCTTGGCACCAGCTGTACAGGTGCGTCTGTACCGGGGAGGTGAAAGTTACTTACAAAAGCAAATTGATTTAATCATGTAATAATGGGTCAGCGGTGTCTCTAACTTCTTTTATGTTTAATCATAGCACTGTTAGCAGTAGCACTCGAAGCATTTATAGCAATAATGAAGTGAGCTCTGGTGTTGTGATGATCTGGGTTGAAGGGCAAGGTTTCAAATGCTGATTAGGTCTTGTTTCACAAATACTGACAGCAAGATTCTGCAAATAATATTAACAAATATAATTAGTGAACTTGCATCTCCAAATAATTACATGAATGTATACTGTCTAATTGAAAAGAGACTGATGTCTTTGTTTCTCTAGCACTTTGATGTTCCACTTTCAGTTTGCAATTTCTTGCAAACGGTCCAATTTAGATGTGTTTTCTTCTATTTGAGGCATTAATCATTGTGTAGAGTGTCTTTGCACTACTATTTTCATATTAGAAACAGGCAATACTGTAAATTGCTTAACAAACTTGGTGCCCTGAAGTCATAAAACTCACCTTGTAGTTGTCTCTGCCTAAGAAGACACTGCTTCTACTTCAAATTTTTAAGCCAACTTCTAAATAGCATGAAATATTTTTTTGGCAGTTTCGAAGATTTTTTGTGTGTGTGTTTTCCACAAAATTTTTTAAGCATTAACTTATAAACACAAATAGTGTGTTTGTGATGCTCATTTTGTGCTGGAGTAAGTTACCGCACAGTGTCACAGTGACATAAGTTACACAGGATGAAAGATTTATTCAGAAGATCAGTGGTACAGGTAGGGGCAGGACTGGCAGAGAGGTTTTCTATGCTTATGACAATGCAAAATGAGCACAATACCAGTGTGAGATGCATTCACTTCACAAAATCAAGCCTTTATTCCAGGGCCTGAGCTTACAGCAAATACTGAAAACAGCCCCTAGGATTTTCATTGATGCTAGAAGCTGTATGAAAATTTGTAACAGGGAAGATCCCACAGGAGAACTTCCAAATTCTGCAATTCATTTAGAATCCCATTTTTAGAGCTGCTATTTCAGATGTTCCTCCCAGACACACTTAAAGCGAGCACTGTCACTTATGTATCATGAAGTAAAAACAATTGTGGAAGAATTAAATATAGCTGCTCTCTCAACTAATTTATCTTTTGTGCCAAAGACACCAGGAGTTGAACTTTTCATGTGGGCAAAGAATATAAGATGCAAGTGAGAAGTGTTAAGCTCTTTCCTGCTAACAGTTTGTCTGATTTGTGCTACAAGCTGAAGGGAATAGAAACAAAACACAATTTATGAGTCAATAATTTCTGTATTTTCTAAAATGTCACTTGTTCTAAGCTTACTACATCCATTTAAAATGACAGCTAATCTCAGCATGTTGCTATTCACACCATGTTCTTAGTCATCTGTTTTATCATCTGTATAAATCTTCTATCCTGACATCTGTTACTAAGTGTCTGTTCAGTTAAGTTTACAGGGATTGAAATTATTTCCAAGGTCAAAAATTTAGCCTGTGTAACATCAGCATTCTGCATCATACGAGTAGCTTGAACTAGTCAGTGGAAAGTAGCTTTAACATGTATCAGTCAAGCAGGTTGTCTGATGCAAACATACCATCATTTACTAGCTCCAATGGTACCTTGTAACCACAGTAACTTTTAGCTTTTTGTACCCCTAATAATTAAGCCTATATACAATATAGATTTTGAGGTACATTGAGCTCTTTGGAGGAATGGCTTTTTGCAATGCAATGAATCATCATGATTTCCCCATTAAAGCTGCTTGTTTCTTTTTCTGTTATGCACAGGTACTTGGAACACCAAATGAAGATACATGGCCTGGAGTCCACTCATTACCCCATTTCAAACCAGGTAGGTCTAAATATCACATTCATCTACGTTTTCCTTTACCTGAAAATACAGGTAAAGGAAACAGGTAATTCCTGCCCACATTCTAGGAACTTGCTCATGAAAGCATCCCTTGTGTTTTTTTGGCAGCTCCTAATTTACTAAAGAACCTCCACAATGTTCAAAATGACCTGAATTCGGTGCAGAAACCATAATGCACATTTGCTTGTTCCTCGCTATTTATTATGCTCAAAGTGTTGTTATTTGTTTGATTGTTTTTTTCCTTTTGCTTAATTTCTTTTGCTCTCTTTTGCTTTTTCTCCTGTTTATTACAAAATAAGCCCCGACCTGTTTGCATTCCTCTGCTATGTTTTGCTACTGAGCATCATAACTTGGCAGGCTGATTCCCAAATAGCTTTACTTTTCCACAGACCACTCTGAACTTTAAGGAATACTGAAGGAAACCAAAGAAGAGGGGAAAGACTTAGTGAAACCTGAAGCTACTACTAGATCATCTGTTAGTACCTTTCTACAAGTTACTTTTTTTAGTGGGTGCTATAATCTAAGTTGTCACAGTCTACAACTATTACTGAATATTTACCATCTGATACATTTGTGCAAAAAGAAGCAAAGAGTGTGTTCCCTAGAGACTTATAAGTACAAAGTCACCTTCATTATGCCACAATGAAGTTTGATGTGGGGCCTGTACTCCATCAGTACAAATGATGTCGTTGACAGAATTAATTCAGGACTTACATTTCAGATATCTTGCTCCTTGCATGCCTAAGTAGTCTAAGGAGCCTCAGTAGGCTCCTGGTTCTTCTTTACTGCAGACAGCGTTCCCTTTAGCTTTGTCATAAACTGTGAAAACTTGATATTCTGTGTCATTTAAGACTAATTTCCAAGTCTTCTTGTATGTCCAATTTAGAGAAAAAGATTCCTCTTTCATTCCGGCATGTCTTGTTCGTTAGATTTGCAGTATTGTAATGGCAACTCTGGCTATTTCTGGTGGGTGGTAAAGCAGAGAACTTGAAAAGGACAGAGATCAAGGCAGGTCTAAAAATGAGAGAGAGAAATATTGTTGGTTTTCTTCTGGTAATAAAACAAAGCTTTGAGAAAAGGACAGGCAGACATTTTTGCACACTTCCACACAGCTTTTCAGTCTCTGCCCTACTTGGTCTTATTGCTGTGTAGTTACACAATCATAGAATCATAGGGATTGGAAGGGACCTCTGGAGATCATCAAGTCCAACTCCCTGCTAGAACAGGTTCCCTAGGGTAGGCTGCAAAGGAAGGCATCCAGGCAGGTTTTAGTATCTCCAGATATTCAGACTCTACAGCCTCCCTGGGCAGCCTGTTCCAATGCTTGTAATTCACAAAATAAAGAATTTTTTTTCATGTTTGCATGGAACTTTGTACTTTCCAATTTGTACCCATTGCCTCTTTTTCTGTTGCTGAGAGCTACCGAAAAAGAGCCTGGCCCTATCCTCATGACATCCTTAGATACTTGTGTTGCTAACATCCCCTCTCAGTCTTTTCTATGCCTCATCAGTGCAGAGTAGAAAGGGACAATCACCTCACTCAACTTGTTGGCCACACCTTTTTATAATGCATATATGCATTATAGTATGCATTCCTGCATATATGCAATTGATAGTATTCTTCCTAAATTAGTGTGAATTAAACTTTTTAAGTATTCAAGACTTTGTGATTCTCATTTCTGTTACTGATTAATAAGTGAGACCACTTGCAGAATCCTTACAAAAATTCAGTGGTCTTTAAAAACATTTCAAAGATACTGCTTTTATCCAAGGAGATTAAAGAAAAGGAGAAAACCTGGAGATGCTGATGTACGTTCTATGAATTTATTTTCCTTCACATTCTGCATTCAAGAGTTTTGAACAGTAGATGGCAGCCAAGAAACTTCCTGGCTTAATTCTTCTTTGCTTTTTAATTGTCTTTAGGAGTGTGGGTTTATTACCACAGAAGAACATCAGGAAATAAATCCACAGTGCATATTCCATTAAATCTAATTTTTAGACAGGCATTGTGTTAGACTGTCCCAGAATTTTGCCAGCTATGAGTGTAAAATACTTATAAAAATGGGGAAAGGAGGGAAGGTGCCCCTGAATCAGAACATGGTCATTTGGTATTTTCACATTTCTGCTCGATGTACTCTTTGTTCTCTCAGATCCTTTTCACCTCTGAAGTATGCAGATCTGCAAGTTAGAATAATTATTATCCCATGGCAATTGTTTAATGATTCTAGGACCTGTTAATACAAAGTGCTGAGCTCTTATTTCTATATACTGTGGAGGTCTAAGAGCACTCCAAAGGAAAAAGCCCTTCTTTGTAGTTGCTTGAAACACATGTTGTGTTCTACATTCCCTTTGTGTCTTGGTTTAAAAAATAAATAAATAAAAAATACAGTAATAGAAACAATAATCTAACTGGACAACCAAAATTTGGTCTAAATACCCCAAGAGTAATAGGACTTTGTGCTGGTAGAACTTGAAATTGTGAGAGCAGCAAAAGACATCTCCTCTGGGATCACACCAGGATACTAGCAGCAGTTTCTGCACACAGTGTTCTGACCCATGGACTGTGCTGGATTTACACTGTGTGCTCATGCTGATGGGGTCAATGGAGCTATTTAGGCATGGATATCAGGTGCTCTGTTGCTTCTGAAGAATACGATTTCCTTTGTGCCATTCTGTGCATGGCAGTTTTCTGTCAGTGGCAAGGCTGACTGGCTCCATCTACCAATGCTCAGCCAGCCATGTTCCCTTTCCTATTGGTCTGAAATTGTTACACTTTATGCCCTAGACAAAACATTCTAAGTTTAGGGGACCAAAACACTCTTTTTTCCTGAATAATTTATTAAGAGCAAAGTTGAATGATTTCATTTATTTCTTAGATTAATACATTCAGGATAACTTACTCTTTTCCTTTCCTTAGCCAGAGTGCAGAGTAACCTGAAATGTCTCATCAGCTCTCAACCAATTCCATTATTCTTTAAGATCTGTGAAATTACTGCATTTGATTATACATGATATAGGGTTAAATAACTCCTGTGCTTTGTGTGCCTTTGTGTGGACTGCGAGTTTTAAGACAGCACTGGTGATGAGAGTATCAACGTCTACTCAGGGAAGGTTTTCATGCCATAAACTGAGTTAACCATATAAGTGAGCATAAAACAATGGGATTTAAACAGGACGTATTAGTAGTAACTCTACTAAAAAAAATAATAATAATAAAGTGGCACATTAAATGTCTACAGAGTTGGGAAGACTTATGAGAGCAGAAACAAGATTTCATTGTATTTCTTGTTTGCATAGATATAAATAACTAATTTTCGTGCTGTGATTTGATAGGACGCAGTCCAGTGCTGCAGGGAACTAATCACATTTTAATGGGAGAAACAAGTAATGACTGAAAAACATGACATTAGCCTCTTCTCCCCTAGAGTGGCCAAAGGTCTGATTATTCTGGGAAGCAGCCAGTGCATAAATGGTGATCCCTGACATCTTTATATGCAGGAACTTTTCTGATGCTGAATTAGAGATGCATTTCTAAGGGTAGCAGTGGGTGGCTCTACATCAGTTAAACTCCTAACCTCAGTAATTTTAACAGTCTGTAACTATGGAAGTAAAATGGATGTGATTTGTTTTTACCATAGAAAAGTGAGAAAACAACTTATATGCCTGCTTTGAGATCTTGGATTGCAGTCCATCTCACAAATACTGAAAGTGATATGGGAGATACTTAGATAAAATTTGGCCTATTCTTTGAGTTTATCAAGATCAGCCTGAACCGTTTGTGTTTGCAGACATGCACACAAGCACAAATGCACACATTCTGCTTTGTAAATTGCTTTCATGAATGATCTAAAAAATGTATTTGAAAATTCTGAAATAGGTCAGAATTTAGGATTTGTGTTTTACTTCTGTGATTCACTTTGAGGCTATCATGATTGCTACAATCTTGAATGTGTCTTCCTGTACTCAGATACAACCAAAGAAACCCAGCCACTCAGGATCATTGTGAAAAGAACTTATTTGCCCTCACATAGAAGGCAGTTTGAGTAAATTACAAGATGGAACAGTGTTCTAAAACATGCTGCTTCTTTGCCAGCCTCATAGAACCATAGAATCATTAAGGTTGAAAAAGACCTCTAAGATCATCTAGTCCAACTGTCCACCTACCTCAAATATGTCCCACTAAATCATGTTTCTAAGCACAGCATCTGCACATTTCTTGAATACCTCCAGTGGTGGTGATTCCATCACTTTCATGGGTAGCTCATTCCAGTAGCAGACCATTCTTGCAGAAAATAAATTTTTCCTAATATCTAATATGAATCACCCCTGGTGCAGCTTGAGGCATTACCTCTAATCCTATCACTGTTGTGTGGGATAAGAGGCAAACCCAACCTTAGCATAAACTCCTTTCAGTAAGTTGTAGAGAACTATAAGGCCTCCCCTCAGCCTCCTCTTCTCCAGACTAAGCAATCTGGGGTCCCTCAGCAGCTCCCCATAAGACTTGTGCTCTAGGCTCCTCACCAGCTTTGTTACCCTTCACTTGGAACACACTTCAAGGCCTCAATGTCTTTCTTTTTGTGAGTGGCCCAGAACTGAACACAGTACTCAAGGTGCAGCCTCACCAGAGCTGAGTAGAGAGGGATGATCACCTCTCCGGTGCTGCTAGCTATGCTACCTCTGATACAAACCAAGATGCCACTGGCGTTCTTGGCCACCCGGGCATACTGCTGGCTCAAATTCATCCAAGCGCTGACCAACACTCCCAGACTCTTTTCCTTTTCACATCTGAATCTTCCTGGGTTTTGTATTATTCTTTCCATCTACATTAAATCTCCCATTTTTCCTAGTCTAGACTCTAATTTCCTTTTCTCTCCAGCCATTTCTGATGGATTCAGTCTCTTCCAAATAATTGAGCAAGATAAGCCACTCATACTGACATCCACACTTAATTTTCTACTCTTCCAATTTTTGTGGAATTGTTGATGTGTAATATCCATACTGGGAAGTTGAATTGGGATTTGGCAGAAGATCCTGTCACTGAGGAAAAGGGTAGAAGTCAGAAGATAAACAAGGTGATGCTGACCATTAAGAGATGTTAACTGTCAAGGAGAGTGGTTTGCAATATTCAGTGTGTGCGCCTCAGTATACAATACTATCTCTAGGTGAGAGAAACTTTCATATTTAATCTTGGGCTGGTGATGTGGGAGCCTGAATCTGTGTTCAACAGACTATCAGAAATAATATAAAGTAATATACCTGAAATGGGTGGCTTTTATGAGACAGTAGAAACATCTACAGAGTATTATTGTTTTCTAAAACAGAATCCAGGTGAAGATGAAAACACTTAAGAGAGACTGTCCTTAAGGAGAAAGCAGAAGGAAACTATGTCGGGAAAACAGCATTCGTAGGAAATATTGCAGTTTCGTGGCAAATGTTATGAAGTTTGCCAGAGATTGATAGAAACTTCGTGGATTTAGTATTTAAAAAAAAAAAAAAAAAAAGTACAACAAAACTCCTGACTGTGTGACTGACAAATCACTGAAGAGCTGCTGTTCTGACTGAGGAATACCGCTTTGCTTCCCAGATGATCAATAAATATAGATTTAGTTTAGAAATGGGATCTACCTGTATCTTAGCAGCTGACTGATAACCAAGATTTATCAAAGAATTAAGTCTTCATTTAATCCACTCCAGACTGGATTGAGAGAAGAAACTCCTTTGACACGAAGTCATGAAAATACTGCATATGAGGGCATACAGCTTTTCAAATTTCCGTAACAGGTTTTCACCAAAACCTGTCAACAATTTGTTATACACTGAATCAATATTTTTGCCTGTTTCCATCTAGACTGATGCCAACAAATGTTTCTAGGCAAAGGGAGATTCTCTACTGTTAAGTTGTTAGGGCATTTTCTGGCATACTTTAGTTTATATCTTCCAAATAATTACTTTCAGGCATTCTTTGGGAGTTATCATGGGCAGGAGGCCATCCCCACTAAGGAGGAGGTCTCACACCTATCATGGGGGTGGGAGGGTGCTGCAGTAGCACAGACATTGTACAGTGGTTGCAATTTGCAAGTCCCAGCTACATTTCACTTACTGGTATAGGTGTAATCTTAAGGAATTTGAGCATTTGACTCAGAGAGGTATCTGGAAAGAAGAATTAACTTGAAATTTCTCTCATTCTTTTTTAGTTTTGTCAAAATTGTAATATTCACATGTTTTCTCAAGTCTCTGGTATCGATGACCCAAGGGAAGCAGCACTGTTGGTGTTTTCATCAGTCTTGAAATAAAATTGCATCAAACTAAATGTTAAAGTAACTAGTATATATGCAATGGAGCCAGATAAAAGGCAGAGCCATTTCAGATGGTACTGTAATTCAGTTCAGTACTTTATCTGTACTAGCTAATAAGCTTAACACTTCCTTTCCATACTCAATAGAGACCCTAGAACAGCTTCTCTTGCTTCCTCTGTACACACCTTCTGCTCTGCTCTGTCCTCTCCCTTTTGAAAGAGAGAGGAAGAAAGGAAAAGAGAAAACAAAGTTTAATTCAGTATTACAATAAAACTCCTCTTTTGATTTAACTTCAGTAAAAATTCAAATTGCACAGTAGAGCTGCAAATAGAGCTTGACATTTTTTCTTCAGAATAGACACGTCTTCATGTCTTTAGCTCACATAATGTAAATGTTTTTTGGATCAAATCTTTAATAAAAATAGCATATCTGAGTTTTACATATCACAGTGCAATGTTAGTCACTTTAGATTTAATTTAAAGAAATGCAAAGAAAACTGTTTTAAAGAAATTGTGCAATAGACTTTTCAAAATATTAATTATGGTGGTATTTAAATATTTGCATTTAAGCTGATCACATTTGGTTTTAAATACAGAAGAACGTTAATCAAGGAATGCATATTAGCCAGCATGTTTTGATTAGCAACATAAAAAATGCCTTGAAGTCAAACCGCATTTTAAATTCTTTGGTTTAGACTAGAAGCTGATTATCAATAGTGTTAAAAAGGAGCTAAAAATCAAAATGTAGTCTGTTTCTAATTCTTCTGTAGCTCTTCTTGCCTATTCTATGTTCTTGCAAGGCAAATGTGCCAAAGGTACAATAGTTCATGTGTCTTTCTGACAGATAAAGGAGAATTAAACCTCATTGTGCGTTATGTTACTTAAAATGCAAGTGCTTATTTTTTCAATTCTCACAGCAGACCAGTAGCTCTTCAGTGGTCTGCTAATAAGCTCACTAGTGAGTTCTGCTGAAATTCTCTTCTGTTTGAACCTGCCCTTGATGCAAGGCTGTCAGATGGAGTGTGTTTATCGAGCAGATAATGATGTTTGCAGTGAAGAGCACATAGGTATATATGTGGGCACACAAATATGCATATATAACAGAATTGCTTTAGAGCAATTGTCTAAAGAAAACAAAAAGAAAGTAAGAGGGTAAGAGGCAAGCTCTGTAGAAATATTGTTATTACTAAAACCACTAAATGCAGCTGGGTGTAATGGATAAGCTTTCTGGCACCAGCTTTATTTATTTATTTTTTTCTTTAGTTTTCTGTATCTTCAAGCTGAAAATAGCTTGGGAGCAGTTGCATGAAAGCATGCTTTTCAATGCATCAGATTTGTCATATTAACCAGCTCAAGAAATCTCCCTCTCCTACCTCTGGCTGCTCACTTCTAGCTCCATTTTGTGATTGTTATTCTTTCCAGTAGCACTCATTTGTGGGGCAGAGATGTAAAATCCTCAGTGACACAAGAGGCATTGAGTATGTTACGCTAAAAGATCTGAAACAAAT
This sequence comes from Lagopus leucura, assembly GCF_019238085.1. NCBI lineage: Eukaryota > Metazoa > Chordata > Aves > Galliformes > Phasianidae > Lagopus > Lagopus leucura. The sequence goes on along the minus strand of NW_024962334.1, from coordinate 29,255,511 downwards.
AAAAACTCAAATTCATTTGCTGCAGGAAGAATGTTTGTGTGCCCAGCATCTCCCAGTGGGCTGGCTTTAGTGTCTGACAGAACAGTGAATGCTGTCTCTGGGGTGGTCATCTGGAGGTGTGGATGTAGCATGTCAGCCTACAGCTGTGCTACAGTCTGTGCTCTGTTAAATGCTTAAGAGTAAATGGTATGTTACAGGATGATCACGTGATTGGTACTTTGTCACATTAAGGAATATTAATACTGTATTTTTGTTCTTGTTTCTGCAGTCCTGTGTAAGGTACTCTTTACACTGTGTTTGATTATGAGCAACTTCTTAATCAAAATTTAGCTAAGTTGTCTTCTAAGAAGCAAAAGGTAGAACACTTCTAGGTGCTATGGGATTTAAATAACAAGTGAGGTCTCCCTTCTTTTGTTACACATAATGACAAATCCCCTTTGGCTAGTGAAATATAGCATCCATGCGAAAAGCCAGCTCTTTAACAGTGAGACATGGTAGCTCATGATGATGATGGTATATATCTGGGATAAAAAATCAGAGGATCAATATTTGTTTCCTGAATTTGTTTCCAGAAGATTTACAAATATTTAAGTGTTTGCATAAAGTAAATTAAAATTGTGCTTTTTACTCTGTATTTTAGAGCTTACCGTGTTTGTCTTCCAATGTTTTTATTTGAAACAAGCATATTTCATAATCGTAATCACAAAATATCTGAACTATAAAGATTCAAAAATACCTTAAATCAAGTCTTAATCTGCAAATGTGCAAATTTTCAATTTTTCTTTTAATTCAGATGTTGATGAGAGTGGCACCTATGACAGCAAGACAGTGTGCTCTGCAGACTTGACAGTGGCTTGTCTGCACTGGGGCATGATTGCATGGGTGGGTGATGATGCAAATGTTTGTAGGGAACTCCTACTTGAGATCATTTGCATTATGGTTCTGAGGGAATGGAAGTAAGTTTTGGGTTCCTTCTGTAAAGTTGGACTGACCACCTCTTCTGCTGCCTTTTGCAGTATGTGTCAAGCAAATGTTTCCTTTTTTTGGAGGAGCATTCAAGGTAATTCTGCAGTATTACAGGATCTCATACAGTCAAAATCTACCAACTGATATTACTAATTTTTATTATCAAATCTATGGAGCATCTGAAAAATAAATACCAAAATGTTATGGAATGCTTGAAAATATAAAATTTAATTTCATACTGTTGGTCACGGTCACAGGCATAGCTTTAAATCCAGTTGTGTTAAATCCATCTAGTAACAACAGACGGGGCATCCATGTAGGTATGTGAAAGTAGTTCATGCTGAAAAGTAACTCAGAGGAAAACTTAGGGATGTAGTTGTGAGACTGAATTCCAGTTCTCATTAATTGGACACAGAAAGGAGATTCTCAGATAAAAGGAGGCAATGACCTCTTTATTTGTCTGCATTGTGGCTACCAGGTTGATATTGACAGGCATGTTGTCTGTCAATTATTTTGTTGCCATAATTCAGGACTTTAAAAAATTGGATCATGGTGGAAAAAATCAGTGACAAGACTGTTGTAGCTCCTCTATAAATCAAAATAATTGTTATTCTGTTTTTTATTCTCTGAAGAATGATTACTTAAAGAAAACATTAAGAGCTGGGATGTACAGGAGACTGGCTTAATTGCCACAGCAGTCCCATTTACTCTGTGAAAGTTAACAAAATTCTGGCTGGAGGCATACCCAAAAACTTTGGTAGAGAAAAATGAGAGCTTTATTCGATCGGTGTTTTCCCTTCTTCTGCAGAACTTAAAGAGAGGAGTTTCTAATCTGCTTTAAAGTAGAGGGAAAGAGTTGATATCAGTGCTGAAGAGAAGCATGGTTTGCAGTCACACAGCAAATGAATGGAGGACTCAGGACATTGGCCTCTTATAGAGGGCTTCACCCTTACTGTGTTCTTCCTAGTTTCCCCTCTCACTGCCTGATACATATATGATGAATAAGGTACTTATTTAAAAAGAAAATATAAAGAAGGAAGATCACTTTGAAAAGTTTGTTCATTTTGACTGTGTATGCCCAGAATTTACATAACTGATTCCAATATTTCAGTTTTGTAGTAAAATCTCATCTGGGATAGCAATAGTTTTTCATTTTCTTGCAGAGCTGAAACAGGTCTTTGGACCTATAAGCAATTTGGCGAAATATGACTTGGTGCTTCACTGTGAAAATATGCTAAATTGCTTAGAATGAACCTGTCAGTCCTTTAAAAAATAACGTGTATGTAGCTCTGCCAGTATCTGACCTAACCTGAATGAGGCGTGAAATCAAGAGCTGTCTTTCCGTAGATTTGAGTTAGCTCTTCAGAGATTCTTCAAGCCAGTTCAGTCCTCATTCCACCAAGCACTTCTCTGCACCAACACAGACTACTGTGCAGATCTGCGCTGTATTAGCTGAACTCTAATGTGCATCTCAGCCTCATCCAGTACGCAGCACTGCCATGCTGCAGACTGTTTCTTTGTCCTGGGTTAGAAGGGACCTCTGTGATCACCTAGTGCTAACACCCCTGCTACAGGCAGGGACATCTCCCTCTAGACCAGGTTGCTCAAAGTCCCATCCAGCCTGGCCTTGAACACCTCCAGGCTGAGGGCATCCACAAACTCCCTGGGCAACCTGTTCCAGTGTCTCACCCTCATCACAGTAAAGAATTTATTCCTGATATATAATCTAAATCTACCCCTTTCCAGTTCCAAAACCATTTTCCCTCAGCCTGTCACCACATGCCCTTATAAAACGTCCTTCCCCAGTTTTCCATGGGCTCTCTTCCAGTACTTCAGGCATTCTCTTCCCCAGGATGAGGAGCCCCAGTTCTCTCAGTCTGTCTCTGCAGGGAAGGTGCTCCAGCCCTCTGATGATCAAGCCATTCTCTGCCTAGCCTGTTTCTGTAGATATATATGTAAAAATACTCTTGTAACTATATGGTACATCTGTTAAATATCATTCTCTTCAGTAGAGTGGAAACAAAATTAAATGTTTTTGTGGGTTTCTTTTTGAATATTTTGTAAATGTGGAGTTTATTCAGGGCACCTAATGACGTCATGCCTGGGCAAATGGCCAGAGTGAGTAGTGTGATAAGGCTTCGTGGAAAATGTTTTTATATTCTCCAGCCAAATAGCATATGTTCCTTACTGAGAGGCGTTTAGCTCCTGTTCTAAGCATTAGCCGAGTGTGGGCTCTTCAATTTTGCAGCAGTTTTCATAGCATCATTCTTAGCCAACAAGAGCCCTAATGCAGAGCAAGGATTTTCATGGATCTGGGAGGGAAAGTAATTACATCTGAATGAGCTGCCAACATGTTGCCTCTGCTGGTTATTTGTATGTGTTCTTTAGAAAGTGAACTCCTATGTAGCCATCATGTTTTGCGCATCACACAGCCCCGCATTAACTCCTCATGGGAACCATGAAAACGTGACAGGTCACAGAGAACTGCATTCATGATTAAGAAAAATAAAACTAATTTTAGATGTCAGGCATCTTTTTTTTTTCTTTTTTCTCTTTTTTTTTTTTTTTTCCCTAGCAATCAAAAGTATTTTGAAAATATTTTAACAGTTTCCATTTGTGGTGATGTTGCAGTGAGTGAATTTTTTTGTCATGATATCTTGGGTTGTTTTTTTTTTTTTTTTTTATAAGAACTTTGTGTTTGCATGGCAATTGCTTCTGTGTTTTTTTACTTTCCATATGTAGGGACTTGAGCTGCTGTAGTTGCATAAAAATGGTGAAAACTGAGGGTTAATAACTATGCTTAAAAAAATAAAAATAACTGGTTTTAGCATAGATAATTGAATGTACATCTTCTTTTTTTGTTACAGAACGGTTTACACAGTACAGCCCTAAAAACCTTAGGCAAGCATGGAATAAGTAAGTCATTTTTGTTTTAATTATTATTATTTTTTTTACTCTTCAGGGATATGACTCATGCCAATCTGAAGTTATCACAATTAATTTATAATGGCTTTAACTTTTTTAATCGTGGTACATATATAAAATTGCTGAAATATTGTTCTTTCCTGCTTCTGTCAACTTTGAATGTTTTTTGAATTGGCAATTTTCTATAAATAGGGAGAAACTGCATTGCATAGTACTTTATTCATGGGAATGTAAACTAGCAAGGTTGTTGAACTCACTGCAAGATGTTTCATATTGCTTCAGACCATCAGTTTTGAATCTTCAACTATAAGTATGTTGAGACTTTTAAATGATCTGTTTCTAATCAGCCTTGAAGGGATTGTTGTTTTCAAGCAATCATCCCCCGTTGCAGGTTCCTTGCTGTGAGTTAATAGCCATACTGTTGTATATTTTAATTAATTTGACTGAGAAAGTCAGTGTGAATTTACTTTATTTTTTTCTTTAATATTTCCTGAAATTTGTTGTGTTTATGTCAAATGGCTGCTGATATAAAGGTGTTGTGCTCCAAATCCAGAAACATTGCCTACTGAACCAGGAGTGCCTAACCCACCATGTGTGTGAAGTTTACTAGATTTCTCAGCACGTGCAGGTTCTTTGTAGGCCGAATATTTGACCTCCTACACTTTGAAGAAAGCATATACTGTTTCAGTTGAATGAGTAGAGTAATAACTATATCAACAAATTTTCTGGACAGAAAAAATCAGAATTTTTCTCCTCCTTTTGACTTTTTTTTTTCTTTTTTTTCAGCAGGGATTGGCCTCTGCTTGTTTTTTTGCTTTTTTCTTTTTTTTTTCCTGACACTCATTCCAAATTTTACTGTGATACCAACTGACAGTAAAAGTCAAAATCCTTTTTCAATATCATATTTGTTAACAATAGTATGTGCCTACAACTCCAGAATTCAGTCATCTGCCCAAGAGGTGATTAGGTTTATTCTCAATTTGCCAATCTCTTATTCCTTCTATTTCTGCTCTTTCCCATCCCATTTGGTCCAACATGGTGGACTGAATCACAAAGGCATTCTTCATTAAAACCAAAATAAAATTTTTGAAATTGCGGTTAAATGAACAAAAGAAGTCATCTCTAAGTGTGCCAGGATCATTGCTAAAATCAGAAGTTAGTTCTCAGATAGGATGCCATCAAATGCCCATTCTTCTGGTCAGAACCTGCATTTCTATAATGCCTTTCATGACTGTGTACTCTCCATTACTACACCATTCTCCTTTGTTACTATTTCATTCCTGCAATTAGAGATACAAAGCTAACAGACGACAAAGCCAGTGCAGGCTTTCACAAATGTTGAGCGTCACCTGCCATAGTCAACTGACTTTCAACAGTCTGTAGACAAGCTCCTGGGTAGTCCAATTCAGACTGGAGGCCTAATTTAGTGGAAGAGATATTTACTTTTTATAATACAAAGAGCAACAGAGGGATTAGCTTCTCTTACTGTTAGTTTTTGGGAAGATTTCAAAATAGTCTTGCCATTTCTTGTGATCATTGCAGGCATCTTGCAGCATCTCATTCTACCTCAGTCAAGCTGCTTAGACTGATGTAATTCCCTGAAAGTCACAGCTTTCATTTAAAAACTTACTCAAATTGTCTATTTTCTGTCCTTTGACAAGGAACAAACTTGCAAGTTCATCTTTTCTTTGAAAGTAGTTAATGAAATACAAAAGCTTGGAAGAAGCAATTATATTACAACATAGGCAATTAGATTTGGATTGGGAAAGAGGGACAAGGAAACTAATGCTGATGTGAATGTTTTTGCTTTGGGGCATATATATACGTGAGTAATGTGAATAGATATTGCCACGCTATTCCATCCATTCTGCAAGCATGGACTGACTGTTTTTCCATACTTAACAGCAATTAGACCTAACAGTTTCTCCTGTGCACAAATCAGGATAACAATAGATTTGAAATTAAAAGCTGCTATCTTACATTGCTTTCAATTTCATGATATATTTTTTAAATATCAAAAAGGAACAAAATCCAGTTTGCTTAGAACAACTCTTCAGTCTCTGAGAATTCATAACTGACACAAGTTATGATCACATCACAGACTGTTTCAAAGCTTCTTCATTCCTAAGAAACCCTTCAAAAAATATTTACACACTTACATTGCTTCATGCATAAAGGATTTGCAATTTTTCAGTATAAATGAAGAGATTGAAAGACTGAAAGCAGGAAAAATACATAACTTCAGTGCTTCATATGTGAAGTTCTACTGTAATAGGAAATATTTAGGGCCCCAAAATGATGTATCATTTACATTCAAAATATAAAGGATTTTCTCTTTTTCCACTGTAAGTCTTTATCTGTGTGCTGCATTAGAATGCTGTGGCTTACACAGTTGTAGTTAAGTTTCTGTTATAGGCATCATATAATAAAGACCTGGTGTCCATGTCTTTATAATTCAACTATAAAACTTTACACATTGACAGACTGATTCATCTTTGAATTTTTCTGTTTTTATTAGGATGTTTCAAATAGCAGAGCAATATCTATTCTAAAATAATTATCCTTTTTTAACATCCTGATTTAATTTGCTGAAGACTGTCGCAAAATTGTTCCATTTAAAACAAAATGGTTTTAAGGATAATTGGGTTAAGTGTGAGACCTAAAACATGAAGAAAAGCATGTAATGTTTTGTTTTAAAATATATATTGTTTTTATTACAAATATATTTTTTTCTATGCATTTAGCTAAGCACTTTTGATAGGCAAACCTTAAAGAACAATGTTAATGGTCGTAGAAAGATATACATGTTTGTTAAAACTTCAGATTTGATGGATAAAGTTACTAATTGAAACGACTTTTTGCAATTTGAGGCTAGCATGGGCATCAGCCTTTGTGGCAGGAAAGTGTTTTAGACAATCTCTGTACCAATCTCTAGATGGTATTAAGTAAGTGTTTTATGGATATATTCTAAAGTAATATCCCAGGATGGTTTTTGAAAGTTTGTAATTGTATCTTTTAACACTATTTTAGATTGAGAGGAAGGGGTTGTCTGAAAATTGGCTTACCACTGATGCAGCTATTAATCTCTGCTACAGTAAATATTTCTACCCAGTGCAGGTATACACCAGTCAGGTACAGGGCCATGGTGCTTCTCAGTTCAACTCTGCACCATTCAGACTTACAAATGTGGACAGAGGCAACAGAAACTCTTCTGAACAGTTTCAACAACCTCTATTTGTAACAGTATTGCAGTGGACAATAAGTTTATCTGCACAGTACCTCTCTGAGGTGAAATCCTTTACTGCATTTCATAGACTGGAGGTTGAGGTACAAAGATTTTAAGAAATTTGTCACACAGAAACTGTAGGACAGTGCAAGAATTGAAATTGGTGCTCCCAGATCCGGAGATTACACCTTTCATTTTCTAATTTCATTTTCGCAGTGAGTTTTTTGCCATTTACTGCTCTGCCTTTCAAAACTAAGCACGGTCCACCCCTTTATCTTTTGAGACCTTTACATGGAAGAATAACTATATGGTTTCAGAAATCTTCAGAGAGACTTACCTCGAAATATACACTACAATTTATGTCAGGATAGGTTAGTAGAAGGAAGGATAATGCTCTTCCAAATTCCACAGAACTGTCTCATGCCTATAAGGCAGAAGATACAAACAGACAAACAAAAATCAATCAATCAGCAACAGCAAAAAATAGAACACCAACCTAAGAACTCCCAGAAAGCCACAGGTGTAAATTGAAGGTGAGATGTTTACACTTGACTGACTATACCAGCTTCCACAAGACGTGAAGTTTAAAGGCAGAGCTAATGGAACAGGGGAAATGGAAAAACGATGCACATAAGACAGTGACACTTTAATTCCCAGACCAACTGAATATTAGCAGAAAGTGTGGAATGTAACAGCAATATCAAACTGAAACCCAGCACCCTTGTTATATGAGGAATCAGATCCCTTAACAGTAGTGGTCAATATCCCACTTTTGGACAGTGTTTGAGGGAAGTCATGTAAAGTAATGTAACACATATTGAATTAAGTCCTTTTGAGGCTGTTTCCACACTGTTTGTGAAAGCATCTAAAAATTAGGAAGATAACATTTACCGGGTAAAATCTGGTTATAAGTTTTGTAGAAAACAAAGCTTGCCTTGACTTCCCTCTAGTATAAAGCTTCATGTACATTATGTTACCTAACATTGAGGAATGTGATTATAAAATGCTGGTCTAAAAATAATTAAGATGTGGTAATATGATCTTCCTATAGAGACCATAGTGAATTATATTATTTTTTTTTTTCACCTTTTTTCTGAACTTTTCTGTTCAATTACTTCTACACAATAAAATCCAAGAACACTCTGCCTTCAGAATGCAGTGCAGCCTCTTTCAATTTGCAAAAGCTTCTCCACAATAATAAACCCTTACGGACAAATGACAAAGGAGAACTAATTATCCTTGTACGTATTTGGTAGGATATAAAAAGCTTTTTCAGATCCTTCTGTCATAATGGGTTGCACAGTGAGAAATTAGGTTGGAAAGAAAAGGTGCAATTGAAAACACAAACTTTGCTCTGCATAAATAGCATTGCTACTTCATAATTCTCCAACATGTAGTATTTATTATAGAACTGAGACTTCATTCTTACGTCCCACTAGTCCCACTGCTGAGGATTTCTTCCTCCAACAAAATGGCCTCTGTACTTGCGACCGCACTTCTTGAGGACACTGTTGCATTCCAGGATGGCCTTGCCTATTTTGGGACTGCTTTTGTGAAAACTTCCTGAATAAAGCAAAGCAAGCAGATAGAGATGAGTCTATTTGCTTTGAATCTGTATTTCATTTCAACCATGACATAGACTTTGGAACTGTTAGAAGCTGAGACTTGGGGATGGGGTTTTTTGCTGTTTGTTTTGTTTGCTTTGTTGTTTGTTTGTTTTAAGAAAACTTTCGCCTTAGCGAGGTTTTAACAAAAACTAACTTCACTAAGGCGAAAGAAAATTCTTCTAATTGCTATTTTTGTCCCTTTCACCCACCACCCCATGAGCTACATTGTTCATAGCAATGCAGTCTGTAGTGCCACTGAAAAAATATTCCAGCTCTCAAGCACAGTAGAAGCAAAAACCTACCCAGTGTTATTAGTAAAACAGACAAAAGCAAGCCTGTTTAAAAGCAGGCCTGTGCAGAAGCTGGAGTGCACTTTAGCTGAGGATGGGTGATATACATATGAGTGTGCATTCAGAGTGTGCCCTGTGGTTGTGCTGGGGCTGTCTCTTTGCCTGATGTCAGGGGAGCTCAGGACCAAGCTGGGGAGGCAAAGATGGAAACCAGGCTCAAAATGAGGAGATTTCATGTTTGTAATGTAGAGCCATGTAACCTGCTTCAGCCTCCCAGTGATTTGCTTGCTGTGATACTGCTGTATGCTTTTTCATTTCCTATTTTGTTTCCTGCTTCCTATAAATACCTCCTTTATCAGTCATTATCTTTTCCCCAAGGGAACTTAGGAAGCATATCATGACGAAACCTACATTAACATGGGATGCAAATAAAAAGCCATTTACCGGACAGTGAAATTATTACCCTATTTTATTAACAATAAAATGCAATACAACAGAAGCCTCCGGCACGGCAGCCCACAGCGATCCCCCCACACACAGTCGCACGGGGGGCAGGCAGGCTGCAGCACTGCAGAGCTTCCTGCAGCAGGAGGAGCGCTTGAGCCGAGGCAGCAGCCACTCCTCTGCAGGCACAGACCCTCCTCAGCAGAGGAGACTTTTCTTTCTATCTTCCTAATACCATCTTTTTGTTGTCGTTGTTGTTTTATTTTGCTGCCTGGTGGGGTTTATTAAATAGATTTCAGGGGGTGGAAGTGGTGTGTTTATGCGCCTGTGCCTTTTTTTGTTGTCTGTTACTATGCATAGAAGCCACTTAATACTATATTTTATGTCTCTGGCATCATAAAGGGGCTCAAGTGGAAAAGTGCAAAAGTCAAAGTTCTCAGCCCAGCTCAGTAATATTTGTACAGCAGTTGAAATGCACTCTATGTTTTGCCAGCTTTGTACAATGAATTATATTATCCCGATTGAGACCAATGACTGAAAAAGAGTTCTACAGTTCCTCTGTTTATTCCTTTGCCATGATCAAAAATTCTTTACAATTTAAATGTGAATGTTTCTTTAATGCTAATTGTAAATGACACAAATGTTACAGCTTCTATACATTTGGGCAGAGATTATTGCACTGCCTAAGAGTCTCACTGTTATAATGCCTATCCTGATATTCAATTTATTTTTGCTTTGCACATAATTCCCCGTCTTTTGTGATGTTGATGTGCTTTGTGTGTTACATCCTTTTGGCCCAGTTAAAAGTATTAATAAACCTCCTAAACTGGTCCACAAAGGCCTTTGTTCCCTTCTTCTGTATACTACTATTCTGTTTCTTTAGTAAAATCATACTGTTACCATTGTATAACTTTCCTATCCACGACAACTGTAAAAATACAGCCAAAAACAGCACAGATAATCCTTGTATCATGCAATATTAATTCTATATAGCAGTGGATTGGATCTTGTTGGCTTTATGGCTAGCCTATTATTTCTGAACCAATCCATATTTCTTTTAGTGCCCCCTGGAATTAGTTGTTTGTAATTCTCTACACTCTATCTTGTGGGTAGATTTTCTGTCTACATCTCTCACTTCTCTTAGTCTCTTTGTACTTTTTTTTTTTTTTTTTTGTCTTTGCAGTTGTCTTCACATTTGGTTTCCTCTATGAACTGATTCAGAATGCAGTGTATTCCATAGTCCAGTTGATTAATAAAGATGTTAAATAAAACTGTGACTAACACTAATCCCTGTGGCACACAGCTGGACACTTCCCTTCCAACTCAGTACATTGCCACTTACCATTACCCTTTCCTTATGGTCTGTCAGCCAGTTTTCAGTCTGTGAGATGGCATATCACATCCCAGCTCTTCTGAGTTTGTCTATAGAGAAGGATTTTTAGAAAAACCTAATGAAAAGTTCTCTGGTCACTTTGTTCCTCCAATGAAAAAAATCCATTTTTAATGCTAATCAATTCATCTGATGTCTTGTTCATTAGTAATCTGTTCTTTTAATCCCCATTTTGTCTTAAGAGTTTACAAAGCCCTTTTTCCTAAAACTATTTTTGCTTCTATATTGTCCATATTTTGTTTCTGTTCTCTATCTTTTGCTACTATGTTGTGTGTCAACATCCAGCAAAATATTTGCCAAGATTCTCTTCTTTATTTGAAAAACAAGAAATAACTCAGAATGCAGAGCAAAGTGAGTGAACATCACCTGTAATTATCTACAGCAGTAAGCCTGTGAAGAGAAAGGAGGAAAGAGAGCAAACTGTTCTTAGGTGTATTTCATAGAAAGAATCAAAAGGTTCTTACATTTGTTTGCGATATTTACTAATTCTGTAACATTCCTTAAGATATTGAGACGTATATCAGGTAGACATGTTTATTTGGTGTTTCCAGGTATGATTTTTTTTCAAAGTATGTTTCTTATTAATCATTTTGAGTACTGATCAACTCTTTTCAGATGTTTCCAGGGTTTTGTTTTGTTTTTTTGGTGTTTGATTTCATTGGTTTGGAGTTTTGTTGTTGTTGTTTGTTTCTTTGTTTTTTACTTCTCATTTCTATATGCCAGTGTTTTATTAATTTCTCCGAATTGTGCTTTTGGTAGTCTGTTACTCATGTGTTGCCATAGTGTCTCTGTTCATTTCTTGGTTTGAAGTCTAATGTGTTCTGATCAGAGGCACCAAGCATCTTTATATCCTTACATTTCAAAGTCTGCCCTGTTGCTACAATTCTGTACCATTGGCCTTTGTGCTGAAATCTTTCTTCTCTAGGTAATAACATTGCTGACAAAATTTACTCTGAGATGTGTTTTAAAAACATTTGTCTGGAGAATTGAAGACATACCTTCAAGTCAACAATATAAATGAAATCAACCTTGCTGCTGGGTATCTCATTATTTGCATGTGTCCACTAAGGGCAAGATTTTTCCAAAATGAGTGCCAGAATATCCTGTGCATCTTAAGAACTGGGCTGGTATTCAAAAGTGCTTAGTGCTAAGCAGCTGCCACTGGCTCCAGTGGCTTGATATTTTCGGCAGCTTATTGTCAAGTATCATGGATAATTTTTCTTCAACTCAGCAATTTCTCTGACTCTTATCTTAGTGTCTCAGAAACTGATATCAGTTTGGGAGATGTTGCAGACAGGCAATAAGTGTTATAAATATCAATAATGGTACTGATTATTCTCACCTCTGCAAATACTTCAAGCCCATCTCAAAACCCATGCTGTTTGGCTCTGTTGCCCAGCACGGAATTGCAGAGAGTTTCTGCAGTAGTGAAAACCTCACAAAATAGCTTCAGCTAAAAGAAATACTTATTTTACAGTCTTTCATGTTGATTTGAATTTTTCAGTAGCTTTTGTGATCACTGATATTGTCATTCATCAGGACCTCCTGTGACCATCTTCCAAAATTCGTTGCCATTTTGACTAGAAAATTGTAAGCCACCTCTTTCTCATTGCTTCCTTCCCTATGTTTCAGTTGTGGTGCTTCTTTCCTGATGTGTAGGACAGAGAAATAAGAATTTTCCCTTTTTCATGCGATATTTTTGAATTAGAGATCTAAAAACATATGATGTTGTAGGAAACTAGTGACTGGCAGTGATTCAAGGAAACTTGGAGTTATTTGCTAGCTAAGTAACTAGTAACTTTCATATCTAAATTTAGTGATGTCTTTCAGTAGCTTGTTTTAAAAAGTTTAGAGCTATTTGAGAATTTGTGAAAGATGCTGGCCTCAGGAAGGCCACCATGTATGTAGAAAGGTTTGGAGCCTTCTTCAGCTAATTGTCAGTGTGGGAAGATGGAATATAATAATCCTTACTGAGGTATTAAAATGGAGAGGTTAGATTATGTGTTTTCAGCAGTGAAGAAAGAGACTCAGCATAGGACTGGAGCACCTGTCATTGCTGGAGGGCAAAGAGGCAAGTGGTTCCAAAGGGACTGACCTTTTTCTTTTAGGCATTGAGTCAATCCCATATCCTAAGGCACATGTTCTGCGTTAAAATTATTATAACTCCCTTGGTATTAAGTTGAACAACAGACTGTGGTGAGAATCTGTGAAATGAATACGTAAAATTAAGGTGGTGGTTGTTCGTATATTGTTTTAAATTAAGCCTTTATAGGAAACATGATCTGTAATTTTGAAAGATTTCACTAAAGCAGTTCTTTTGGTCTCTGGTTATGATAAATTTAATTGGAGTTTAGGGAAAAAAAAGTGAAATGTTGTTAGTCTGAATTAGCAGGTCTCCTGATATCAAAATGTGAATGATAATATATGGCAGTAAATATGAATTCACAAGAAAAACCTGCATCCTTTTCAATACTGTAATGTATAATAATACAGTGTATACCTTAGGTCTACTTCTAGCTGAATTTATATCTGTAAGATCTGATTTACAAATAGAGAAAACTTTCTGTTAAATTATTCACATCTCATAATAATTGATCTTACAGAGTTGATCTTATGCTGGAGTATGTTTGATCATAAATTCAATGAAAGCAGCTACCATCTTTGTGATGTTTGTCCAGCTAAATCCTTCAGTGAATAAAATAATAAAGATGCCAGCTGTGTGTGTTTTATGATCACTGCTGCAGTAGGAGGGTAGAAATACAGACAAATAAAAGCTCTAAATTTCATGTTGAATTTGTGAGTTCAGAATCTTACTCCAACGAATTTAAATGGAAAAAAAGAAATTTTTTTTCAGCTGCCATGTTGTCATGAATGCATTGTTTGCTTTTTCTAGGAATGCAGAATAGTTTTTAAATATTGCTGTTGTTTTGAACCGAACTGAAAAAATCTAGGGAAATCTTGTATAGATGAAATGTGTGCTTTTCTCTCTGGTGCCAGTTGAGAATGGACCTTCATTTTTTCTTTGCTTCTTTTGGTTGAATTAGTAACAATCTTAAAACTGTGTTTACCACTTAATATTAATTGTGTTCTGTTAGTGTGCTTCAAATTAATTTTACTGCTCTAACATTAAAAAATCATTTTCAGAATATAGCCAGCCTTCTTTCAGCATTATGGCTGTTTTGGAATACATTGTTATATTCCTTTTATTTCTGTCATATTTGATCTTTAAAGTGCCCCTAAGTCAAGCTTTATTCTGCAACCATGAGGGCATGAATCCTTCCTGAGATGTTGACAGGCAGTGTTTGGTGTATATCATTTTTCTGTCAGATACAGCCAATGTCTATAGTGCTAACTAAAGCAGAGCCAGGCCCTATCTTCTGGCCCTGAGGCCATGTGGCAGACCTTAGCTACATCTGTAGGAGAAAGTGCATGGACATGCATCTCCTGTGGGTTTTGTGCACTTCCCATGCAGCTGCAGGTGCAATTACTATTTTTAGGGTGTTTACTATTGCTTTTTTAATTTGAAATCACCAGGATAAGACAAGACTCACGTTGCAGGCTGCAGGATAGTATTTTGTAGCATAAGATTGAAGAAAATTTGTTGCATGCCCTGTTTGTAGGAAGCTTGTAGACACAACCTTTAGGGAACAGATTCTGGCATGGCTTGTTCCCTCTGTGTGACCAGGAATGGTCATGAAGTGTGTTGGTTGACATGGGTCAAAATAATCCATGTAGCAGTGTGGGTACTCAGCAGTTGAGTGGCCAGGCTCTCACCACAGCCCCACTTAAGTCAGCGCTACCAGGCTTTAACAGAGATGCCAGTGTCTCTGCCCTTTGCACTCTTGAGCTTGTTCTTGGATAGGTTTCCCACATTTCTCTCTCAACAGTGCTAGAGACATCCATCTACATCCTTTCTTCCCTGGGCCTGAAGACTTAGAGATGTTTTTATCTATCTTTCCCTTATCCTGTGCATCCAGACTCCTTTACGTGTTTTTTCCAGGATACTCATTTTTCCTTCTCCAAGCAGCTATGTCATTCAGATCTTGACATCCTTCGTTTTCTGTTATCACAGTATACCTCTCATGTCTTCTCCTGCCCAATACTCTTCAGATCATTCGGTTTATTTTTTTTTCCCTTCCAACACTGGCTATTTCAATCAATCATGCTTGAGCACCTTCTTATCCTTTTCAAAGTGCTCCATAATTATTAGGCCTCTTCCTTCAGCAAGCTCTGAATATACTCCCACTCTTCTCTCGGTCCTATTTAATCCTTCTCCAGTTCCCCACACCTTTCTGACAGATTCACAACTACTGCCTTCCCTTCTTTGAATCACATCACTGTGTCCCCTATGTCCACTTCTTTGCAGTCCTTTTCTCCAGGCTTCTTGCTCTCAATATGGAAGCTGCTACGATCAGCCCCAATCTGCTCTGAATGTCTGAAATCTGTCTCCTTTCTGCTGAAGCGTAACAGCCATGTAGGTATTTACATTCTTGTCCTGACTCGGTGGCAGCACACAGGATCAGACATGCAGCAGTGTTCCACGGATGTGACATTTCCACATGTAAAATCTTTTGAAAATCCACTTGCTTACTTTAGATCATTAGAAGAGGCTGGAGCTCTTCTGGCATTCAGTTCTAGTGATAGCTGGCTCTTTGGGAAATCTGATCTTTAATGGTCACTGTAATAGATAACAATTTTGATTTTAGTTCTTAAATCACCTATGCTTATGTATGTCTAAATAGCAGTAACTCCCTACTTAGCTGTATCTCTTTCATGCTGCTTCAATAGGTTAGGATTTGCAAAAATTGTTTGGGATTCTGTCTTTCCCTACTGAAAGCTAAGTGTAGATAACACTGCATCCTCACATGTACATGTGTGCAAGCACTTGCAGTTCATATATTTCAGTAGTTGATAGCTAAAATATATGGAATTTGTGGTTTGGTCAGTCCATTCCAGCCTGTTCATAACTTAAAAGGCATTGAGCTGTTGTGGTAAAGCTGAGTAACTTAATTAAAAAAAAAAAAAAAAAAAAAAAAAGCACACTTCAGTACATGTATGTGTGGATACGTACTGTTCTACTTAAAAAAAAGAAGTTCAAAATTGCGTTTAGTTTTCACCAAATTGCATACTAAAGAATGATTACTGTTTTCTTCTCTAGCAGTTGTGTGCCTAAGAAGCACTGTTCAAGTTCAAAGTTAAATTCATGCTTCTTTTAACAGATTGGCACGTGCATGTTTGTCTCTTAACAAGTGTCATTGATGTTAGCATCAATAGCAGGCACTGGAGTTTCAGTCAGCCAGCTTCTCCCTTCTGCAAGATTCCTCATGTTTCCTTTAGAAAATATTTCCATTAATGTAATGAGAAATAGGAGTGAGAGTGAATTTGGAGAAGGAATGGCGCCTTCTGCACTATGGAGCTGGTGTGAATGTGGCTTCCTAACGCTGCCAGAACCAGTACCTGGTATGTGAGATCTGCAGCTATATTATCTAAACATATATGTATAACAACATGTAATGGTTTGGATATATTACCCATATGCTCTCATTATAATAACCTTGGTTTATTCCTCTCAGTGTTTGTTAGGTGTGCACCATTTTCGTGTCATCTTCTCAGTTTAGGAGTATATTTCCAAAAAGGCCAAGATGCCTACTTGCACATAATTGCTTAGTCTCATTGGGTTCAACCAGGCAACTCATATACATAAAGTTAAACACATGCATTTGCCTGGGGTCTATCTTCATGAGCTTTTCAGGCTTGAGGCACTCTCTCTGCCTCCAAATCTCTATCCACATTTAATGAGCTGTATAAATAAATACAGAGTACTCTTGATCATTCCGTATCCATAAAATACATTTTATTAGCTGAGAGGTATACAATAATAGAAAAGATCAGACTGTCTGATGTTTTAGGATGCTGTGGGAGGACAGAACAAGTAGCTGCTTCCAAGTGGTTGACAGACCTGAGGCCCCAGAAAGATAGATTTGTAAGTTAACTGTGATAAATGATCTCTGGCTTCACTGAGTAAAGCAAGGTCACTCTTCACAGGGCACTGCTGGCGTGCTGCAACCTTGCAGCAAATTCTTTTGGCAAGGCAAGGATTGCAATGAGCAAACAGACCAGTTCTTATTTAGAATAGAATTAAAATTAAGACTTCTCAAACCTAAGACGATAAAATATCTGACAGGAGGGCAGAGATTTATAAGGCAGTGCTAATGTTTATTTACCAGAACTTAGTTCTTTTTTTTTTTTTAGCTTTCAAGTGGTAATAGGTCCAAAAAGCCAACTGTGTTGTCTTCCTGTAGCCATTTAATACATGAAAACGGGAAACTTTCTGTACTGCCCCTACAGCTGCACCCACTGACAAGTTTGAAATCCAGAAGTTGGTTGTTTTTTCTCTGGTGTGTTTTTATTTGTATTTCTTTGGAAACAATCGGGTTGTTGAGTGTGAGAGGAAGAAGAGTGCAGAGTTTTAACTGCATCATGTGTCCAAGTTTTATTTCAGCTATTTCTACATTGGGGGTGTTGTGGGGGGTGTTCCCTCCTTTTTTTTTGCTCATGTCCAGCCAGGGAGGAAATAAATATGTGAAGAAAAAATGCTATAGAATGTTAACTTCACTGCCGTATTTTCTTCCTTTTATCACGCCCCAAGATTCAGCGAAGTTGATATAAATTCACCATGCCTTCTTTTAAAAAGCATAACAGAAAGGCATTCTTCCTTTAAGAGTCAGACTGTAAAAGGTGATTTTCTTTCACTCAGTTTGGTTTAAGCCTGTAAAAAGCATTAAGTGAAAAATCTGATATATTTGTTAGGGCATTTATTGCATTACTAACTTATATTTTCAGTTCTCAGTGAAAGGTTTATAGAGAACATAAACCTTGAAGAGCTTTTGTTCAGGATTAAAGATATATTTTCCCTATTTTCTGGTGAAATAATAGCTCATAAAATGATTGGAGTGTTTGTAATTATTTTTAGATATTTTTATTTTCCAAGGATATTCTGTACATCTTGCTGAGATGCATGAAGAAGGCTTTTAATAAGCGCCCTACTGATCATAAGATTTACGCTCTTTAAAGAATTTCAAAACAATCAAAAGCTCCTGATTAGATGTCACCACCATGTTGTTGTTCTTCATTAATTACATTTACAGCAAGCAAAGACCTTCCAGTAAACTGCAAATCTGGCATGTTCAGTAGTACTCTGTGATGGTTTAAGTAATATACTATGTTTTTCATAGTGAATATCTTTAGTGCTAGACCTAACTGTGATGCTGAAAGAATTAAGAGAGATACCTGATTGATGGTGGCATGTAAAATCATAAAGAGGTAATTGCTAAATTCTTTCTACAGCAAAATGGTGAGGGATGTTCTCATTAAAATTTCTTAGGAAGTGCTTTCCCTGGGAAATATCTGTATCTGAGAGGAAACTGTTGAAAACTGGGTGAAGTAATGAATGAAAATGAAATATCCAAGAAAATATTCTGTATTCAAATAATTTGTTGTGATTTTAAGCAGTAGCACAATACTATACTCAGTAATCATGTTGTTTGGAATATCATAACCTGAGAATTCCCAGAATTTCAGGAAATTACATGATTTTATCACAGAAAGCCACACTTGAGAGTAGGTTATAATGTGACATATACTGAACAGTTGCTGCTTAAATTTCTTCTCCTTCCTGTCTTTAATGTCTACCACAGTGTTCTTAGTCTCTTCTTTTGATGCCCCAGTGTATATTATCAATGAGCAGTATACATTGTCAGTGAGCAGTTTTTACTGTCTTTATGCTTTACACTTTCCATAGTTGGCAGTGTGTTTCTTTAAAAGGTTTCATAGCCCAAAATATTTAGTAGGAGACATCAGAGCAAGAGCTAGTCCGGATGTGTGTCAGACTGTAGGAGGACAAAAACCAGGACACTTTAAAGTCTGCTGTATATTGACTGACTCTCTATAGCCTTAATTCTTTAAGCTCAAATCAACCAAATTCAGTTTTTAAAAGTATTGTGACCTGCAAGGGTGTCATATCCTGTACAGTGCAAACATTTCAAACTGAGTATCACCAGCAGTGTCAAGTAGTAGAAGTACAATAATACATCTGAAACAAATGCCAAAACATGTCAAATATAGCAAAGAAAAAGTCAGGGAGAGGTAGACTCATAGGGAAGTTTTGGTCCTGAGTTACATCTAGTGACATCCACATAGGCAGATCTGAATGATTTTATCTCCTCGTCACAACCAAGCTTAATAGCCATTATCAAATGAGAATTGCTGTGATGATCTGAATTACTTTATCATCTAGCTTAGATGTGGCCAAACTGAGTATCTGGTGCCTCATAAGGGTCACAAAGCTATTTAACTACAGCAGTACCACATGACTGGTGGCAAAATTGTTTGAGCCCTGGCAACAAAGCAGTAATCATCTCCAGCTGTAGAACAATCAAGCCACTCCTCAATACCTTTTGCTGACTGCATACCTAACCTGCTGATGGAGGAGGACACTGCAAATCACTGTCACTTCCTGCCATTGCAACTACTACCATCGTCTCTTTCCTGTTTTTCTAGATGGGACATAGAAATGTTGTGGTATGCGACTCAGACTTGGGAAGACTGATCAGCTGTGCTATTTGGAGATACTCAGAAACAGCCAGTCCTGATTTTCCTGGACCAGAACAGTACAGGGCTTGATAGTTAAGTGTATTTGTGCTTGAGAGAAAACCAGCAGTTCTCAAAATAGAGATTGATGTTTTGTTACTCCATTCTGAGAAGTTCAGGAGTTGCAGCTACATATAATAATGGCTTATGTACTGGTTCAGTAGGTTATTTTAAGAATTTACCAAGCATATAAGAATAATTTATCTAGATGTAAATGAGCAGTAATTATATTTAAATATGTATATATATATTTCTACTGTTAGAACCTTCATTTGAGTCATTCAGTTTTTTCATGAAATGCTATCTATTGCTTTCTATGCCTTCTTTCCAGCTACTGAGAATTAGTTCAGATGTGTCAGTGTTATTAGCTTGCTGGAATGCACTGAATGAGCATGCACTGAATGAGTATGCACTGAATGAGCACCTCCACAGTTTCCTGAAGGGGGGTATGACCTCTTTTACCTCTGTGTGAACAGTAACAATCCAGCACCAATAGTTGTAGTTCTGTGCACATATGAGAAGAGCACTCATGAGTGGTTGTCACGGCTTTTATTTTGATAGTAAACACTTTGATCACCCTTTCAGTACTTCAACAGATAGAACTGCTGATGCCGTAATATACTAATATAATTTAAACTAATTTCTAAAATACCAAAGGGAGATTGTTTCATACATTTTTATGGGAAATTATGAAGGTCTAAAGATAATGGAGTGCAGTTGTGCACAAGAAAACAGAGCAAGGATGCTGGAAGCAGTGTAGTGCCAGACCTCAGTGCCAGATTTGCCCCAGCTTTGCTCATCTGAAAAGCTTGAACAGCATTTTGCACTCATGTGGCTATCTTACTTGTTGTGAGGGAAACCAAGAAATATGCCATTGAGCTGGTGGCCTACAGAGCCTAGAGAGCATGGTTTACCATCATTTGTGCTCTGTGATTTTCAACCAAAATTGCTGTCAGCAACTCAGTTTGTCTGGAGTGAGAGGAACACTGGACATCATGAGATGCATTTCCTCTAAGGAAGGCACACTGCCCTGCACAAAACGGTGGCCTCAAGCAGATGTGGGGGGTGATCCCCAGGCTGAAATATGGTTGTGTGGCTGCACTTGTAAGTTAACTGTAACTGTGTGATTTGGCTTGATGTACCTCTACCCTGAGCTGCAAAGCAAATCCTGCTTTCTGTGATTGATCAACCAGACTGAGTAAACCATGCCTTCAGTAAACCTTCAAAAGCTGTCTCCTCAATTTGTTCATCAGGTTTAGTCCTTGGTACCTTCTGTGTAAAACACTAAGAAAAAAGGCATCTTCTTTATTCTGCTAGATTTCCATCCCTTCATCTCTATTGAAAGCTAAAAGCATGGCATCCTAGTTTGAGCTCATTTGTTGGTTCACGATGGCTGACCGACCTGTGCGGCTGCACTGCGGAGGCTCTCTGGGTGTGCTGGCACGTTGGCTCTTGGAAAATGGTATGTGTTCTCTGCAGGACTGTAACAACTGAAAACGTTCTTTGTGTTTAGTAAAAAGAAAATGTGGCTTGAGGTAGGTTCTGCTCTGGTCTGTGCACTGTGTGGCTTCTCTGAACAGAGTCGCACATGTATTCAGAGATGCAAAGCAGTCAAGGCACAGAGGGGCATCAGCTGGTCAGAAGATAAAGGGATTTGCAATGCAGTCATTAACTATAATGCATGAAATTGGCACAGCTTTGCATCAGAAGAGGCCTACAACCAGAGAGAACGTGGAAAGATTGCCAGCTCCAAGCTGGCTTGGGTGAAAATCCTAAAACTGAAATATGGCCCTCATGGCTGTGATTGTAGGTAAAATATAGCTATATATATGTAGCTTTATATCTAAAATAATAATAATAATAAATATATATTATATATATTATAATATAATAATATAATATATTAATTTTTATAATTTTATATAATTATTAATATATAATTATATAAAATTTATTAATATAATTATTATTATAATTTATAATATAAAATAATAATATTATATATATTATATATATATAATGATAAAATAATAAAATATATAGCTACTATATATGTAGCTTTAAACTACACTAAATGATGCAATTGTTCTAGTTAGCTGTTGTTTTGTCTTTCAGCTCTTCAGGTGACAAGAGACTACTTAGAATAAAGTAGCAGAGCTGGGGTTCCCATAGGGAGTTAGGTGCCTCCCTCCTCGGGGCCATGCTGTAAGCTCCAGTTGAGAAATGAATTAGTGATAGGCTGTGAGAGTTGTATCTTGAGATGGAAAATACGCCCAGTAAACGATTTTTGCTTTGGGAAGTATTTACCTCATGCTGTTAGGAGTACATAGACAGCACATTATCTCCGTTTGTTTTAATGCCCATTTGTCTTAATTATTAATGTGAATTTGAGCTGCATTCTTCATTGCATTTAAAAGCAAATCACTCCAAGTTCAGAAGTTCATTGCACATGCTCCAAACTTTTTTTTTCTCGAGCGCTTGAAACAGACTTCTGTGATCTTAGTCATGTTCTGCTTGACCAAATACTGACCTTCCTTGCAGTAGAAAGACATTCAAGCCTGTTTTATAAAATTAAATCAAATTCATGTAATCCAGTGAGATTTACAACTGCTCAAGTATAGTCAGATTCAAATATGTTTGAAGTGAGAAAGGTTCATATAGTGTTTGCTTTTGTTGAGCTAAGGCAGAGAGATTAAGTTGAAAATCAGTGCGCTTTTGCAAGTGTCACCAAAGTAGGTCTGTAAAAATATTCCCAATATTTCTCAGAATAATATATACATAATATCTAATACTCTGTCAAAGATTTATCTGTATTCTGCTGTGTGCCACATTTTCTGAAAGTATGTACGCTGTCATGGCTAGTAACTATTCCTTGGTGATTAGTGTGACAGTAAGTGAAGCGTGAATATTGAGACTTGCCATATCATGCATGCCAAGTTACTATATGGCCCAACTGCTGTGAGACAAAACATGCTATTATGTTTTAGACACAAAGCCATATTGTATGAAATTCCATTCTGTCACATACTGAAGGAGGTGTATTTAAAAATTAAATCTTTTCTTCTTTACTCCTTTTTGTTAACTTTTCTGTATTAAATACTTAACTACTGAACCCCATCAGAACATTCAGCTTTTGTTCCTACTGAGGAGTTGTTTCAAACTTATATCAGAAAAATCATTAATGATTTAAGAAGGAGATTTTAAAGAGAATATTGGGAAGGAAAAAAAAAAAAAGAAAGAAAGAAAAAGGAAACAAAACCAAACATTCTGATGTTTCAAACTGCTGAGGTTACACACTAGATGGGTTTCTCCAAACAATTCTAATACAGTAGATGAACATGATCATAGAGTACATTTTTTATAAGTAAAAGAATAGCTTGACCTTATGTAAACAAAAAAATTTGTCATGCATTCCTCTAAGGCATCAGTTTTAAGACCGACAACCTTAGGATTCCACATGCATACGCCTGCTGCAATGTCCAGGGACTGCCAGAAATGTTCTCAGCAGAAGACATGCTCTTTGGAGAAGAACTTTTTCATTTCTGTGCAAATCTCCACAAACAAAACTGCCACTTTTATGTAGATTTTTGTCTAGCTAAAATAATTTGTTCCTTGAGTTACTTGGATGATCTTTGGACTGTAGTACATAGGAGGTGAGACACGATCATTACGGTCCCTTTTGACTTGTGAATCTATAAATGCTTGGGAACTGGATTCTAATATGGAGCAACGGGGATCTTCAAAGCACTGTGTAATCAACTAACCCCCAGAGCCCTACTTGGAGTATTATCTGGGTGAGAAAATGTAATGATAAGAGCAGATGATTGCAATATTTTTGCAGACTGTGTGATAGTTTTTTTCTATTTATTATAAATCAAGTTCTAATTTTGACTTATTTATTCACAATTGTCTCATTAGTTGATAGGATTTTTTTTGCAGCCCTACATACTTTATATATATATATATATATATATATATATATAGTATTTATGTAGAATCTGCTCATTTTTTTTACTTTGGCTTCTTGGTTAACTGATATCTTTGTGGTTTCCAAACTGAGAAGATCAGTTTGGCTTTCAAAACTCATTCCTACTCAAATTACTTTCAATTTATTAGCAAATCTGATTTTCTTCTTTAACAAATCTTAGCAGCATAGCAGGTACTTTGGTGATGGAAACAAAGCAGTGACACCCCTTTATTCCAGAACACGAAGAAACTAGAGTGTCATCATCCAAAATTTCACCTGCAGTTCAGAATTCATTAATTTTTGAATTATGCTTCACTTTTTTTTCCTTACGCTTTGCCAGTCTCAATTAACATCTTCAATATACCTTCAATATACACCTAAGAATGATAAAGTTCTTTTTCTCATATTGGATGTCAATATTTCACTACTTTAAGAAGTGGCCACTTTTTTCTAACTTAACACTATCTTTCATTCAAGGCAGCAAGTTTACTTCAGCTACCAAAAAGGATGTAGCTACCTATGAAAGGCAGGTCGTGTTTGAGCAACCTCATCTCCTTCTACGACTGGGTGACCAAACTGGTAGATGAGGGAAAGGCAGTTGATGTAGTCTACCTAGACTTCAGCAAAGCCTTTGACATGGTCTCACACAGTATCCTTCTGCGGAAACTGGCTGCCCATGGCTTGGACAGTTTTACACTCCGTTGGATAAGGAACTGGCTGGAGGGCCGTGCTCAACGGGTGGTGGTCAATGGAGTGAAGTCCAGCTGGAGACCTGTTACAAGTGGTGTCCCACAGGGGTCGGTACTGGGGCCCATCCTGTTTAATATCTTCATTGATGACTTAGATGAAGGGATTGAGTGTACCCTGAGTAAGTTTGCAGATGACACCAAGTTGGGAGGATGTGTCGATCTGCCTGAGGGCAGGGAGGCCCTGCAGAGGGATCTAGGTAAGCTGGATCGCTGGGCTGAGATGAATGGGATGAGGTTTAACAAGGCCAAGTGTTGGGTTCTGCACTTTGGCCACAACAACCCCAGGCAGCGTTACAGGCTTGGGGATGAGTGGTTGGATGATTGTGAAGAGGAAAGGGACCTTGGGGTGTTGGTTGATGCTCGGCTGAACATGAGCCAACAGTGTGCCCAGGTGGCCAAGAGGGCCAACGGCATCCTGGCCTGCATTAGAAATAGTGTGGCCAGCAGGAGCAGGGAGGTGATCATCCCCCTGTACTCAGCACTGGTGAGGCCGCACCTCGAGTACTGTGTTCAGTTTTGGGCCCCTCACTACAAGAAAGACATTGAGGCCCTGGAGCGTATCCAGAGAAGGGCAACGGAACTGGTGAGGGATCTGGAGCACAAGTCTTACGAGGAGCGGCTGAAGGAGCTGGGATTGCTCAGTCTGGAGAAGAGGAGGCTCAGGGGAGACCTCATTGCACTCTACAACTTCCTGAAGGGAGGTTGTGGTGCAAAAGGGTCTGGCCTCTTCTCCCAGGCAAATAGTAGGACCCGAGGAAATGGCAAGAAGTTATACCAGAGGAGGTTTAGGTTGGATATTAGAAGAAACTTTTTCTCTCAGAGAAAAAGTTCAGTGCCTGGTCAGGCACTGGAATGGCTGCCCAGGGAGGTGGTGGAGTCGCCGTCCCTGGCAGTGTTCAAGAGGCGCCTGGATGAGGAGCTACGAGATATGGTTTAGTAGCTTGTGGCACTGATAGGAATGGGAGGGTGGTTGGACTAGATGATCTTGCAGGTCGTTTCCAACCTTGTGATTCTGTGATTCTGTGATTCTGTGATACCTGTATATGGGAAAAAATACTTAGATGAAATAATTTACCAGGGCTTCTCAACAAATACTTGGTTAGGTGGGATTAAGACACAAAACAAGCCTCACTGGCTCAATATAATCACCGGTCCATGAGAATTTAGGTATCTAGAAGAACTAATGGCAATTCTCAATGGATATTTAGTCATCCTTTCCACTTTCTCTGTGAAGAATAGTCTTTTCTCCTGGTATTTTTCTGTTCTCTTTAACTAACTTTGCTGTGTTTTTCAAAAAAGTTGAGTAAAAGAATTTCTATGTACTGATAGTTTAAGGAGTCTGGAATTAATCCTTTTGTAAAACCTGATTACAGGCAATGGCTGTCTAATTTGAGATGCCTATATTTTGTCATGAATTCAAAAAACGAGCAAACAAGCCAAAACCACAAAAATTATGCTTATCATGAACACCTAGAATACTAATTCCAAATCCATATCCTGAGACTGCTGTAGGTTTATGACTCATGTGAAGTAATGGCTTAAAAATGTCAGTGTTTCTGAGCAATTGGTCCCCAGACAAATTTTGGACAGATATTCTGTCTGTTCTTCAAGACCGGATAGATAGGGACAATAGAAAAAAAACACCTGTGTTTTATCATGTTCTCTGAATGGTGTCCCTCAAAGCCATCTTGAGCTGAACAAGAGGAATTTGTACAAAGCATGCTGTTGGTTTATTGATTTTAGAGCACACCAACACTATCTTTTTCAATTACTGCAGTATTTTGGACTGCAGTCTGCCATTTCTTTATTAGTAAACTAATACCTATTCTTAATAAATCGGTCTATACCAATTTATTAAGAATAAGTACAGACTTCCTAATAAACAGGAAGTCTATAATATATCTTGACATTTTTACCAGACAAGAAACCTGTAATGAGCAATTTATAGTATTTATAGAGTTACCTACTAATAGCAGTAGTAGCATGATGTATACTGATTCACCACCTCTTTTTGAACTGTGTATTATAAAAAATTAGTTGGCTTTGGAAATGGAGGGTGGCTGTATTATTCTAGACCAAAGCTACATCCTGATCATCTCCATTGTACTCTCTCCACTCAGAATCTATTATTTTTAACTTATATTTTCATATTATACCACAGGGATATAACTCCTGGTAAAATAATGAGTTTTCCTCAAATTCCCTACATAGTTTACAAAAGATAATTCACTTACAATGTAATGTTTGCCTTGCATTAACACCTAATGAAGTCAGCCTCCTGCTATGAGAATAGATGAAAAATAAGTCAATACTTCCCAAAATGCCTTTATGAATCATGATGCATATGTTCGTGTTAGTTATCATTGGATTTTAAACTCTGATATTTACAAAGTTTTATAAATAATTATGATTTTAAGCTTGGATTTCAGGTTTTTAGATAGAAATAACCATTTGTCTCGAGTGCCGTAAAGCCTCAGCCTGTCATTATGTTCAAATAACATGCAAATGAAAAAATCAGAACAGTTGCTTTCAAGATGCTTCTGTTCACGATCCTTCAGTGTCCTAGGTAGGGCATGTGTGATATGGCACATTATATGCTCTGTATATGAAAAATGTGTATAAATTTTCCACTATCCATCCAGAAATAATTCACTGACTCCCAAACCAAAGGAATGTGTATCCCTGCAGTGCTTCCAAACAGACTTTGTTTTATACTGGCTAGTAAGATGCTTGTTTCAGCTGGGCCAACTGCAGATGGTATTAGTAAACAGCATAATGAGATTGTTTTTCAGAAAAACCTCCTTGTTTGTGTTTCAGGCTGAGCTATGTGAATCATGCGGAAGATCTAGCCTCCAAACTACTCCAGTGTTTCCCAAAGAACAGATTGTCAGCACAGGCAGCACTGAGCCATGAGTATTTCAGTGATCTGCCCCCTCGGCTATGGGAATTAACTGATAGTGAGTATAACCTCCTCTGCATCAATTAAAAGCAAAGACATTAGTTCATGCAGGTGCATGTGTCTATACTTGTATGTATGCTAACACTCATGTGGAACACATTCATGAATGTGCACATCCACACACAGAATACATGAAACTACATAGTTAGCTTGTAGTTAGCTTGGCACAGGAAAAATGGAATTTTTTTATTTATTTATTTTTTTTTTTGCTATCTCTGCTCTGCAGTCTGCGGCTAGCTATCTTTGTATTTGATTATGTGCACAGCCAAGAGAATTATCTGAATTGTCATAAAGCAAAAGGAAAAATACAATTTACATATTTAGTGCTTTTCATTTTCTGACATACAGTACTTCTTAACTAGCTGCAGCACGCAGGATATAAATCCAGAATCTCTCTCTGTTATAACGGTAACCTTTAAGAAGGGAATTGGCATTGAGAAGTCTGAAAAACACAAAGTAGACAATTGGTTAATTTGCTGAATTAAACAGTATAAGTAGAAGATGGGGGATGATATTTCCAATTGAGAATGCTTTCAGTTATTACGTGCATCTTTTTATGTCTTTTATAAAACAAAACGCATTCTAATTGACTTGGAAAAAATCAGCATGTATGCTGATTTTAAAGTTATCTCTTTAATTCTTGTCCAGAGAGTTAAAAGTGCCCTACTATTTATTCTATGGTAAAATATCATTGTGCATTATATTTTTTGCTTGAGAAGATTCTAGCATTATAAATAGGTTTCACAGGAGAATGCGAATAATTATTTTAATTTAACTTAGAGGAGCATGCTTTCATTAGAATCATAGAATGGCCTGGGTTGAAAAGGACCACAATGATCATCTAGTTTCAACCCCCCTGCTATGTGCAGGGTTGCCAGCCACCAGACCAGGCTGCCCAGAGCCACATCCAGCCTGGCCTTGAATGCCTCCAGGGATGGGGCATCCACAATCTCCCTGGGAAACCTGTTCCAATGTGTTGCTATTTTCAAACATGCATCCAGTACCAAAAGATCTAAATCCAGAACTTCAAGGTAAAATCTTGGATATGTAACAGTGGTGCATGTGCTTAATTATAGCTAACATAGAAGCTTGTGAAAATTGAGTTTACTTTCTGAATATTAACCCTCAATAGATTTTTGTTATTTCAGTATCAATAAGAAAACTCTTCCAAAAGTTTTATTTCTCCACTCTCAGTATGTGTAATATGTGTATATCTCAACATGTGTTGAGCTAGTTCTGTGACTGGCATTCTAAGTGCCCTACTCCTGACTCTGCCCTGAAGAGCTCTCTCTCATTTGTAGAACCGGAACAACACTAATTTTTGTACGCATAGGTTATGTCACAGATCTTCTCTTTGCTCTGCAAAAAAAATTCCCAGCTCCCCCCTCTGCCATGAAAACCCCCTGCCTACTCCATTCAGTTTTCTGACTGTGGCCCTTCACAAGCTGAAAATTCAAGATGCAGAGTAAATTAAGAGTACCATTGAAAGTCTGCCTTTGCTGAAATTGAGGCAAAGAGATTCATTTCTTCAGAACTAATGAAACATCAAGAATGCCAGTTCATTTATCCTTCTTCCTCTAAATGGAAAACAAAAATCACTCCTCACTGGTGACATCTCAATCCTTCTGACTGCGTGATTTAGTCTAGCCAGGATTTTGAATTCTGAATTCTGCAGTAGTACTTTTTTGTTAATATGGACTTATTACCCACTTGCCACTTAGTTTATCAGTCAGTGGTTAAATCCAGTTCTATCAGTGAAGTAAATGCCTACACATTATCACTCTGCAGCAGGCTGCCAACAGAGACAGTCTTGTCCTAGTCATTAACAAGCACAATGTATGCAGAACACCAGAGGGGAATTAAAACCACAAAAAATACCTCAGGGTGGTATTTTTAATATGAGAATTTAATTTGTAATTTCACAGATTAAGAATTTTGGCTGCATTAATCCTTTTATCAGCTCACAGCAGGTTATTTGCAGAAGCATAACCATAAGGCGATATTCATTGGCAGAAACACGTCTTTGCATAACGTTAAACATCAGGAGCAGTGAAACCTTTTGAAGGGGGGAGAATAAAGATGAAAAATCATTATATTTTAAAGTAAGGTTCTTCTAAATGCCTCCAGTAAAATTTTGAGTTACAGAAAGACTATTTCTGTGCCTAGTAGATAATCATTATGAAGCATAAATCCAGATGCAAGAAAGGACAATCCCAGTATCAAATACTACAATCATTTCTATTTAATATGACTTGGATATACTTGTAAACATATTTACAAAACAAAGAAGTGATATACTTTGGAGAGTTTGGAAAATGTTTTCTGTATAGAGAAATCGCCGCTTTTTGTGATTCTGGTTCTCTGGGTTAATGTTTTACATTGAGAAAGACTTGCTATTCATAGCTAATTAAATGGAGGCATGAGCGCCCTGAGAATCTGCAGAAGGATGTGCATGATAGTATCCATCACAGAATGTTGTCTACTTCCAATACTGAATTGCAAAGTTGGGGATTTAGGACCAAAACCAATGAAAGACGCACAGGTGAAGCAGAAGAGACAAAAGAAGTCAGTTGTATGATTTTCCATCTGAAAATATTGTTTCTTCAGAACCACAGTATTTCACAAAAGTACAGTGCCTTGGACTAAAAAAAATGTAAAAAAAAAAAGTTCCTCTGTCTTTTTGAGGTTTAATACTAGTTATTTATCTTCTGGATAATATTTTACAGGATAACATTTTAATCTTGTGCTTTATTTTAAACGTGCTTGCAAAATTTATTTCAAATTTCATTCCCAAAAGGGTTGATTTGGGGTTTCAAGTCATGGCACAATTTCAGTTGGGAGTTAGGTTTTCAGACAGGAGCTGTCTGTCATCTAATCACATTCAGTTTTAAAAATGTTACATTAAAATGTGAGACTTTTGCAATTCAGCTAAAAAATTCTTGTCTGAGATTGCATACAGTTTATGAAGCAACACAGTTCTCATTCATCTCAGACATGAGCAGTAATCTATAAATTAACCCCTGTTATGTACATATTGTATATGTTTACTTACTCTTTTCTATTGAAAAAAAGTAATTTTAGTCCTCCCCCTTTCCTGCTTTCATATCTGAAAGCTCATATTGATTTATTTGCATAGAATATGTCATTTGTAATGTATGCTACTGAGGAAAGCAGCATATCAAATACAAGTTGAGATGTCAAAGGTACAGCAGGAAGATCTCCTGCTTAAAAAATATCCTCATCTTTTAAATGCATGAAATACAGCTGTGTAGTCTTTAGTGCAAACAAACAAACAAAAAGGTAACTGTTATGGCCCTGATTACTTCTTTTAACAAACAGTCCATTAACATTTCCTCATGCAGCAGTGCACTGGCAGCTATCCAACGGTATTTTCGTATGCACATTTGTTCTCAGAAGGTACCAAAAATCAGTCATTTTTCCCCAGCAGTTTGAGGTATCCCAAGTAAAAGTGAGTTTTCACATCATCACTGTGTGAGTCCTTAACCATTTGCAGTCTGACCCTGTGATTAATGTCGTGTCTGCTGCTAATTAGTTGCCTGGTGTTACGTGGAAATCCTCAAGGTTTTTCAAACTCATGCAGAAAGGATTTGCCTTATGTGAAGGCTTTCTGAATTTCTGGCATATTTTTAACAAATCTAATTATCTTTAACAGTTAGTAAAACGAAGTCTAATGAAATAGCTCACTTCTACTGGCTTGCAGAGATTTTGAAGGTGGTATATGTGATGTCAAATTATTACAAAAATTTGCTGGTTTTTTTCATCTTCATAATTAACCTTAAGCATTGTCAGGAAAATTTGAAGTTGAAAACATGAATTATAAGCATTGCAAGGAGAAGTAAGCAAGCATATACACGCTGTGGAAATGGTTGCATTCTTTTTTTAAAGGCATATGTAACAGAAAATGTTGGCATCAGACAGCTTCCATCATAGCGCTTGCCATTCCTCTCCATTCACAGTTTTTACAGTGCTTACTTACATAATTGGGTGGTATACATAAAAGCCATATTTATTTATTCAGTGTTGTGTTTGGCATAGATATTAACCAATTATTTTATATTACTGCTTTTCAGAGAAAAATCAAACTGAACTGACATTCTGTTTTGCAGTGTCTTCTATTTTTACTGTACCGAATGTAAGATTGCAAGCAGAGACCGGAGAAAGCATGAGAGTCTTTGGAAGAAACAATAGTTATGGCAAAGGTGTATCAAACAGCAAACACTGAAGAATACACGAGTTCATAATAGATAATGCAGGTAAGATGGTTATTGGAAAGTATGTCTTTGAAAATACAATTTATTTTAGATTTTGGTAGACCAATGAAACTGAACTGTATGTTTCTTAAATTGCACGTGTTCAAGCAGATAATCTGTTTCTGCAGTATACATCTGTCAATATGATGAGTGTAAATTCTTGGCCTTGTGGGTAGGATCAGTGTGACTGACAGGTTGAAAACATCGCAGAACTCAGTGCCAGCAGATTAAACATTGAATTGCCTTTAATTTGGATTGAGGTATTCCCCCTGGTAAGATGGGGAGAGATAAAATAGCTCTTACCAATTCTCTTGCTAAAATCTGGGGCAAGGACAAAGGAATGGTTCCTTTAGTAGGTCTGGTAAACTTGATAGCAGAAGGGTGTTCTTGATGGAGACAGAAGTGTTGACGTTAATAAATTTGATTAGTATCTCTGGAATCTGCTAGAACTTTTTTTTTGGCTTTGTTCTTTGTTTTTGTTCTTGGACAGCTTTGATACCCATTGGGGATTTGATACTCGATCTTTTTAATCACAGTTGTTCGGTGATGGAACAGCATGTAATTTGGCTCCAGATATTCCAATAGTAGAACAGAACAGAGAAGGGTAGGTATGTAGAGAGGCTGCTTACTGACTTGAAGTAAGAGAGCGATTGCTGTGTAACTCTTCTGCTGCTTTTGTACCTATTCAAAGGTATAGACTGATATTTATGTGGCATATATTCGTTATCTGCAAATAGCTTCTGCTATTTCTGCTTGTTACAGTATCAGATGTTACTTTTCCTAATGAATTACCTTCATTGTTTTACTGTTGGTATTCACATGCAATTATTTGTTTTTTTATTCTGTAATGTTATGAAGGCTGTTTGCCTGGCAGACAGCAATGGCTGAATACTGAGAAGTGATTCCGGTCTTGACAGCGTGCCCCAATTTTGCACGTTCTCTTTGCCAGCAAACCATTTAAGATTTTCTAATGTCAGAAATGAGGCTGCCTCAGAGCAGTCTGTTTACATCTTTATTGACAAGCTAATCCCTACTTTTTCCTAGGGGTGTGTCCCTGCAGACATTTCTTCAACCTTGTCTGCTCTAGCAT
The DNA here is from genome assembly GCF_019238085.1 of Lagopus leucura. NCBI lineage: Eukaryota > Metazoa > Chordata > Aves > Galliformes > Phasianidae > Lagopus > Lagopus leucura. The sequence continues at coordinate 29,222,978 of NW_024962334.1, read as the reverse complement.
GACATATCATCCATCTAAAGTAAACTTCAAATGTGCCCACATGTGCTAAAGATCCTTTGTGTGGAAGCTAATGTACAGAATCTTATTCCTAATGCACAAAATCTTCTTTCTGTTGCCTCCAAACAAATGAGTTTTCATTTATACAAAATGCATGATTAAAAATGTTATCTGTAAGCAGAGAGAGCCATGTGTACCTTTGATATACATTGCTGTACTGTTGTGGCTATTTAACCACAGCTTTAATACAAAATAGTGCCTTTCATTGTATTAAAGCTGGGGGCACTTAACAAATGTTAAGTAGTGGTTTGTAATTACTGATTACAGTTTTCCATCACTGCTTGGGACTGCATTGTGGTAGATGTGTACAGTGAAATAAAAAGTCAGTTCTTGACTGTAAAAAACTGAAAGAGTGTACAGTACAAAGTAAAAGTCTTACATGGGCTTGAACTCATTCAGATGAAACTAGAATATCAGGGGAGGCAGAAGAAATATGGACATGGAACCTGGACGTTGGTGGGGAGCTGTTAGGATGAGCAGAAACCTCTAAAGGAATAAGACTAGCAAGCAAGAGGAAAGATCAGTCTGTGTGGAGAGAGTAACATGTTAGGATAAATCAGACTGAAGTCTTGATAATGTGAAAGGGAGGCCTGGTGGAGCCTTAGTCTGAATAGCAGGTGGCTGTGACTTTAAGTAGAAGAGTAGTAACTGACAAGTGGAATGTTCAATCAGTAAAGAGAGCAGAGAAATGAATGAAGTAGGAGTTGAGCCAGTTATTCTAGCAGAGGAGCAGAGTTGTAGTAAATGTATAGTAGCTGGTAGGATATTTAGTGTGAGATATTCAGTTAAAGTCAGCATTCATAAGGCTCAGTGAAACAAGAAGATGCATGAAAAGTGAAAAGATGACAGTAGCTCCCCAGGGCCATGAAGTAAGTGAGGTGAGGATGGAGGCAAACAGAATGAACTGTCTCAGCAAGAGTGCTGGATAACTTAATACCCAGTAGAGTTAAAGGAAAATTAAAAAATGCCAATTATGCAAGGAAATAGATCAAATTATAAAAAAACAGAGGAAACCAAATACTTGTAGCCCACCTCTTGGACAAGACGAGTACATGCATGTTTTTATTCATCTTCTTGAGTGGACTTTGCATATAGATAGCTGGTAAGGAATTAATGGAAGAGGTGGAATTTATTTAATCTCATGTTGGCATCTAAGCTAACCGCTAGAGTATCCTTTCAGATACAGAGAAAGAAGTACTTCGAGAGCTTGGTTCTTCTCCTGCCAGAGCTGACGTTTAAATAGATCCAACTGATTGCACTCTTGAGGCAACTATTCCTTACCATGTGGTGTAAAAAGGAGCCTTTTTTTGGAAGCATATCTGTGTGCCTCAGTATCCAACTATGAGACTGCTGGTGAGCGTGGAAACACAGTAGAGTGTGTGCAGTGGCCTTGTCAAAGGGACAAGATCTCTGTTCCTGCCTGTTTGCGGAGATCTGAATTTTGGAGTATGAACAATTTATTTTATTTTTTTAGTTCCCACCCAAAATAGCAGCTATGTATTTCCACTGAAAATGTGTTGAAGCATTCCAGTATTCATCAGGAAGCTGTAGAAGAGAAATATTTGTAGGCAGTTATCACTGAATCTTCTGAAGTGTAGGTGGGGAGAGCGGTTCTGGATTTTGTGTATTTATTTATTAGAACACATGCAAAAAAAAAAAAAAAAAAATTACACAAACAACAAACAATGAAGAAAAACAAAAAAAACAAGGGACCATTTTCAATCAATGCCAAAACCACATTGGTGCAGAAGTAAATTCTAGTTTTGTGTTTGTTATGTCTCTTCTTTTCATACAAGTGTTCCTCATTTTCTTTGTCAGGGTAGAATAGGGGATAGAATAGAGAGCTCCAACAAACAAACCATGCCAAATCTTGCTGTGATAATTTAAGAAGTTATCATCTCCTGCTGAGCTCTCCATATGCTTGCGAGAAGCTGCTGCCCTAACAGTACACCCACTGAATTAAATCCACCTTTCCTTAGGTTTTAGAGAGCAAAGATGGTGGGCTTTGCCCAGGAGAGGCTGAGGCGTGAGCAAACATCAGCATCTGCCAACTTTGGAAGCAGCAATTTCTGGCAGATCGGTGAGGGAGAGGAGCTAAAGGCAGCAACTTTGTAAATGGCTCTGTCATCGTGTGTTAGAGCTCATCTGCAGTCCTCAGAAATAGCTTCAAAGAAGATGAAGAAACTGGTGCATCCCAGAGAATTTCTGTTGTTTAAAATATTGCAGTGCTTCAGTTGCCCGCCTGCAGTAAAAAAAAATGCCTAAAATAGCGATGACCTGAGACATGTTTCTGAAAAGTAATGCGTGTCAGACATGTACAGGTAATAGGGTTTTTGTGGACTAAATTGTCATTGTCATGGACTCCAGAAGAGAGACAACACATGAATTCCGTGACCATGGGGAAAGAGCTGGCATTTGAAGTTACTGCGGTCAATTTTCAGACTGGTTCCTGTTGGAGAAAATTAGTAACTATGTAATAATGAGCTCTATTTTACACAAAAGAGTCTGTCAGCAGTGAATTAGACGGGGCATTTCAGAGAGAGAGGGAAGAAATCTTTTGACCATATCCAAGTTTCTTCAAAGCTTTTTGGTAACACCAAAGATTTTTACATTTTTATATTTTTATTTTGTGCCTGAAGGTTTTCCGCCTTTTTTTTTTTCTTTTTTTTTTTTTTTTTTTCCCCAGTGATCAGAAAGCATCTCTGTGGAAACATTCCCCATCTCTACATATACTACTGAGATATACTGTATATAACGTTCAGCTATCTGTACATGTATTGTTTTATCAATACATGAGAGTGGACCATAAGAACCTCTAGAGCTGCTTTTTCTTTTCGTTGGTGGAATACATGGCTAGAGAGTGTTCCTTTCTGGAGCAGGATGAGTCAAATTGTAATTGGAAAGACAAGGCATTACCTGGTACCAGATAGCAGGCAGTGTTTTCTCGTGGTGATTTATAATCCCTGGTTCTCATTGGCTGACCAGACACATGAGATGTGCTCCTGACCTATTGTGTGCCTCCCAGAGCCACAGGGACAGCTTCATTCAGGATGGTAACACCATATGCTTTTAAAGTATTTAACCTGTATTACCATAATGAAATCCCCTGGCTTTCAAAATCACTTTGACAATTCACTGGAGCAAAACAAAAAGTGGTCTTTATTTGTATTGCTTCACCACACGCACATGCATCCGAGCAATCCTGAATTTCAATTGCAGGATGCTGAATTCTTTCTTCCTCATACATTTAAGCTGGCAACTGACACAAGCCCAGCCAATGGAAGGGACGATGTTGTCATTTGGGTCAGCTCAGCCGTGTAAAACAAAATAAAGCTGAATAGGTGACAGTTACCAGTGTAATGGCAAAAAGGGCTGCTTACTGAAGAGCTTGTTTGATTTGGTTGCTTTTGACTAGCAGCGTTCCAAAGCCCAGAATTGTTACGTAAAATTACCTTTTTCTACTTGCTAGCTGGGGAGGGGACTATTTCAGCCCTATCCAAATAATTTCATTTTTTATTTTTGGCCCTTTTTAAACTTCATTGTTGCTTTTGCAAATTGTGTATGAGTGCTTCTTTAGCACTGCTGTGTGGAAACACAGTTGTTGCCTGCTTTGCACTAGTCAAGCTGCAGGAAAGCTGTAGTCCAGCAGTGTATGTGTCCGCAGTCAGTACCGAAAAGTCATTCTAATTCACTGTTTCCCCATGTTTACTCTGTCCTGGGTATCCCAGCATTGCTGAATCACCATGGAACACTGCATACTGTGCTTCTGAGTCTTCGTCTGTCCAGCTTCAGGGGATAAAACCCTGTAATTACTGTGGAGGAAGGTCTGCATGAAAGAGAAATCCCGGGAAGTTACTGTGTGTCAGCCACATTTTGTCACTGTAAAAAGCTGAAAGTAGACAGTAATGTTTTAGAGCAGCTAGATTTAGAAATTCTGTGCCTGGCTTGGGAGCTAAAAGCTGAGTCCTAGAAGCATAGCAGTCAACAGTCTCATTTTTAAATGCACTGTTTTCTTAATAGATCCAAGTAGATGTATACAGTCATTGTGCTGCTGCAGCTGAAAAAGATGGAGTGCTAAGTACTGAAGATGGGAGGTTTAAATTTCTCTTGCATCTTTTAGTACTAGACAGCGTCTATACATGAATGCTGAGGGTCAGTTTAATTATTTAACTAATACTGGATTTACATAAATTGACTTTCATGAAAGGGCTAATAAGATGCGGTTGTGGTGGGCAGCTGAAAGTAATTTGGGTTTGAGTCCAGTAATGATAGTACTAAACAGAGCTGAAATTGTAGCATCAATTTTAAAAAATGTTAAATTAGTGTTAAGCTGTGAAAGATCCAGAATCCAAGACATATTTTGGCTGTTTAATACTTTTCATGCCATTATTTTCATATGTTAACAGCATAATGGTTTTATGAGACTGTTCCAGCTGTGCTTTACTTAATATCAAAGAATAAAATCACCACACTGATAGAATATGCCCTAAATTTAACACACAAGGGAGAAACTCCAGGCATTGGGTTACATTTTCCTCTTGGTATCTAAGAATTTATTATCTCATTCTTATTAGTGTAAAATAAGAGTTATAGACTGAATTTTGCCCTTTATTCAGCCATAAAGAAAATCCCATTGTCGTCAGTAAAATCTGCTCAGATGGTGAAAAGAACTGAGGAAATTGCTGGCCCATGCAAGGCCCCTGTCATACAAACCCCCATCTCCCTTAAGCACATGTGAGGCTGGAAGATGGAGCAGGTGCCCACACAGAAGTCCTCCAGGAACCTGTGGTGTGCCACAGGGAAGGGTGACCCACCATCCCATCATGCAGCTGGTGGGACCTGGAAATAGGTGTGATGTCCTGTGTCAGTACTGTGTCAGTACTGGGTCATACAGCTTCCATTGGCTATGGCAATGTAAATACACTTTCATAATCTGGGGAAGCAAGCAAAAATTCATTCTCTTCTTGACAAAAAAATCCGTTCTGAGTGTGGGTATTCTACTGCATAGCATTGGGGAAAGTGAATCAGTGAAGTCTTTCTGCAATCCCACTCAGCCATCTGAGCACTGGGGCCTGGAGCTTTCCTATACGCAGGATATAACAGTATCAGCACGTGTGCCTGAAGTTCCTGAACCAGAAGCACCACTTAACAGTATAAGTGATGAATATGGGTTGTGGTGATGGAATGGTCAGGGAGCTCTGAAAGTGTCTGGGGGAAACATTTGTTTGAGAGGATTGGCCTCCATCTGGCATCACCTAATGAGCAAAAGAGCTTTGTTCGTGAGTGTCCTGAGCCATGTGGGAAGAGAGTAAAAGGGATTTGAGGAGAGGGAAGGCTGATGCATGGAAATAAGTGAGCATGAACAGGATTTCCAGAAATGTAGGTAGTATTCTGGACGGGGAGTTAGTCTGGAAGTTTCTTTGGGGCTGAAGGAAGGTGAAGAAAAAGGAAGCAGAACAGAGAGAAGCAGCACCATTTCTATTGTTACCAACTGCATTTGGTGGGACAAGAATTTCCAACCTCCATAGCCAGAAGAGGTTGATCCTGGTTCAGTACAAAAAAGACAGGGATCTCTTGGAAAGAGTCCAGCGGAGGGCCACGAAGATGGTGAAGGGCCTGAGCATCTCTCCTATGAGGAAAGGCTGAGTGAACTGGGTCTGTTCAGCCTTGAGAAAAGAAGACTGAGAGGGGACCTGATCCAGGTCTATAAGTATCTAAGGTGTGGGGGGCAGAATGGTGAGGCTGGACTCTTTTCAGTGGTGAAGGGTGACAGGACAAGGGGAAACGGCCAGAAACTGCAGCATAGGAAGTTCCTCACGAATGTGCATAAGAACTTCTTTACAGTGAGGTGACGGAGCACTGGAACAGGCTGCCCAGGGAGGTGGTGGAGTCTCCTTCTCTGGAGATGTTCCAGACCTGCCTGGATGCCTACCTGTGCGACCTGCTGTAGGGAACCTGCTTTGGCAGGGGGGTTGGACTCGATGATCTCTGGAGGTCCCTTCCAACCCCTACAATTCTGTGATTCTGTGATTCTATGTTATTCTGCATGAAATTATTAGCTACTTACTGATATGATCTATTTAAGTCATGGAGTTTCATAACCATATCAGCTACAGAGCTGGCAGAAGAAAAAGGTACATTACTGCTATTAGAGATGTACTTTTGTTGAGGGAGAATACCATATTTTCTTGTTCCATAGCATAGTCTGGAGCCTATTTTTAGTTCTTTTCTAAGGCACAATAACTTGCCTTCAGCACTGTGAAGATTCACTTTTGAAATAATTTTTATGTAGAGGTTTTAATTTAACAATTGCTAAAGCTGTAGGAAAGATATCAGTGATATTTGCATGAATGCATGTGCTCAGTTGCAGTGCTGTTCATCTGTCTTCTGCTTTGTTTAGGACACAGAAAGTGGAACCTCTATGCCAGAAGAACACTGTATTGTATTATTAATATTAGGATAGCAAATGATTCCTACTAGACAGGCTTTGTGGTCCACTGATGCTTTAAGAAGTGTTTAGGCATGAAAGGCAGTTTGAGTTGAAGTGGGCTGATAGCCTGGGATGACGTTTGAATACACAGAGGACAATGTATAAATGACAATGACTGGGAGGGAGGCAAAAGCAGTTCTGAGCTATCCCTATTCTCCCATGGACAGTCACCTCTCCTCCGGGATTATTTCATCACGTGACTCCTCAGTTAGGCTTTGTCTAAGAGGAAAAGTGGAACCACTGAAGGGGAGAAACTGAGGTTTCCAGACAAAGCAGAGGCTTCCAGTGCTGACACATGATCTGTAACCCAGAGAGACAGCACAGCTAATGAGAGGCATTGCCTCTGAGGCACAATTTGCAGCATTCAAAAGTAACAAAACATATTACTTTCAGCAGTCAAAAAAAAAAAAAGCAACTAAAAAACAAAAAAACAAACCCTAATTTTTATATTTTACGTGAAGAGAGAGCTTTATGTATATTGAGTGTGTAGTTTATGTTGCCTGATTCTCTATGAAACAAAGAAATCAAACCAACCAGTGCAAAATATGTGCACTGAATACTCCTAGGTGTGGGAAGAACCTGGCTTAAAAAAGCAGCAGTAGTTTAAAACTCCACTAATAAAAATAAATGAATCTATTCTGCCTCATCACTGGGGATGAGGGAGGTGTTCCTCATGTTTCTATTATTAAATCAATATAACAAATCAATGGGAAAAAAAAAAAATCTAAAATCTCCAATAGAAATATGATATGGAAGAATATGTCTGAAACTGTATCTTCCAATATTTAAAGAAGCAGAGACAAAATTGGCTATTTCTGTTACTTTGTGACACTATTATAAATAACGTTGTTTTGGAACATATGTGTGTTTTGAATTAGGAATTATGAGTGATCATTTTCTGTCATTAATACCTTGCCATTAGTTCTGTACAGACATTTCTATAACTCTCTTGAAGTTAATGTTTGCTAGTTAGTCCTTACTAACTGTGCACTGTACATTCCCACATGGACACTGTAGAATACTATGGCAGCACATGATGTCACAGTATTAGCCTTTTTGTTCAAAGGCTGTTGTTTGAAATTTATATTACACATTTGCTTTTAGTATCTGTCAACTTCACTTTGCATATTGCTCATCTACTGAAATCTGGGTATTTTTTGGTCTGCCTGCTAAGTTTGATTAAGAATAAAACGAGCTATATGTAGGCAAAGAAAGTCTACGCAATTAAATCTATCCTTGTGTTCTTGAAGGCTTCAACAGAGAGTTATCTGTCACATCATAAAAAGAACAAAATCAAAACAAGTTAGTCATTATTGTGACTCTGCTTGGTTTCAGCCCAGAAAGTCTCAGCTAAACTATGTAGATACTGTATTTGTTGTTTCATGTGTCTGTGTGCAGACACTTGTAAACACAGAGGTGTAAATGTTGTCAGCATTTAAATTAGGTTAGAAATGCTATTTATGGCTTACATCAACAACAAAAAATATTCATAATCATCCCTAGGTGAAGACACTCATTTAACAAGCTTACAGCTCCTAATTAATTCTGTAAGGAATGCCATTTGGAAGAGCAGAATTATGAGGTTTGCATATTGATGGTGGCAGTGAAAATATATCTGTTTTCTATTTATATGGAAAATTAACTTGTGTTCCTCATAAAATGGCACATCTCGGAGGTACTGCTCTCAAAATGATTTCAGGCTAGAAAGAAATCAGTAATTACAGCACCAGGCATTCAGTTCTGCCCTAATTTTCCCCCCAGTTTTTCAGTGTTTCAGCTGCCTCAGAGACTTAAAGCACTCTCATTAGGTAGCTGCAGAGCTGCCTGCCTGCCGCATCGCGCTCGTGCTCGCTTTCTCCCTCTCTATCCATCTCCTCTCTCTTTCTCTCTCTTCCCCTCGCTCCTGCCTTGGGAGTGACTGTGAAGATCATTTGCTGGAATGATTGGCAGGTTAGAGGATTCGATCAGATGAGTTCCTCTTAGTGCAGGTCAAAAAGGCTAGTTAGCAGGAGCTGTCGAAAAATGCCAGCAGCATTCGAAATGGGAAATGTCATGACTTCGAGGCAGGGGGTGCCACCTGGAACAGAAAGCCCCCAGCTCATTAGCAAGTTACAGGACGCAAGCTTAACTGGAGGGAGCAGAGGAGGAAAGATAATACCCAATAGGGAAAATTATTGTGAAGTGGAATTGATTTCATGTATAATTTGTTTATCACTAGAGGGGACAAATGCTGTCCTCCTGACATGTGCGGAGGAGCGTGGACTATGAATGAAGCAACTTAGCATAATCTCCAGGTTGAGCTCCAGATTTAAAGAATGCAAACTTCTTTCTTCCTGAGTGTGGAAATGATCAGGTCATGTTCTATTAATTAAACCCAACATACTCTCCAATGGTTTATCTGGGTAATTTTAGCAACTTAACGGAACGTGGTAGATATGAGCCACATTCATTATTAGCATGGGACAGTGTTTTGTTTTCTGGGTGTGTTGGTGGCTTTTTTAGCAAGCTGTTGTTGTAAAGAGACGTGTCTCTATTGTAAGTTGAATTATAATGTAGCTCCTTCTTAACCCTTATCAGACTGCATAAAATCAGGAACCAATTCCAGCTGCATGATACAATTTCATTTCCAGGAAGGAGTGCATACTTCTATGAAGTATGGATTTAAAAATAAATAAAGCATTTAGGTTTGGTGTTTGAAATTTAATCTGAAATGAAGACAGCAAGCTCTGCTGTCTGTTAGAGACTAAAAGAATGCTTGTATAAATACCAGTGTTGCAAAATACTTTATCTGAGACATTCTGTAATGATAAAATTGCAGGGAAACTCTCCATTCCACACACTTTAACTAGTTCATAGTCATTAATGTTGCTAAACATTCGTTTCACTATATTTCTGTATAAGAGGCATAATTCATATCAATGGAAATGAACTATGTAGATTTTTTTTCCCCAGTTTTTTTTCAGAAATGTGAAATGCAGGACAGGGCCATGGTAGCTTCCAGAGTTTTTTTATCAGAGCATCTTTTAGAGGCTTTGATTCTAGCTGTGCTCCTCCTAAAGACAGCGGGAGGATGCCATGTTCTTCAGTGGGAGCAAAGCTGGCTCCCTTATCAAAACTAACTTAGAGACAACAATAACATCATGGGCTAAGGAAATTAGATTTAAAGGCTGCAAGTTCTCCCCAACAATCTTTTTTTTTTTTTTTTTTTTTCAAACTATGTATCTTATTCTTGAGGAATGTGGTCTTTTATATATTAAATGTGAACTTCTTTCAGAAGTTTGCAGCTTGTGCTTATGCAGTCCTTTGGCTGAATACTGAGGAGTGTTTGCTTAGTGTTCTGATCCTTGATGATTTTTTTTCAGCTTTCATTTTCTTTCATCCATCAAAGATTTACAGTTAGTAATGGAGTAGCCAGGGTTTGTTTTATTGAGTAACCACAGGCTGTTGAATTTCCCTTTCTCTACTTAATGTGAATCAGAATCAGATTTTTTGAAAGGACTTTCTTAATCAAAATATTTGTACAGAGACTTACAGATTAGTGTTTTCTGTTTTGCATTTAATATAAAAAGCTTAGCATTAACATTCTGCTAGTTTGACAAAACAAAGAGTTAATAAAGCACAGTAAGCACAGGCATTCTTTACCTTTCAGATAACTTTTCAGTGCAACCTTCTTTAAGAAACACACTGTGAATATTGGCTGCCACAGTCTGCTCTAATGAATGCACAGCCTCAGACCTTTGCAAAGTTCAATACAGAGAGGAAAATTTTGGAGTAAAAATATACTCCATACAGATCCCCTAGGAGAATTTTTCACACCTTGGGTAGTTCTGCACTTGCCCAGTTACTATTTAAGTAAAAAAACTGGAAGTTAGTTAGAAAAGTTCAGAAGGTATTCATTACTCAGTATCTGCTCTGGTGCTTTGTTTGGGGAAGCGATATGCATTTAAATTATTTGAATGGAGTTTGACGATGAGACTTCTATTAGGAAAGGAGGGTGAGCTGTCTGGAGATCTCCAAGTATGTTAGCTCAGTGGAGTAAGGTAAGGCAAGGGCCAGTAAAAACACAAACCTGGGAAGATCTGCTAGACTTTAACCCTGAAATGTATCTGAGAGGCCGGTGTCTGTCTACATCTGGCAGCAGCTGCTGGGGCACAAGGAAAGGAATGTTTTGGCTAGGAAATTAGGCAAGTATAGATAATCACTTTTCCCTGGACTGTGTGTTCTGCGTGTTGGTGACCTGTGCATGTCCCATGCTCCTGACCAAGGAAGTTATCATTCAGAATTAGAAGTACATAGATAGAGTTCAACAGTTAATGTTTCCCACAAATCTATATTTTCTTGTAAGTAAAAGGAAGTAGCCTGAAGCAGAAGAAGGCATTTAATTCTTCCTCTTCTTCTTTTTTCTTTTTTTTTTTTAAACTGGATGGCTTCTATATGTTCATTATTGACTCAGTGTTTTCCTAGCTTCTAGGAGCTTTATTATAGAAATGAAGAATGGTAGCAAGCAAAGAATTAGTAAATGCCTACTATCCTTCAAACTTAACCTGGAAAGCGTTCCTGCAGTTCTTTGATATTTGCTCAAATCCTGACTTATCTCTCCTTAATGAATCCTGGTTTGTTCCTTGACTCTTTAAGGAATATCAGAGAGTAGCAGTAATGGGAAATCACATACTCATCATTTCATCTCTACATCTCTGCTCCAAAGTTCTGCACACCTGCTAGTATGCATTTGGTGAAGTTAACTCATCTTTGTGAACCACTTTTTAGCCAGAAAGGAGCTCCAACACAGTCTGTATTCCACGTCAGTGGCTCCTTTTATCAGTATTTGTGTGTAAAAACACACACTGTATGAATTGCCTATGTCTTTTTGGGGGGAGGTGGACGCATAGAGAGCACTGGAAAAGTCTAGTGAGACTTGAAGTCATCTAAGCAGCTCTGTTGTAATGTGAGCAGTTGTTGATGAAACCTGGTTCAATCAATAACATTTCAACTTTTGTTTTTATATGTTATGTTCCAACTTAAATAGGACAGTATAAAACGATCCATATTTTGAACATAGGATCTGGCCATGTCCTTTTTCTTTTCTTCCTTTATTTTTTTAACCTTTATTCTGTGACTTTGATATCAATCACTTTGTAGTTTTTTTTTCCAACTGCACTACTTGTGGGTTGAAGTAAACCAATATGTCTCTCTCAAAATCTTTTCCTAAGACTTTGCCTTTTTTTTTTTTAATACCTACATTAAAGTTCCCAGAAGGCTGTTAACGTACATGACTAAACCTTTTGTACGAGTGTTGACATGGAGTAAAGCACATAGGAAGTTTCTTGACCTGACTCTGTAAAAATCCTTGATCAGGAACTTAAAGTCTTAATTTTGATACTTAAAAAATGGGATATTATTTTGGGATCATTAACCCTTGCCATATTTCCTCAGAGAAGTTAAAAACTGAGAATTTCTGATTTTCCAAATACTACATTAGCTCTCTTGTGTAGACTGCACTCCTCACTTCCTTTAATCACCTCCAAACCTCTTGGCTTTCTGGGAAACTACTGTACCAACTTGTGTGATACTGAAAATAGGAAGGTTACCAGTAAGTCACAGCGGGACATAGTCATTGCCTCCTCTCTGAGAATCTTAAATGCAGCATAAAGAAACTGCAACACACCTGGGGATTTAGGTGGGTGTTTTAAATGTGTCTCACTGGAACAAAGTGGTTCAGAAATCTAATTCTCTTTTCCTGAGCTACTGTGAAAGGCAGAGAGTAAACAGAGCTTAGTCTAAATGCATGAGTCCTTACAGAAACACAAGAGGGAGAATAACATCTAAAATTCAGGAATGTAGGAAGATACACTATTCAAGAGCACCTAAAGCACTGAAGGCCAAAAAAAGGCAGGAGGTCCACCAGGTGTCGTCTGTAAAATTTCTTTGTTTAGTGTGTGTTTGGTGGAATCAACAAAATTTTCAGCTCATATCTGTGAAAGAAACATACTCTTTACTGGATATTCTGACTTTCTGTTGTGAATCCACTATGAATTGCGATCATGGTAATGCAAAAAAATTTAGCAGACAGGCCTGCCACAACACCAACCCCTCCACATATGTGCTGTGGTCAAGAAATAAAGGGAAATAAAGTGGATTTTAGAAACATGTAAGTAACTTCAGTCTTAATACTATGATGTGTTCTTCAAAAAATGGTTGCATTTCAATGTTTGCAGAAAAAATGGCAACTTTTATTAAATCATAGCATAGTCTGGAAGTTCGAAGCAAACACTGTGTAAGGTTATGTGCTGGAGGTAAGTGGATACTACTAAAAAGTTAAACCATAATTATTTATTTGTGAACTCAAGTAAAATGTGTTGTTCCATGTCTGCTTGAAGCTTTGTCCTCTCTCCCTTATTTCTTTCTTTATTAACTTCTAAGGTCAGAAACTTACCATATAAAATTTTTTAGATCACAAATTATACTTACCTTGTTCATCAGAGTTCACAACCCATTTTGTCACAGCATTACTATGTGGCACTGAAATAAATGCCACATAGTAATGAATTGCAGTGTGTTTGCCACTTTGGGTACAGTGACTGGATTTGTAACACATAAAACACACAGACGTACACACACACACATGCCCACTGATCCCATTGTGAATTCTTTACACAGCCAGAAATTTCTTTGCTCTTGGTGCACATCCAAGGGGGAGATTGGAATGTGAAGAGACTTAGCTTTGTAGTCATTCACTTTTGTATATAGACTGCATGCAGTTATGATGGATAGGTATCCTTTAAGTCCCAATCTTTCTGAAAGGCAAAAGAATTCCAGCAGATGTAAACTCAGTAATTAAATAGAGAGTGCTGTCAGCCTTTCCTTCATTTAACCTAAAATAGAAAACAGATAAGGGCAGACATGAGGTCACGTTTTGCCTTTTAAGGTAAATAATCCGTGTGAGCTTCCCACAGCATTCTGCCTCAACAAGGATAAATGTGGTCGCTATATAGGGCTGGGTCTGTCAAATCTGATTCCTATGAGAATCTCAACACACAAGGGGTGTGCAACACAAGGCAGGGCTGGACTTGGTCTGTGCGTTTCTTGTGGGGTGGGGGAAGAGTGTTGTGTAAAATGCATCACATCTGCATAACTTGAAGATTTGGAATTGGTCAAATACATGTACTGTGGTGCTAATAGAAACAGATCACTTATCACCTTATTTAAGGAATTAGAAATGTGTATTCATTACTCCCTGTTACCCAAATAGGATGGCCATCATTCTGTATTAATGACATAGCTTTATTTTACTCATTACATTTTTCTTTACGTTTTACCCAGCTGAATAGCTCAGTGCTGCCAGGGTGTCCTATATCATATGGCCAGCTTTGCCTTTTGAGCTGCCTACATCACAGTTTTCAGTGGCTCCCTATCTCCACTGTCATTCCTTTTCTTTACTCTAAATGTTTCCAGGGAGGAAGAAAAGAAAGAAAGAAAAGATTAAAAAAAAAAAAAAAAAAAAAAAAAAAAAAAGAGTGGGGGAGAAACAGACTGCTGTGGAAAAAATAAAAGTTTAAAAGAAAACCAGAATGAATGCTTCACTTGTTGTCTTTTAGCACAATTACCATACCTTAGGAAATATGCAGGGAATAGTTAATTATGACTAAATGAGCTCCTTTTAGAGTTCATGGCAGGCCCCAGCATCCAACTGTCAGTGTTGTGAAAGATATTGAATTGGAAGGCTGGGCTCGCTGTCAGCCAGTAGGATGGTCTGCCTGAGTAAAATAGACAATGAAAAGATAGCTGGGTGAGGGTAGCCTCAGCTAGGGAAACACGTATGGCATTTGCATACTTCTCCTGCAAAGGGGATTTAATCCGAAGAAAGAGGGAGATTTCTGTATTGTCAGCCAAGGCTTTGTTCAGGGCGAAGAGCAGAAGGAAATCTGATGAAGGGGCCTTTCTGAAGCCCTTACTCACAGACGTGAGGTTGTTCTAGTAAAGTTATGTACTTTGGGATTGTTTACACACTATTGTCTGTATGGAGATCTTCTAAACTGAAAGATCCAAAGTATTCTTCTTTGCTAACACAAAAGCGGGGAATTTGTGTGGTAAAAATGACTTTGGCTGCAAAACTGAACGAGTTCTTTTCATTATGTGCACAAAATACTCTAATGTTCCTTTTTTTGGTGCAGGCAAAGTTTCCTGGTATTTCTCAGCTGTGCTCATATATCACAAAATTCTTTCAGACTAATAAAAATAAAACCAGGAGAATTATGTTCTCAAAGTTGAGATAGCAGAGAAATCAGATAACCTCTAGGCTTAAGGCAGCCAAATGCTTTCTGCCTCCTCCAAAAAAATTCTTTGTTAAGCGAACAGCATCCTGCCAACTAAAAATAGCGTTTTAAAAGTCAGTTGGGGTAAAGGACTGTGCCTCCTCTAGGATCTTTTCTGTCCTATTTTTTTCTCACCTGAGAGATGGGTCAGAAGCCCTAAGCTAAACCCATTTTGTAGAAAATCTGTAGTAGAACTATTCCATTCCTAGAGCTTTTCCAGATAAAATAAGTGATTAGTGTTTCAAAGCCAAAACCTATTTAAAAGTGTTGGCAGGCAAATTACTCCACCTTGGAGTAATAACTCTGCTGACAGAGCACACAACCACCTTCTGAGGTTTTCACATGGAAGAAAGTGCATCATCTCAAGAATATTAATATTTAGGGACCAAATAAGCTGCATAGCAGAACAGCATCTGAAATATATAGCTTTTGGGTTTTGTTGCTGTAATTTTTGTGTCACCACCATAGTCCAAATGATTTTAAATAGTTTTTAATTATGTTGATCTCAGTAAAGATCCCATTCTTTGTGGAACGTATAATATTACAAAATCTATTCTATAAATATCTCTGTCAGCATCTAGTTACTCATTTTCCCTTCAGCTCTGTTTCTTAATGGTCATTGTAAAGCAACATATGTTTCCCTGTCATGCTTCGTGAGTGTGACGGATAGCAAAGTCCCTGCTTGAATATAGCTTGTGTTTTCTTTAATGGAAGTGCGTACTATCTTTAAGGCTTGGTCAAATGCTGGGAAAGAACATGCAGAGCAATTTAAAAGTTGGAATATGAGGTTGGATATATCTGAATGGATATATCTGTTTGCTCTGCAATTGTTTAATAGTTATAATTAAGGAGAAAATAAATATCTCTTTAATATTAATAAATGATTGAACATATGATGAAATTTGGCACTCAGTTGTACGTGCTGTGGCCAGTGGTTATTTTTTTAACCTCAGACACTTCATTATGCTCACTTTTGTTCAACTAATAATGATAAACATGAATCATTAAATACTTAGCCTTGTTTGCTCCCACACGGATCATAAAACATCACAGAAATATGAGACAGAAGAAAGTCTTTGAGGAATGAGCTATAAGACACCAGGGCACCTCCAGACTTCAGCGTATTGATGCAACTTAAAAATCAAGCACCAGAAATGGAGTCAGGTAATGGAAAATGTGCTTTATCCAGCTGCTTGCTGAGCATTGTCGGCCATCTGGACTCTAGAAAAGCCTGAATCAATTTTGGTATCTCCCCTTTTTTTCCCATCCTACTGAAAACTGGAAAGAGAGATCAAAGGTTGGACAAGATGGGTGCTAAACTGAGGCGTCAGCTGGCACTCAGTGTGCACTTCACACCTTCCTCTACTAGTTTAATTTATGCCTTAAAGTGTTTACATTTTTCTAGCTAATTTGTGTAGCAGAAACTCTGTGCTATAAGAGCTATTTACCAAATGGTATCCACTGCCAGGA
Organism: Lagopus leucura; assembly: GCF_019238085.1. Classification (NCBI taxonomy): domain Eukaryota; kingdom Metazoa; phylum Chordata; class Aves; order Galliformes; family Phasianidae; genus Lagopus; species Lagopus leucura. The sequence goes on along the minus strand of NW_024962334.1, from coordinate 29,206,649 downwards.
AGCAAAGCAGTGCTATCCATAAAGTAGTTTTTGACTGGCTACAGAGACGAATAAAGAGTTGAATCCAACATGGGTGTAATGTCATACACAATTTCGGAGCAGTTACTTTTATATTAACTTCTGAGTTTTTATTGCTTCATAAGAAAGGGATAGCATCCTCCTACAGTTCTTCCCTCCTGAAGGAAATAAACTGATGTGAATGCCTCATATGCTGGCCATCTTTTCTGCTGCTTTCAGTGGTTATAAAGATCCTGAACTCAGAAAGAAGCAGTATTGGGAAAACAAAGACAGGAACGTGGTGGTAATAAACATGTCATTTAAACCTTACAGGAAAATGAGCATGGTTTATTTAAGCATCCATTTTAAATAATAGCTAACGCTAATATTTTAGTAACACAAAGAGAGATCTGCTGCTGCTCTCATTCTCGGGCTCCATTCCCATTGAAGGCAGCAGGAGCTGCACATACAGCTCCCAGTGCTTGCATCTTGAACAGAATCTAACGTGAAGCTGAGCAGTGTTAAAAACTAGGAGCCAGGCTCAGTCCAGCACTTACAGTCAGCATGTAGCAAGATGAAGGAATGTTTTCAGTTCTCTTCCTTTTTGTTTCAAGGTAAATGTGCGGTCTCCAATTAGAAATTACCCTTTGTTAGCAGTAGTCATCTGCGCCTCATCCCGGTTTGCGTTTTTCCTGTGAGAAGTGTGTCAGAATTTGGGGGAACTAAATATACTTCTTTGTTGGCGAGCTTGTTGAGCACAGCACAGCGCTCGCTTTCCCACCAGGAAGGTCAAGGCCGCTGGGGGGCCGGGCTATTTTCTGAAATGATCCCTACTGTCTGTCCATGCTGTCTGACAGATTGAAACAGTTGTCTGTGTCACAGCTTTCAATGCTTTTTAAATGCCTCACTTTCCATGAAAGACATAAAATATGTAGGCAATGGGAAAAAAAATGTTAAAGGAGCAATACTTTATCTTGTATAAAGGGGGACTGGGTTTTCTTCTCTAAAGTAAACTTAATTCTGTTTAAAATATGTTTATAAGCTGACTTACGAAAAAAGTTATCTGGAAGAATGGGCAAGTCACAGCTTACATTCTATTTCTGAAACCTCATTTTAAAATTAGGGTAATAAAATTTTTAAACACACTCTCATTCAGTAGCTGAACTGAAATAGTAAGTTTTCTTTGTTCGCTTATACTTCAGCTTAATATATTTTGATCTGAGGTATGTATAGAGCCTGAAGAAATTGGTACTGTGCTGAGCCTTCAATACTCTCCAGATAATTGAACTAATTAAATCTTTACCAACATTAACACAACTCCAGCATTCCTTGGACAGTGGTTAATTACTGCATGAACATGGCGGGCTTAAACTAAACAGATGAAAATAGAGTCCTGTGGAATGGGTATTGAGTTTATTCTTTATTCATCTTTTGATAAGGTTTAATTAAAACTGCCTCTCTCCATTGTGGTGAGAATGAATGTGCTTGTTTTCTTAGTGAAAGCCAAATTATTCACTTCAGCCATGGTTCAATAATCAAAGGCTTTGCAAAGTTTTGGGTTATATTGTAGCTGTGGAGATATAATTGCTGCAATTCTCTATGAAGGTTTTATCTTTTTATTACATTTTCTTATTTATTTATTTATTTTAAAAGAAAATTAGAGCATCTATTTTCTGATGTTCTATTGTAATGGGTTTTATGCAGGGCATTTTTTTGTAAACAGGGAGCGAGCTGTTTAAAAGAGTATAAAATAAAAGATACTTTTATAACTGTAATGTAAAAATTTCTTTTAAAAGTCTGTTCCATTTTTTTAGAGTAATACACAAATTGAAATGCAAGCTTATATCTAAAGCTATCTTTATCAACTTGAATATTAATAAAGGAATGGTCATTTCTTTTTATGACAGTAATGGCAGGGAAGTTACATGACTCACCATTCTCAGACAACTGCTCATTACTCTCTGGGCACAATTTGTTGAAAGAATTGCTAATTCATAAGGCTGGAAGATGCAACTTTGTAAAGTGTACTACTGAGAGCTTCCTAATGCGATGTGTGAAGTACAAAGTGCAGTACCAGTGATACAACAGAGTGAAAAAAATCCTTGGAAATCATGTGGCATTTTGGGGCAGGAACAATGGGATATTACTGAAGAAAAGTTAGAACAAGAGAAGAGGTCGTGACCGTGTATAATGCATGCATGTTGCCGTGGACTTGCCAATCCCACTGGAGAGCTGTAAGCTGTAGCATGAGGCTTTAACTTTTAAGTAGAAACTCGTATTGCAAGTGCACATAAATTCACCGAGAAGCGGCAGAGGAGGTAGGAAATAGATCATTGCTCATTTCCAAAAGTAATTACCGCTCTCTTTTCATATATTCGGCAGATAAGTTAGATGGACCACAAGAAGGTTGTCATCAAAAGTGTTGCACAGTTTTCTTGGTGTTCTGTTTGCTCTGATGAGCTCTGTTTGTTCTGATGAGCTACAGTGTGTTTATGAATAATGTTCTGACAGAAGCCTAGCCTCCTGTCAGGCTTTTGCTTTCCACCTATGAAATACTAATTTCACTTTCTGATATTTAGCATAAACAGCTGTGACATTGTTCTGTCCTGATCTGGTGTCATCACGCGTGTATTCCAAATTGACACTGCAGTTTTGACTTAAAGGAGAAAAAATTATTTGCTTCATGTTTTTTGCTTTTGGTTTTGCGACTTTTCTCTTATAGGGAATTTCAAGTGGGTAATAAAATATTTAAGACCAAAAGTCAAATCCTCCAAAATCAACCTCCAATGCCAAAGGAGAAAATAATCTGAACAAGGTCTCTTGAACCGTGGAGTTGGATTTAGCTGGTTGCCCTTCCTCCTTCTGACTGAAACCCAGAAGCATGCTCACTGCATGCCTAGTGCATCCAGAACTATTTGGAGTTCTTGGCCAAAGGATGATTAGTTGGAAGGCTGTTGTCAGATGCACAGAAATGCAGTACCCTTGCTCTTTGTCATGAAGTGAGAGCATGTTAGTCCCAAATAAATGCGTAAGGATTTTATAAGTGCAGCTATTTATTTAGGTCTTGCACTGAAGTCAGCATTTGCTCTATTCTGTTCCTTGAGGTATAGGAATGTACCTCAGCCTGGAAGAGTGGGGACACTGTGTTAGTCTTGTCTTTGTAGTGCTAGAGAGTGCATGCTTACGGTCAGTTATATTTCAGCAGTGAAAGCTGTATTCTACTTTCCTGCTAAGACAGCAGCAAAGTCATTAGAAATTGTTTTTAAAAAGTGTTAAATTAGGTCATCTCTGAGTCCAGGCATTCACTAGAATTATTTTCTAAATAAAGCTTTTCTATTTTGTTAGATTTATTTTTCTTTAGTATAAAAATACTATATATGGGAGAACTATTATTTTATCTGAGCCTCTTTCTTCTAAATTTTTTTCTTTTAAATCACTTGAAATGCTATTCTAGGAAATAGATTTCTTAATTATTTTAAGGGCTTTGAGATATTTTTGCGCTAATTTCACCCCACTGTCTTCTGTGTATGTATTGCACGTAAAGATTTTCCATTTAATACAATAAACTTATGCTTCCACAGTTAACATGGGGTCTATGCACTCCTGTTTTGCCCAGCAGAACAAATTCGATATGGATCAAGAATGGACACCTGATCTCATTTTCAGAGTGTACAGTGGCTTCATGCTGGTTAGTGGGCAACAGAGTTCCTGGCTCATTCTAAAGTTTCTGGTTCAAATTAAACCCATAAGATTTTTATTTATCAGATTTGAAACTAAAGGATTAGGTTATGCTGGGTCAAAGTGATTTTCACTCAGTCATAGGAGTTTTAAAGCTGGGTTTGTGGCACTGTCACACATACTTCCGTCAATTTTTCCTGAACTGTTAGCTGAAAAATTATCTTCTAATATTTGATTACATTAAAATAATTTTGCTGAACAATTTATTTTAAGTGATGATAAAAATCTTCAATCAGATTGGGAAATCCTGATGTCATGGAAATAAGAAAGGGTTTCTAGCTGAAGTTGCTGAAAAACTGCTTGCTCAAGAGATTATAATCTAATCTGAGTGCATTGAAAGATTTTCACATGTGCTCCTTAAATGCAAAGGGATTGTTGCATGTTAATTATTTATTAATTCATATGGCTTAATACTCATTAGCATTTTTTAATATGGGCTATGCTGCACTATGGCAGCTTTGCATATCGTCCATATCATCCCTACAGATGTCTTAATTTGGAGAGTTTCTGAAGTGCTTGACTAATAGTAGACACAAACTAAATTGTGTGTAAATGTCTTTATGAAGGAGCTTTTTAACACTCCTCCAATAGCCACTGGGTAAAGAAGACAAACTGGTCTGCCTTTACTCTATATTGCAGTAATTAATTTTTAGGTAATCTGATATTCCTTTAACAATTTTTTTTTCCTAAATGGTGCAACTCTTTCATGTTTCTTCAAACTGTTATTCAAGCAAGAATAATTATGCTTGCTTCCTTGCTTTTTGATTTGATTTTGATTTTATAATCTACAGTAGTGCAAAAAGGTGATTTCCTTAAAAACAGATCCATGTATAATTTACAGGACTGGCACAAAAAAATCCTAATGACTTACACGTACATGCCTTATTAACTTGCCTCCAGCCACAACATTTACATGCTAAGAAGTTATCATCTTTATGCTATCAGATTTTACTTGATGCATTCCAATGTCATGTTTTCTTTTCCTTATAGTTACTATGTTGTGATGATCAGACCCTGCATTTGCTGTTAATTTTATTTGTTCCTATTTGGAAGTGCTTCATGATCTGCAGAATGTGGCTGCTTAACTCTGAAGTAGAAAATAAGCTTTTGACATTCCAATATTTACAAATTAGCAATATTTTTCCTTTTGAGGTTTAGGGGTATATTTTCCATGTTATGGAAGGGTAATCTAATTGTTTTGTGTTTATCTTAATTTGTGGCTCAATTATCTCAGAACAGTGAAATCCAGTGATGCTAAGTATCATGCAGTAATTCCTTCATGCTGTACTGGAACTGCTGAATCACGGCCTGAACCTCTGATTGACCACCTGAGGTGAGCACTGAGTCAGCCCTGGGAGCACAGGTGAAGGCAATTCTCCTGTGCTGCTGGAAGGGGTGAAGCCTGGCTGCACCTCTCCTAGACCCCGTTTCAGAGCTGACTACCAGTGGGGAAGGATCTCTTTTGGAGATCGCTCTTCTTGGTGTCTTCTCAGCATGCCCTGGACAGGGGTAGGCTTTTCATCTGTTCTTCTTTAGTGTGATAATGTGTTTAGCCTGACTTTTCTGTATATTTCTTAATTATAACATCCATATATTCGCTGATTACACACATGATCTCTTGCTATGCCTTCAGCTTTGTAGGCTGCTACTTCTCTGTATAAGAACTGCTTTTATTCAAGTAACTTGCTGGCCTGTCAATTCAGGATTCATTCCTGAATACTCAATGATACTTAAATGCTCCAATCATCACATTAATTTGTAGTCAGGATTCTTGAGAAATTACTAAATTTCTATATCTTATGAAATATTCTAGATGTCTTATCACAGAATCGTAGGGGTTGGAAGGGACTTCAAGAGATCATTGAGTCCAACCCCGCCACCAAATTAGGTTCTCCACTATAGATCACATAGGTAGGCATCCAAATGTTCTTGAATATCTCCAGAGGGGACTCTCTGGGCAATCTGCACCAGTGCGCATCACCCACACTGTAAAGAAGTTCTTTCACATGTTTGTGTGGAACTTCCATACAGGCCATTGCTCCTTGTTCTATCACTACACACCACTGAGAAGAGTCTGGCCTCATCCATCTGCTTCCCACATTCCGTTAGATAATTATAAGCATTGAGAGGGGATCTGACTAGTCTTCCCCAGGCTGAACAGACCCAGGTTACTCAACCTTTCCTCATACAGGAGATGCTCCAGGCCCTTTATCATCTTTTTGGCCTTCTGCTCATGCCAACAGATAGGACAATTGCAAGTAGATAAAAAGAATATTGCTTTAGGAAAAAAGTTAATTTATGCATAATTGCAGACAACCCCTTGAATGCATATTATTAATTCTTCACTTTTTTTGTAACAAACTAAAAATCTGATACAGAACTAAATAAAACTTATTGAACTTCCTTACCTATAATCAATTATTTGAAATTTGCAACAACAGCATAATCAAATTGAGGACTTTTTCCAGCTATAAAATATTTCTGCTAGGTCCCCAATTTAAAGATTTACTCTCATTTGCTTATCTCCTTCAGTAAAGTTGCTTTAATTCATGTTTATCAAGTACGTGGTAGAGCAATCCTCTGTCTTAACCTGGCTTGCTTATTTTTTTTTTTTTAGTTGTGCACATTAGAAATGAGAAAACAAGTATTGCCTTAACTAGTAGTCTAGTTGGATTAATTCCTTTTCATTATATTAAGCATTCTTTAGGCTGAATAAGTAGCTTGAGCTTTTACAATGTTAGTATTAATCTGAAAGGATGACAGATAGGCCAAATAGTCCTCCAGTAGTGTTACTGGACGGCTACTGTTAACAATGGTTCGGAAGGGTTCAGAATGCAGATACTAAGAGTGCTGGAATAGCTGAAATTACCTTTTATATAAGGCACTAAATCTGGTAAGTACTGTTCTCCTCAGAGATGGCAACTGGAACATGAGTTAACTGCTTCTCCTTCAGCTTCACTCTGTTCTTTCCTTCTTCTGATTTGGATGGTATGTGCATCTCCAAAGCAAAAGGTCATCTCCCTCACAGGCATCACAGCCACTTACAGTAAGCTTCCTGTAACACATTTTTGAGTGCATGTAACTCCACCATCTGAATAAAAGGAGATCTAGGCTTTTTTTTTTTTTCCTGTCATAGTACTTTGGAACAACAGAATAAAGCCCTCTGATATCCCTTGTTTAAGTAGGGGCTGATAATGGAGAGATAAGTTTGAATGTCCTCCTTAGCTGAATGGCAAAATATCTCTTTCAGTAAGTTCCAGATCTTTATATGAAACTCAGGGGAACTTACAATCATACAGATAGTTAATGGAAGGTGTTCCCATCCTTGCACAAAGGGACAGAAGTCACTGACAAGGTCCAAGTCTCACTGCTGGCATAAAGAATTGCTGTTAGGAGCAGGAGAGGTGGAAGAATAGAAAAATTAATTCCCTTTTTTTAGAACACAGTCAGAATAGTCTTTGTTCCTGTAGAACACAAGGTAGCCCACATTGTTTCAACGGTTCTGTTAAATAGACTACATTTACTGTTTGAACTACATTGGATTTGAGCTTCTGAATGAGGAAACACTGAGTGATTCCTTTTTTTACCAAAGTTTCTGGACCTAACGGCCAGTAACAGAGATGTACAAAGCCTGAATAAAAACAGAATACAAAGACATTCTTGCCATTAACTCGTTATAAAGGGTCTCAGTTATAAAGATTTCAACTCTATTGCCTCTAGTCTATTGTTGCAGACATTCCAATCTTTATCACTGAGGATATCTGATGGATAGCTGACCAGTAAGATAAGGGAAAAGCTTTTAAATACCATATGCTCCAGATAAGGTAAGTTTGTTTGTTTCTTTTTGTCTCCCAGAAAATACCCAGAATCTTGGTAGTCAGACTAAAGAATGGCCTTGTCCGTTGTTGCCGGAGTACTTGCCATGTGTACAGCCCAACTGGAAGTGGAAAAAAATATGTAAAAGAAAGCTCCCATTCAAGTTTAGGTGAATTAAATCCTGGAAGAGCTGGGTGCATTCAATCATGGAAGAGCCAAATTGTTCAAAATAAGCTAGAATGTAGGAGCTAACATGATACCATGAAGGTATCTCCAGTTGCCACCACTCAAGCTTCAGCATTTGAACAAAGTGACAGAGTCTATTAGAGATAAGCAAATGTAATGAGATGTAAAGGTGGAGAAAGGAAAATGCCCTTGTGATGAACTCAGATGCAGAGCAGGCCTTACCAAAGGAATGAGGCAAAGGTGCCTCATTCGGGAGAGAACACGTGTCTAACATAGTGTGGAGGGTTCTTGGGTAGTCAGAGGAATTTTTAAAAGGCTACACAGCTCACTGTTGGGAGAAACTTAATGTGCAGGTTTGTCTCTTAAAGGGCTCAAAAACTGTTTCTTTTAATATAGTTCTTGAGCACATCTTGAAAGCTTTTGCTATGTTTTCACTGTTCCTCAAGCCAAGAACTGACACCCCCACTCCTGCCAAATCTGCAGATAACATTTTCTTAATTAAAGGAATTCAGAAGTGGGAGTTAAACCTTTCTGTGCTCCTTTGGGGTTTATACAATCTTTCATCATCCCAGGGAAATTGACTACTCTTAAGTGAAGAATCAAATCTCAAAGCTCTGCACAAGTAAATGAAATGTCTTTTGCACACTAGAGACCTTTTCATCACAGTTCTGTGTTTCAAGGGATTTCACAACCTTTACTTGAGGGAAACAAATATTCAAATCCCTCTTAGACCAAAATAAAGGAAATACGTCAGGTTCAATTACCACTGGAGTTATCAGCCTCTGAGATTTTTTCATTTGCATCTTTACCATCTGTTTCATGAAGTTGTACATAAGCTTTTCCTAGGCTGTAGGATCATAGAAAAGGGGTGACCACTTCAAAACTTCAAAAAAAAAACAAGAAAGAATCAGCCAGAAGTCTCAGAAGTTGCTGAAGTCCTAAGCAGCACATTTCAGGTGAATTCCAACAATGACATTTTTAAAAATCTTTGTTCTGTAAATTTTCTGGAGGTGAAAATCCACCTACACATAACAGATACAGTATGTGTGCATGCATATATATATTATGTATACACATATATATATAGTTGATCTGCTTTGAAGACAGTAAATTTGCCAGAATCCTTTTATTATTATTTTGGATTGGAGGCGATTTCTGAAACGTGCAGTTTAGTTCTTGGAATTGTATCTTTTTAAACACTTGAAGAACAAGAGTGATTTTATTGTGCATTGAAACCAGAAGAAAAAACAAACAAACAAACAAACCAAAAAGAGCAGCGAAGACTTGAGATTTTACAAATATATAATCAGTACTATAAGAGAAATGATGACAGTCTGGGTATTTAAAATCTATGGACAATGGCAATGGCCAGAGAACAAATTAGGTGATCTGAAATGTGTTTTCTGTGGTTCCTTTGTTGTTTAGAGCTAGTGCAATGTAACTATACTTCACTTACTGTTTTAGAGACTACAGTTTTTTTTGGTGGTGTGAAGCTCTGTGTAATCTGCTGATGGTGTGTGGATAGCTTTGACATTTTAAAATAAGTAGTTTTCTAGATTCTGCATAGCTTAGGGGGCTTTTGATGTATTTTATCTGCTTCTTTGGATATTGATAGATGGGAATGTGATTAGATGTCATGCTAAACCTGTCCCCACTCCTTAACGTATCTAGAATACTCTACTCTGTTAATAAGATGTTGCAGCCAACCGTAATATATAGTGTCCTTGTGTCAGAGGTGGATTGTGTCCTTCTTTCTAAGGTACTGCTTAGTACTTTAGTATGGCTCATCCTGCATTATTTCCTCTTTGCCATCTCTGCTCTGGCTTCCTCTAGTAGATGAGGTAAACTTTTTGCCCATTTTAAGCTCTATCTCTGTACCCTAAGATAAATGCATTGGG